>NC_134172.1:5829168-6147918 GCF_964188355.1 Buteo buteo | reverse complement strand
CCTCTCTCCAGCCTCCCTGCTGAGGCAGGCATAAGCAGGGGGAAGAAAGAGCCAAGTCCACAGCTTGCTTCATCCCTGCTCATCCACAGCCCTCTCAGCAGGCCCTTGTGGCCACTGGCAGCCAGGACCAGCAGCGGCAGCCAGGCTGCTATAAATTACAGCGGGGGACCAGCCCAGCGACACGCTTTATTGCTCAGGATCAGGGAAGCACAGCGACTGCTTCTACCCTCCTCTGAGCTGCTCTGCCAGCTGCTGGGCCATGGTGAAAGATGAGGGCCTCAACGCAGGAGCTAAATGCCAGCAGCACAAGGCAACTCATGATTTACTCCGAGTCTCATAAACAGTAGATGCATTTTTAAAGCCCCAACTTCATTGGGGACAGGTAGGTAGGAATATTTAAGGGCTTTTTAACTGTCATTTTAATGTCTGGAGAAGGTTAGATGAATAATCCAGTGTTATCAGGAATTTTAAAAAGTTCTTTTCGGTTCTTCTATGCAGCATGAAGCAAGGCTTTGAAAGGCAGAAGCAACTGACAGACTGGCTTTGCAAACAGAGGGGTGTGTAGGCAAAGCCTACTGGAAAGGATTGTCAGCTTCCAACAAGACAAGCTATACAAGTACATCGAGTACTTGTTTTCTCCATGCCCTACCCTTAACTTCCAGGCAGATCACACTCAGCGCAGTGAAGAGACCTCTTGGGAGAGATAGCTGCATCCTGTCTCCTGGCATAGGCAAACAGAAATCCCAGTAAGGGCTACACGAGAAATGAATCTCCCATTGTACTTTATTTTAGCTAAAACATAAAACACGTTTCAGAGGATCCACGATGCACTTGCTAGGTACAATTCCTCCTGATCGTTTGTCCTCCAACGCTGCAGAAGTAGACTGCTGCTTTAAGTGGAGGGTTTGGGGCCCAAAAAACCATGACTCAGAAATTTGATTCATTTTAGGTTAAGTCACTATGTCAGCTCAGACAAGGGAGGGCACACCAAAGAAAGCTCCAGGACATCCTCCCAAAATTCACTCTGTCATCTTAGTTATCTGAATAGCTCCAGGGGCTGGTAAGATGCTGAGGCAGTGAAGAAAGAGTTGCAGACCTTAGGCTAACTTGGTGCGAGTCTCTGACATGAAGACAGACAGCAAGCAGTGTGTCACATCACTTACTGCATTCCTGTCTGTCACACAGTCACTGTTATCACAGCGCCTACAACTTTCCTTTATCTCAGCAAATTATGTCCAGCTTACACTTTTTGTTCCTGTGCCAACTTCGTCTTTGATGGTTTCGTGCCCTCATTAATTCCTTCTCTTCCCACATGTTTACAAGCCTAACGATGGTTAAAGGGAGGCATGGTTCAATGACAGATCCTGTCTGCCTTGGACTTTACCTCCCATCCAACACCATGCCTCCAGCCCAGTGCTCAGGTAACCTCAACTACGCTCCAGTGTGTGGGAAGTTGCTCCAGCTAAAACCACAACCTTAAACAGTTTTCAGACAGATCAGCTCCTTCAGCCAGATAATAAAGTACTACAAACACTAGACCTAGCCCTATCTCCCAACATGGAGACTACCTAATCATACCAACCCTCGTGGCCTCACTTCTTCCTCCTACAAAAGAGGCTGTTGCTTCACATATTCACCCCAGTGCTCATCATTGTTGTAATATCAGCTTATGACAAGGTGGATTTGCCAAGCAGTTAGGGCTTCTGACAAGCTTCAGCCCTTCAACAGTCAATGCAAAAGAGAAGCTACATCTCCAATCTCATACACCACTTTTTAAAGTTTCCCCTATTCAGTCAGAACTTCATTTTTTTTCTCTTGAATCCCCATTCAGGAAAGAGCCCTACCCAGCAGGCTTTAAAATCAAGTTTTCATACCATTGAACAGCAGCTAAAAATGTACTAGGATTTCTTCCACAAATTCACCTATTCAGCCCTTCCTTTTCCTGATCCTGCTTCCTAAGGACTGCAGTGGAGACAAGGCACAAAGCTCCTTTAACAGCTGCTGCATGGAAAGCAACACACACAGCAAGCTCTGGAGTCACCCCTGGAGGCCCAGATATTTTTGGGAAGCCCTGACTCAGTCATTGGTAACAGACGAAAATAGTCAAGTTATAACACGGCCTTATTTCAATGTTTCATGTCAAATTATTTAACGTGCAAAGAGGTGGGCATGCTTCATGTGGCAATACTAGTGATGCATGCCACCATGCTGCAGTATCTCCTGCATGCTAAAACATGTTCCTAGTGTGCTCAGAAATAGGAATTTCCCCAAAACTACCACATGCAGATCACCCCAGTTTGAGTACAAGATGGATCAGGGAGCAGATGAAACAGGAAAGCCAGTGATTCACTCATCTCCCTGCCTTGACCCTGCCATGATGGAGAGATGAAAGTTCATTCCAGTAAACACAATCAATTTGGATCAAATAAGGCCCCAAAACTCTGATATAGGGCAGCTCAAAAAGGTGTTAATTTCCAAGAGGCAATAAGCACCCCTATTCTGGAGAAGCGGTATGTATATCTATACACACACAAGGTCCAAGGCATTCCACTACACAGCCAAGAGCCGTCCATATCTACAAAGCCACCCACAGCTCTTGCTCAGAAACGTTTGCAACGTGACACAGAAGGAGAAATTCAAGACAACCAGGGCTTGCGAGAGACTTGCCAGCTCAACTTCCTTCTCCAAAATCTAGATGATGACAGTTTTAAGCATGGCCAGCACAGAAAGAGGAAAGAAGATATCCTTATTTCATCCAGCTATTCCTATAAAATGGAGAAAGCAGTTATAAAATTCAGTATCTGTACAATGGAGACAGTCCTCCTGGCACTCGCAGTCTAACTTGGTGATGCTTTCCAGGCTGCCATGATATGATAGATTTCTCTGTGGCAGTTCCCTATTTGCTGTCCTAAATGTGTGTGGGTTTTGTCTCGCTTTTGGTTTTGGAAGTATTAAGCTTTACTTTTAACAGTTTTATAAGAACCCTGCAAGACAGGATATAATTTGATTTAGTAAACATGCAAAAATAATTTCTGATGCAGCCTCACAAAGTTTTCAAGACTGCTTTATATGTTACCACACGAATTTAGCAAGTGACCTTTTTCTCATGCTTTAGCATAAGGCATGAATGAAAAGACTGCAGTGGTCTGAATAAATGCTTAAGGCATCTCCACATATGCAGCTTTTAGGATCTACGAAGGCCAGAAAATCTGGTGCATTACAACAGGGGACAATATTCAAAGCTATCTTTTTGCAGTGGGTTATTCACTTGATGTATCACAGTAGAAAGGCTGAACACCAGTGCTTTGAACAATTACTCTACTGCTGGAAAGATGCTGCAAGAGCCTATACTGGCTGATCTAGTCCCAGTAATCGACACCAGATAAAAGCAGCGACATGAGAAGGATGTCACAAACAGAGCGGTTGTCTGTATGTCCAAATGGCACTTGGTCTCTTCAAAGTTGAAAGCTAACAGTCTGTTATATTTTCACCTGATACAATTAATGCTGCAGTGAATGAAGATTATTCCCCTGGAAACACATCAAATCCAAATACTCCTGACAACTTGGCAATTGCTAGAAACCATATTACTTTAGTGCACAACTCGGTCATGGATCACTGACCAAAACCTGTCATTGCTCTTGAACCTTTCAGAGATCACCCCGACCTCTATCTCCTGCTCTTCATGATATTTTTCCTGCTTCTCATCTCCACATAACAAAGTGGGGAGAAAAACCTAAAAACTCATCTCCTTTTTAACGTGGTACATAGTAGTTGTACCAAAAAGTTGTTTTTCCCTTGGACTAAATTGAAGTTACTTTGAGTAACTGCAGGACATCCAGTGCCAAAGTCCAGAGACAGCACCTGGGTCCGAGGAGAATGACATGGGGACGGACACCCGAATGCAACAGTCACACAGCAAGCGCTCAGCTTCAGGCATCACTTTGCAAGCCACTACATGGACCCTTGTAACACACGGAGCCCCTGAGAATTGGAGTACTGACATTAGCCTGAAGCCACTGGAGGGCCCCCAGCACTCCTGTGCTTTCATCAGCAGTGATATTTACCATCAGAGTTTTAATTGCCAGGTTTTTAGGCTTTAGAGCAGACACTGTCTTTATCCACTTCGAGGAAAACTGTCTCCACAGGAGCTATTGTTTCTGGCTGTCTGCAGATCTGGGATTTACATCTGGTTCATATTTTCTCTCTGTAACCACTGGGAAACTTTTTTTTTTGTTAAACAATGAGTTTCTGGATGATGCAGTGGAAGAAACAGCCACCAGGAGAACATGCTGGTTCGCTAAGCCACCACAATATGCCCCAGTCTGACTGCTGCGTACAGAGTGGAGATTCATTGGTCCTTGTGCCCTTGGCGCTGCACAGCAAGGTGTTTATTTGGGGGAACAAATTGCCCAGTACCATCTAGAGCAGCATCTTTTCTTCCTTACCACCAAGACATCCAAGAGTAACATTTCTATTGTTCTGGCTACTGTTTACAAGTGAAAGCTCTAAAATTTATCTTAACTACCTCTAAAGGTTACTTGTGCCCATGCTGTTCTATGAGGGAGAAGAGACCAAAGTACACTTCTCTTGAGTACAAATTCCACTTCCCACAGCTGAGCAATAGCTAGCTTTCAAATTACTAGTCTCCTGTCTTAAAATCAAACTGGCAATTAGAGATGAAAGGGTCCACATCCCATTATCCATTCCTCAGTCCTCCCCTACTAAACTTCAGTTCCAAAATGCACTCCCCAAAACAAGATTATAGCCCTGTGGACAGGAGGGCTATGAAGTTCTCCTACAGTATTGCTACAGAAACAAAAAAGTACAGTATTTCAGTCATCAAAATAATCAGAGGCATACTGGAATCCAGTTTAACCACAATAGCTGCCAGCACAGCTATCAATACATTAATCAGCTACATGAAAATTAAGCTTGAATCCTGTAGTACAGCTGAGTTCTGCCAAAATATATCCATCAGCTCCTTCCTCTTAAATCCGAAACTCGCTACTGGAGGAGCGCTTCTGCAACCCCCCCCCCAAGTGTTGGTGATGTGTATGTGCTCACATAGAGGCAATCTTTTTTCAGAAATTATTTTCTCTTAATATAGGTAGAAGAGGCAGACAATTAAACTTTGATCCTGTGTCAAAACCATCCTAAGGTCCAAAAAAATAAGCTAATATATGTAGCATAAAAACACAGCAAGAATATTGTTTCCAGGGTGTCTTCAAAGCAACATTCAAACAGCTGCCACAGCACCCTGCTGCCCCACACTCAGAAAACTGATTTTGAAAAGACACCAAAAAACCCCCGAAACATTCTGTATGGGGGCACAAGCTGATCTAACTCGGCATATCAAACATGCTATTGCACCTCCCACCCCCTAAGCAGAGCAGCAAACAAATTAACAGCTAGATCACTGCCACACCAATATTTCAAGTGCACGCAACCCTAAACCACTTCCTAAGCTTTTTTGTTTTTACAAAAAAGCATACGAGTATCACATTTATTATCCTGCAATAGGAGAATCTGATTATATTTGAGCAGCATATCATTTCACCTGGACTAACTGAAATATTCAGTTACACAACAGCTAATCATGAACAGAAGATAAGCTCAGAGATAAAAATAGGGAGAAAGACAGAGAGACCTTGTAACAGTTAATCAGCATGATTTATTTGTCAGACTGCCATAAAGAGCACCACCTGAAAAAGCCTTGAACTTCCCTCCAACAAGTCTTTTTAAGCAATAAAACCCCTTGGGTTGGTTTTGCTTTAGTTTTATTTTCAAGTCATTCATCAAACTCCTGCTAATCCCCAAATACACAGAGAAATCAGAGTCCAAATGGGAAAGAGGTGCAACATACCCTTTGTCTCACCCAGACAAGATTAGCCCAGGAGCAACCCCTCGCAGCACGTCAGTCTTGCTTGACTTCCATAAAAAAAAATGTGTCCGAGCAGATTCCTGCAGGACAGCTTCATCCGAAGGTTTCCGAGTCTGGCCCTCTGTCCTCAGCACACTGGCTGGTGCCCAGGTATTTAACTCACTTAACATGAGCCGGATCACTAGGATTTCAAATTGTCATTGGGATCACCATGCTACACAGAAAACCACAATGGGGACGGTGGCAGCTGCCACAGGAGAGACGGCCAGGGACAGGCACATGGCAATGAAGGCAGAGAGCTGCCAACTCTGAGATACAGGAGGCAGTGGTGATTTTGGAGGAGGACAGAAGTCATTTGTAATCATTACCTTGGTATAGAGTTTTTCATGAAAATAAACTGATTCTGCCTTCTTCTTTGTCTTTTCCATAAGGCCTCAGACTCTGTCCCCAACAGCCCTTGCAAGACAAATGCAAAAAAAATCACTTTGGACATTGTGGAAGACCTAAGCATTTGTGGCTGAACAATGGCATCTATTCAAGTCTCAGCCTTGCTCTGGCTGTTAATTAGGAAAGTAAACAAAAAAAATTATAATTTAAGCCTCCACTAGATATTTGGCTTTCTAATCTCCTCTAGAGAATACTGTCAAACTACTCTCCTGTCCAAAGCAGGGATTTACACT
Organism: Buteo buteo; assembly: GCF_964188355.1. Taxonomy (NCBI): domain Eukaryota; kingdom Metazoa; phylum Chordata; class Aves; order Accipitriformes; family Accipitridae; genus Buteo; species Buteo buteo. Next base: position 6,141,354 of record NC_134172.1, on the reverse strand, counting down.
TCCACACGAAGCCAGCTCCCCAAACCTTAATTGGAAGTGGCATTAAGTTCAAGGCAGGCTTACAGAGAGTAAGATTCAGCAGCAGCAGAATTTCATTAAGCCAGTCTTCCACGTGTTAACTTAATTTACCCATTTAAGATGATGCATAATTTAAAAGTATCGAGCAGCTCCACTGTCAGACATATATTCTCTGAACTCACTGATGACTTACAGCAGTAGCAAGCTGTCTCTGCTTCAGGTCAACAGCACCCACAAAATTACATCTGGGTCCAGATATTCATCCTTCAGGCTTTGCCATCAGCCTGGTTGTCCAACTTCAGATGTGCTAATTACATTCATTCACCCATACTGTGTCTCCAACTTCACTCCAACTTCACTGTTTTCTCCTAGGTGTAATACAAATGGAGTTGGGATATTTTGTGTAACCAGCTGAACACTTTGCTCTGCTGGATTGCTGCTTGCTTTGGGTTGGCTGTTCCAGGTCTAACCTAAGCCCTTCAATTTTGACCCTTTACAGCTGATCTTGCTTTAGCCTGAAGTTCACCCCAATCGCAGCTGCCCCACATTGCAGACATTATATTCAGCAGTTCAGCCATCACCTGATGCAGTTTCCTTTAGAGCCAGATACTTTAAGATGACACAGGGGACCAAAGTTTAGTTATTTTAAACACTTCCTCTCAGAGCATCTCTGGCACAACTGCAAGATTTCCACCTGCCTTTCCCATTACGCATGACCAATAATATGACCCCTAGCATTAAGCAAAATGGGAAAACCATACAGATATTCCTATGCATGAGGAAAGGTCCCATCTGCACTACAACTTTAAACTGTGTATTTCTCAGTGTACACACATCTGGATAAAATATGCAAGACAGCATGATTAACTCCATTAAGGAAACATGTTTCATCCCTCAAAGGCATGTAAGCTTCCTTTCTGCCAACAGTTAAAAACCTATCCTTTGCATCGCAGGTAGGAAACTACACAACTTTGTTTCATGAATATTACCACTTCTCCAAATTTCCCAGACCACCATGCCCCAACACAATGAGGTAACCCAAATGCATTTTTCTGATAAATCATTACACAATTGTCAGAGCAGCCCCAAAATTTAGGGATGCAACAAATGCAAAGTAGCTGACACACGACCGCAACGTTAAGCTGCAGCAATGACACAGCTTTGATTTCTTTGCTGAAGTTCCCTAAATATGGGCAAAATGCTTCAATGAGCAGGACAAGAATGGTCACAGCAGGTTTGGTTCAGTCCGCTTCCGAATGATTCAATATGAATCACATTTTCTTCAGACCAAGCAGTTTGAACTTTCTGTGAACATCATATTTTTGCTGAGTGCAGTAAAAAAGCCACACCCCACGCATGAATATATCCTCTATAATCTTTACCACAATTACCAGTTTTGCTTTTTCACTACAGCAAGTCAAATGGAGAACCACCTCTCTTTCAATATAGAAATCACTGTGACATCTTCAGAAAAACTGAAATGTTAACAGGTTACTGCTGCTTTAACATACATATTTTCATTTCATTAGACCAGAAGATGAACCAAATCAGCCAAGCAAATCAACTGCAAGTCACAGATGAACATGGTTTTGTCAATGACTTATGGCAAGGGTGAAAAATTACCACATACTCAGCAAGTTAAGTTGGTCTATTACTTTACTCTAAATTCCCAGAGCTGCCTGAAGTCTTATCTCTAAAAAACAAAGTTAAGCAACTAGCTATGAAATCAAAACTGCCTTCAATGAAGACAACCATTCTTGTTAAATCGGAATTTTAATGGAGACTGGAAACCGAAATCTGAGACTTCTTTCAGGGAAAAGAATTCCACCAACTGTTTCCAACTATTTTTTTCTTTTTAACCCAAAATAACCTATGAAAGCCAGTCAGTTTGACTAAAAATATGAAATAAATATTTCTTGGATTTTCTAATTAAAATAACATTTTGGCAAAAAGAGTTACCTCTTCTTCTGCAGCTGTCATAAGAGGACAGAAACTTACTCCAGCACAGCAGCAGCAATGCTTTTAATGGCATTGTACCAGAAGACAGCCAAGCTCACAGAATTCCCAAGAAAGAAGAGGCTGTTGTTCCCAGCAGCAGTCTGTGGCTGGGATGATGTATATTACCCGCAAGTAGTATACTCTATTTTCAGCACATATTTAGGATTGCAAATCTCATTCTTTTTAACAGCAGAACATACTGACTTAGTATCCTCTCTTTCTGAACTACACCACACCTTGACAACACGGGAGAGGAAAACATGATTTAAAAATATCTCCCAAACAACACAGCAGCACAGAAACCCACACATTTCAGTGATCCATCAAATCACAGGCCATTAGTTAACTGGGTTTTGCCTACAGAGGTTTTTCCATTAATTTTGTTTCCATCTTTTTTTTTTTTTAAATTAAACTACCCAAATTCAAATTTCATGATGTTGATCTTGCAGCTAGCCTTAAAAAAAAATAATAAAAAAGGCAAGAATGGCTTGAAGGGCTCCTTATTAAATTGCTCAACACTTCCTATGCAGTGCTTTTGGTCATTTATAGCTCTGCAAGAAACAAAACCAGCTGAAGTTTTCCAGCTCCAACAACTATACTTCACAGCTGGATGTTGACATTTAGGAAGAGGTTCTCTATATCAGAACATTCAATACCCCAAAGTTTACCCAAACTTGGCGTAGTCATAGTATTTCCTAAAGCAGCAGCAACTATATAGACATTTAAATTCTGAGTTTTGATTAAGCTCCCACCTTTACTTTCCTCCTTCCATGCCCTCAGAGGTGGTTGGGGGATGAGACTGCATGTGCTCAGCTACTCTCAGTGACACATATTTCAGGACAAAGATGAGAAAAATGAAAAATACCTGTGGATTTGTCCGTTTTTATGCAGGTAGTCCAGCCCCTCCAGCACCTCCTTAAGGATTGTGGCTATACAGGCTTCATCCAGGACACCAGTCTTGTGTTCTCCTTTGGCCACAATATGCTTTATAATATCCAAAACAGAGCCTAGAAAGAAAAGAGTTAAACACATTAGTTTAAACTAGAAGAACTGATTCACAGCTAAGTGTACTTTATAATCACTTAATACACAAGTCCAAGGAATTCATTGGGAGAGGAAGCAACAATGGTCACGATCAAAGTCAGCAGCTGAAGTCTTTGCTGCAGGAAAGCAGCGGCAACGATGCATGCCTCACGCATGAGTCTTACGGGGTGCAGATCTTCAAGGTGGGCTGTAAAATCCCTGTGATCACAAGTAACCGAGAAGTTATTTGAACAAGCCAAAATGTAAAGTATACATACACAGGACTCTTGGAAGGTTTTTAAGTAGATACCGATGCTACAGCTGTTTTAGTACTGAGTACTGGAGAAGCAGGAGGGGGAAATGGAAAAAGTAGGGCGCTGCCAGGACCCACAAGCCGAAGGCAACAAGCTTGATAAAATTAGACTCTCTTTTTTAGCTCTTACAAACTCTGTGCAGAGGAATAGCAGGAAAAATCTAATATGTTAAGGGATGACACAGCCCTAACACAAAAAAGTGGAAATAATTAAATAGAGAACAAATGAGGCTGAATTCTGACAGCAAGTCACTTCTTCACTGTGTACAAAACTGGAACAGCTTAGATCCTTCCCTAGAAACATCACGCTTAGTCTCTCTCCCAACCATGGTGTGAATTACATCATCTTGCATGACCAACCACGCTTTAGAGCAAACCACCTTTGAATTGCACTCAGGAATAAACAGAATCAATGACTAGTAACACGCCTCCCATGCAAGGTCCTGTTTTCATGATATATTGGGTAATATATTCTTGATATTTGCATCTGGACTGAAGACAGTCGTCTTAGAACTGTATTTTTTATCACTCCGGTATGGGATGTCTAAGCCTGTTTCCAGGCCCGTGCTATTTAGCCCCTTCGAACTTGGGTTTCTATGATTTAATGACTGGGTAAGTCAGCTAGTAGGATTTTTACAGCTATGGGCACAAAGTAATGTCAGCAGTACTGGGAAGTTCTTAAGGAATGAGAAAAGCAGACATGACTGCAAAACAAATTCCAGCTTTGATTGTCTTTGAACAGTAAGCTTCCAGGAAAAGAATAATTCAGTACTAACTCAGCCAGTTTAGAAAAGCTGAGTTAAAAGTTTTTAAAAAGTTTGGAAAAGTTCATTCTTCCTAACTCACAATCAGAAAAAACTGTAAAAGAGAAAACATTTTTTTGTATGTGAAGAACAGCAAAAGCTGAGAAACTTACTCTCATGAATTTGGTCAATGGGGAAATCACAAGTTCCACCTTGTAAATTTTTGAAGCAAACAGAAAAATATAGTGCAGGTTTTCGGGTTAGGTTTTTTCTTCTTTTCATCCTTCAGGTTCAGGAAGACAAAAAACCGTTCCCCCTTTAAAATTTATTTTATTAACTATCCTATTTGAATTTCTAGGCCAAAACAATTGCACGGATAGGTTTTTGCTTAGCATTTTATTTTTGGATTCTCACGTGAAAGCAAAAAGGCTTGCAAGGTTTGAATACGAACACTATGTGGAAAGGCTTGTTTTGCACAATTCAAACTGCACAGGAAACAATTACATGGGTGCACGGTGTCCCTTGGTTTGTGGGAAACGCTACGTGCTGAGTTCATCTAACAGCTTGCTGCAGTCAGGAGAACCACTATTCCCCACTCTGCCCAGCCGCACACTTCCCATCTTCTCTGGCCCACCAGCACCAGTCCTCACACTGTACACCAAGCCACCCACTAAATCCACCAAAAAAAATAAACGAGGGTGGGGAGAGGCAGGCGATGTTTGGTTGGTAGTGAGCATAACCTCCGAACAGATGCGTTTCAGAGCCAATGAAGAGGAAAAGGAGGGTAAGAAGGAGGGAGAACACATTCATGAATGGGGGAGGAAACCCCCTTTGTCAGCAGCAAGTGATTAGACCAGCTCTCTGACTGCCCTGAATGGCACCTCCAGCTTCCTCTTACCTTCCTCTTCCCAAAAAACCTTTGCCTGGTTAAAGGTATTTGCAGAAGACACAATCTTAACACACAGACAGTAACAAAATAGAAAAAAACAAGGAAAATTAAGAAAAATAGAAATGAAGTTGCATAACATTCCCCCAACATTTTATGCAAGAATGCTCTTAGCAGTGTTCAGCCTTCCTTTACCCTATCCAAGCATAGAAACACACTCATCTTCCGTGAGTTTTGACACGCATCTTAGCTACTTAGCCAAAGGTTTCACCCAGTCGTAACTCAGGTTGTTTTGACATACGCTAGGCTTCCTGCATGGGACCAAGATTATCTCTACCGAATGAAACTGTAAAACCCCGGACATCAGAGTATGGTCCTCTTCACTAAAATCTCACCTTTACGTTCTCAAGTCCGAGAAAAGGATCCTCTGTTTTGTGTCACGAGGACTCACCTGGGATTCAGCCTGTGACGCATTCGTATTTGAAAAGTACGTGCTTACAAGCCTTGTTGCTTCTTATTTTGGACAAGAATTTTTGTGACACCTAAGAAAAAAGCCACCAAAAAACCACTCTACTTTCACTGTTCAGGTTTTTCCTCTCAAATGTGCCTTTATCTGAAGAACAAACTGTCACTTGTTTTAGAAGTCCAGTGAAAATATGTGGTTCTCCACGTACTCGTTTTGTCCTCTTTCCACCCACAACTCTGTTAGCAGACTTTGTTCACAAACATTTCCCTTCTCCTGCAAAGGGCTCAGGGAACATGAGGAGGCAGATCATATGGTGCTCAAATTCATTCAGTCAAAAAATCCTGTATTTAGCCATGTTAGAGATTGTATTTAACCCAGAAAAGGGGGTGGGGGTTAGACAGACAAGAGGTCAAGCACAGAGCCAGCCTTCGTCGTGAAAAGGCTGATTCACACCTATTCTATATCTGCTCCCAGTCTAGCCTAGCACTTTTTAAGCACATCTTTTAAAAACCACTTTCACATTGAGATGTTCAAAGAAGTGGAGGAATTTGTCAGTCTTCTACAGAAAGGAGAACAGCAAAAAGGCTATCAGCAAAATGCTTAGTTCAGGAAACAGCAGAAAAGCAACCCAAGAGCCACCTTCCTGGTGAAGAATGTGTTATTTGGATCATCCCCTCTTAGTTTGCACAGCGGGGGGGAAGTTTTATTGTGTTGCAGTGCCAGTAGCAAAGTCGTGATTTTTTCCACCTCACAAATCAGTAAGTTTGGGAGTTGGTACTGACTCCCAACTCAATTGCGACTTCATAAAGCACAGCACCATGGAATACAAAGAACGAAGCCAAGTGCATTTCCACACACTGCGTCGTGCTGCATTCAAAGTCTTCTGGCATTCTGGCTCAGAAAGCCTGACATGGAACAACCCATGTCAGATCCCCAGATCCAATACCCAGACCCCCAAACAGAAACCCACAGCTAAGCACAAAGCTACTTTGAAAGCAGAAGTCATGGGAATTTCACTATTGAGGAAAACACTTTCTGCTAGAAGATAGAGATGGGATTTCAGCATCAGTCTGATAAATTCAATGCAGAGTCGTTCCCAAGGTTCTCAGTTAAGCATGTGACACACTTACTAGGGTAAAACCTCTACTGCCTTAGGATATAGAAAAATTTTCTCACTTACAACAACTGTGTTACACTCAAATAATAGATTAGCAGATCAGAGCCCTATCCTTTGCCTAAGGGGAAAAACGACCGTTCTGCACAAAGTGGCCTGTTCCTGACCCAGCAATACATTAACTGCTAGAAATTAACTGGAAACGAATTCAGCTGAACTGGAACCAAGATCCCATCTACACAAGAGCATGTGCTTTACAGACTGATCATACTGTTTCAAAACATGATGATTCCAGATACAGCAAGTTTCTGAGCCAGCTTCCAAACCAGTTTAAGAATAACTGGGGAAGTGAGAGTACATCTGAACATAGTTAGATCTCTGCTTAAATTCAGTTTCAATATGGTATGGATTTGTGCTCCACGTGCAAACTGTTCCATCTCATTGTGTAAGACAAAAAGTCTTCCATAATCTAGTGGCCAGAAGATGAGGTTCACACTGAAAATAAGGCACTCAACTCCATATTAGAGAACAGTTATAAGATTTTCAAGAGGAAAAAAAAAATCCGTTACCATGTCTTTTAAAAAATTTTTTTAAAAAACCATTTGACTCCTCCCTAGAATAAAACCTTCATTTTAGGTAACGCTGTAAAGTACTCTGGTGTGTATTATATATGGCACTAGGTTTGATTACAACAGTTCCCTCCTGATTTTTCACATTAGAAATGCATGAGTAGAAGCTACAGATAGGCAGACCCTCCTGTTCTGTGTAAGTGAGAGAGAAAAACAAATTAAGTTTGGCTGAGGCTGACTGGAAAGCTCTTCTAAGCCCAGAAGGGGAAGCATATCAGGAAAACACAAGACAGAGAGAAGAGCCATAACTGGAGTCTAAATGTAAATATAAATAATGCTGTCATTAATAAGGATGTTTAAAGAAATCTGGTCATGAGCAACTGATCTCAAAGCCAAACAGAACACAGAAGAAAGGAGAGGACATTTAGAGATTGATGCAGAAAAAATGTGGCTATAAACAAATTCCTGCCCATCAAATATACACTGTACAGCACACCAACAGGAAGCCTACAAGATATTATGCAATCTGATAAAGCATTTAGCATTATTATCATTCATCATTAATTAAAGGGTCTCAGTATATTCTGACACCAATCACAAACCGTATTACATCTACTTAGTAAATCACAATCTCTCAGTTCAAACTTTACAGCAATTGGAAGTTAAGTGGTTTTCTGCTCAAACTCACCAGCTTCCTAGACTGCTCTGAAAGCTGCTAATGTAATAGCTCCTCATGACAGCTGAAATCACCAGGATGTAGGTGTACATAGACTTACCCTCACCTGATAAAACTCAACCTGTAACTACTGCGGGTCAAAGACAAACATGCAGTGAGCAACTTTTTCTCGAGTCCTTACTGCTCACACCAGTTCTGCAGCCAACAGACTGATGTCCATCTGGCTGCACAAACGGAACAGACATCCCACTGCTCCCTCCGCTGCACCCCAGCAGTGAAGAGCAGGAAGCCTCACAGTTCCCCTTTCCCATTTTTACATGGCTAGAGAATATCCGATTAGGCCTGACTCAATCCGCAGAAGCCAGTTCCAACTTTCCAGAAGCAAGTAGTTGATTTCCACCCACGACGGCAGCATCTGAGCAATGAAGACACAAGAAACCTACGGGCAGGCCAATATCCTGAATTTGCAAGAACGGGATATTCAGGGTTTGTATATTGACATCAGGCAGACCATTTCCAATGGACTGTCTTGAAACCTAGTAAATATAGTCCTGTCTTGCGCTCCACACATGTACCCAGTAAAACTGTCTCCTTCAACACCCTGTACTATGAGCTACTCCAGTGTTTTCTTCAACAGCAAATGAGATTAAAAAGAGTTCCATGGTTCACCACCTCCCTGCTGTGCCAATGCATCTGCTTACGAAGCCATACTGTAAATGAGATCACTGCAGAAATTGGTAATCCAGTTTTCCAGGCAGGGTGGAGACCAAGCAGCCAGCAACTTCTTAAACCAGCTTTGCTGCTGGAGAAAATTTTTGTGTAATCACACCCTCTGGGCAAGAAGTCCTAATTGTTCCACTGATTCAGTTTCAACAGCAAGCCACTGCAAACATCGATGCTTCCTGTTCCAAATCCAGAGCTCGTTTCTTTGACCTCACCTACATCAACAAGCACACGTAATGGCTTTTAGGAAGCCTGCTTCTGATGTTCCTCCTCAGGAGAGGAAGAAAGTATCCACGTGACAGTCATCAGCCATGCTGCTTAATGCTTCAGAGCATGGGGCTGACATGGAGAAGGGTACGAAAACCCAAGCAAAAAGGAAAGCTTGTTTAGAACAAGATTACAGATAAATGCAGGGCTATTATGGCTGGAATTTTACATGCCCCCAGAGGCAAAAGAAATGTACAGCAGAGCTAGTTGCTGTGGGAACCACATCTTTCATGTTATACTATAACCTAAGTGACAGGACAAAGATACAGGATAAGTTAAATGCAAAGAAAACTCCTTTAAATTTCTCTGGCAAGCAGAACAAGAAAATTTAATACTCTAAATTTCCAACAAAAAAAAGCAGGTAACAGTACCCACATTGATTTGCCATTTAGAGGCCTGGTATAAACAGGCTGGAAAACAGTACTGGGGATCACTACACAATTTTGTGAGAATCAAGATCTGTCCCAAACCTGATGGACACTGATGCTGAACATGCTGCATCTTTGAGAACTGGGAGTTGGCAGGATTCATTGCTGCTTCTTTTAAGAGATTTCAGCAGAAGCCAGCAGTTTCGGTGAGCCTGATTTGCCATCAGAGCCAAGAATTAAATCTGCATCTTGTCAGCCTCTGACAAACAGAGGAAGAAAACGCAAAAGAAGGAACAGCTGCTTGGATTCAGTACTTCTGGGGCTGAGGAATACAGATACAGCAAAAGAGCACCGAAGTAAAGGAAAGAACAAGTTATACAAAACAGAGGAAAAGACATCTAAGGAGATTGCTGGAGTTTCTGCTTTTAAAGTTTCTTAACCCTGGATAAACCACCTCAGTACAGAGGGAGAGTTAAGGAAACTTCCGTTTCTTGCCTCCTTCCCTCTAGAGCACTTGCATGGATGCATAAGAAATATGACAAGATTAAGGCAGGAAGAAAGATGATACAATAAAGGGGGCAAAACAGTTTATTGCAGTTGAGACTGAGACATTTATCAGAGAAAATCTGAAGACAAACTATTTTTTTCATGCTTTTCCTATTATAGCTGGGAGTTGCAATGTATCTACACACTCCGCATTCTGCAATCACGTACAGTCCCTACCATCTCCTGCTTCTGACTTAGCCCATCTTTAACTGTTTGAAATTGTGTCTCTACAAATAAAATTAAAACCACTCCAGATGTACTCAAATAGCATAGTGTTCTCCTAAAAAATAATTCAACATAAACACAAGGATTTCTATGAACCTGTGGCTTACGCTTTGATCATAACTCATTGCTGAATTAGGAGTGGCCAGATCACAGATTAACATGGCAGAAGTAGAACAAGATGTCCTATCTCCCTGGTGGAGACCTAAGACTTGCCATACCTCCCTTATGGTCTGACTGAACTGCTGGCCAAGCACTTCATCAGATAATCAAGATCAAAGGTTGAAGTAAGAGCTTGATTACATAACCTGAAAAAATTTTGGAAAATAAAAGGTTTAACTATTTCAATACAGTAATCTCCTTAGATTTAATTAGGAGTCTTCAAGAAGGCAGAAGATCCAAGAGCCCTATCTGGAAATGTTTCAATATTTAAAAGATTTACAGAATTTAAAAATATTTTGGAGGTCTCAACTGCTGTAGGCTAGGACTGTAAAAATTGTTGTGTGGTGTAGGAAGCCACCACAGACAGCTGTTTCATAGAAGCAACTGTTTTCTAGAGTTAGCCATGGCCTTGGGTCACCTGTGAAATGAGAGCTCTTGTTAAAACCAGTGAGAATTTAGAGGAGCAAACAGGTCACAATCAGAAAAAGCACAAGAACAAAAGGACAGCTGCTCTTCTTCCTACTAAAAAGCCCCAGGAGTTAGAAAGCGGGACTGGGCTTCAGATGGTTTTAAAAAGGCATGAGTAAAATTCACGACAAGGAAATGCCAGCGGGACAAAGAGCAGGTCAGCAGTTGTCTAGAAATAGCCATTGGGAGTTTAGTTTGGAGTAACACTGGACCAAAAGGCTGGGGTGCCAAGTTGACATTGCTACGCTTAGATCCCTACAAAGCGATTTCGTCATTGGAGGAAAGGATCTGAAATTTCTACCAAAGGGAACAGAAACAGCAGATAGTTCACAAATCTGACTCAGGCACATATCACCAGATCTGAATGAGGGTGCCAGAGTAACTGGACACACCAGCACCTCTTGTCACTACCAGCTGGACATCATCACAGCCACATTTCTGCCATCAGCAACAACTACGCTCTACATCTGCTTCAGTGTCAAATCTGCCAGTGCAAACTGCTTTCGGCAGTGACTTCAACCAGCCTGTCTGACTTGGCTCTGATGCAGATTAGCTTTTTATGTGTTACTCCCCAACAGCTCACCAGTACATTACCTCCTTGCTGCTGATGGCTTTCAAAGATGGAAAACAGTATCTTCCACCAAGACAGTACTTGCAAAGCAGAGACAAATAGTTCAGTTTCAGCAACAATGCCCGTCAGGCAAGTAAGCTACCTTTGAGCGTACTGGCTGGCTGCTCAGAGGAGCAAGGCACTGTTATCAGACAATAACGCTTCATGGATTTAGAGTATTTTCCCTTAGAGGCATTTCTAAAATACTTGCATATAAGACTAGGTTAAGATTTCAACAAAACAACTGCAACCAGAAAATAGATTAAATTGCACTTACAACAATAACAACAAAAAAAAGGCTTGCATTACAGACCAATCTGTCTTGTGGGCTGTTTATCAAAGTAATAAGGTCAGTGTAAGTAGGCTGAAATTAAAACTAGTTTCAGCCTGAAAACACACGCCAGCATAGACTGACACTGATGGAAGAGAAGCAGAAAGATCCTGAACTTTTACCCAGAAGAAAGTCTCAAGCGCAAGAGCCACAATCAACACGCAGAATGGACATCAAAAAAGTTTCATATGTGCTTACTGGGATGTACAAGTCTCAGTCCATGCTCCCTGAATAGTTAGATGGAATGGAAGAGCTAGGCTGCAGCCTGTTAATTTTTTTTCCTTTCCGGTTTATAAAAACAGCTCAAAAGTTTTTCCTGTTGAGAAACTCAGATCATTATTTTTCCCACTGGATGACAGATGACCACAAAACTAGCCACTTTATTACTGATAAGTAAGCTGAAAGAAATGAGAAGCAGTTTTAAAAGTGTCTCTTGTTACATAAATCACTCAGCCTAAAAACAACTGGAAATAGCCTCATTAAAAATGAATGAAAAAGCTCTTCAGTCAGAAAACTCCAATACACAAATTTCTTCGCCCATCTTCAAGATTGTCGTGTAGAATTTGCCTATGAAATCTAAAATGAGATTTCTGAAGTATAGCCATGAAAAAAGTATAAAGTGAAAACAGCTCAAAAATACCTCTCAAGGTATCCTCCTGCATAAAAAGCAGTGACAGGTCATTCTCAAATTCCTTCCGTCTGTTTTAGCAATTCCCCCAGACCCCAAATGATTCACTTTAAGTGAGAAAATTTAACACTGGCTCACAGAAATGTTAGGGGGGGCTGGTGGGGTTACACTGCTACTAGTCCATCTTTTATCATATGACCCTAGTCTTCAGCATATACAACAGAGTAAGCAGCAGTGAGATTTCATAGCACTACTTTACTGAAAGTACCCTACTTAATGCCAGAGCTGCACAAGGGTCAATTATCAGCCTGTATAACATAGAAGCCCATTCAGAGTGAATATTAAATGAAAAGCAGGTCATCATTCACATCACCAAGAGGCTGGTTCTGAAGCAATGATTATTTTTCCAGAAATATTCCAGTGTGGTCTTTACATTTATGGTACATTGATAATGAAAAGACGGTCCATAGTTTGATTTTTTTCCCAGCGTACATACAAAAAAATGACACAAAAATGAGGACAAACAGAAACAACATTTGGAGGTTCAAGGATTAGCCTAATCCTGACTTGGTTCTGACAGAAAACCACTGTGAAAAATACTAGCTAAGTCAGCTGTGCATTTTCTTCAAAGAGGTTGTGTACTCTCCTGAAAAAGGCGAAGAACATTGCTGCTGCCTCTCCTGCACCCCTGAAATGCTATTTCCTCATGTTGTGGAAACCTTCCCATAGATACACTTCTTATACACACAGCAAAACTACTTGCACTAAGCTGGCAAGGGATTCTTTTCTACACACAAACAGCCATTGTATCTTTAATGACCTGTTATATATCCCTCCAAGAAGAGAGAGGCTATTGCTTAATGACACATGAGCACATGAGACATTAAAAAACCTTTAAGACAGACTTAAGCTGGCATGAAATTTCATTGTCCCCAAGAGAACGGCTAAAATTCTCTAAAGAATTTCAAAGACACATGTTTTATGGTCATTGTCAAGCTCTTGTGGAAAAAGCCAACAGGTTTAGCCAGATTTTTCCACATCATCTTCTGGCATTTTACAGTCCTCAGTATTAAGCCAAGAACAGAGAATCCAAAACGTTTTTTTAAAAAGCAAGAAAACAGGGTTTGGTTTTTTTCAGCTTTCAATTCATTTTCACTAGGGTGCCAGGAAAATCAAGTCTTCCTAAAGACAGGCCTAAGATTTAGCAACAGTCCTCTGTGTTATCATCCAGAACTTGATTCCATTTCTTGTCTCGACTGTAACTCAAGCAGGGATCCTGGAAAATATTATGACATCAAACAAAGCATTACTGATAAGTTTTCAAACTCTCTCTCTCTCTCAAAAAAAAAAAAAAAAAAAGTGTTTCTCCAGTGTCAGAGAATAAATCCAGAAAGGGGAAGTTTCCCTAGCTCTGTGTTAACTAGGCAGTAATTTGGAATTGCCCCAAGTATTCCCAGTTATTTTGTCAACTAGAACAAGTGTGCAGAGTAATCCAAGCTCTGAGGATTGACACTATACAAATCAAGCTGCACCCACACTGATGTTCTCCTCCCTTTTTAAGGCCATATACTGACATTATAGCAGTAGCTCTGCCCAAAATACAGGTGATTTCAAGTTCCTCATAAGGGCAGCCAACATGTAAATAAGTTAAAATCAATAGATTGGCTGGTTACCAACAAGCCATCAGCACTATGCAGGCCTCCAAGCTGGAAGTGAGAAAAAGGTCAAGGAACCAGCCTTGCAAGAGGAGTTGCAATTCTCACGATAAAGCTAGTGGAAATGGTTGGGCTCGGTGGAGTTAGTTGCACACTTCTCTAGTTCAAAAGCTTATCCTAGGCTTACAGAGCAAGATGAAGAAACTTTTGCTAAAGTGACCCGAGAAGCATTGTTTCAGACCCATCATTTGAGAAGATGACAGTGAGATTTATTTTCTAGAAGCTTAGGATGGTTTCAACTACTACACCTGCACTGAAGTTTCTCTAGTCAATGTCTGAAGTCATACACCCCAGTTTTCAAATATTCAAGTGAGTCATTCAGCAAAAAAAATACAAAATAACTCTACAAAATACTGTCAAATATACAAAATAGGAGGGGAAAAAAAGCTAGCACCAACATGTAGTTAGGTGATACTACTAATGTACATAACATGAGAAGCTATTTCTGAGCTGAATGGGTTGAAGTTAAATATTTTTATTCAAATATTTATTTGAAATATTTATTTTATTAATATTTACCCAGCCCCCTGAGCTGGAAGACAGGGAGCAGAAAGAAGCCCCCATAATCCAAGGGGAAATGGCTACAACCTGCTACATGACTTTGACACACACAAGTCCGTGGGGCCAGATGGGATCCACCCAAGGGTACTAAGGGAGCTGGCAGAAGTGCTCACCTAGCCACCCTCTTTCCATGATTTATCAGCGGTCCTGGCTAACTGGGGAGGTCCCAGCTGACTGGAAGTTAGCAGATGTGACACCCATCTGCAAGAAGGGCTAGAAGGAGGATCCAGGGAACTACAGGCCTGTCAGTCTGACCTTGGTGCCAGGGAAGGTTATGGAGCAGACCATCTTAAGACCATCACATGGGACATACAGGACAACCAAGTGATCAGGCCCAGTCAGCATGGGTTTATGAAAGGCAGGTCCTGCTTGACTGACCTGATCTCCTTCTGTGACAAGATGACCCACTTAATGGATGAGGGAAAGGCTGTGGATGTTGTCTACCTAGACTTTAGTAAAGCTTTTGTCACCATTTCCTGCAGCATTCTCCTGGAGAAACTGGCTGCTCAAGGCTTGGATGGGTGTACTCTTCACTGGGTAAAAAACTGGCTGGATGGCCAGGCCCAAAGAGTTGCAGTGAATGGAGTTAAATCCAGCTGACAGCCAGTCACAAGTGGTGTTCCCCAGGGCTCAGTATCTTTATCAATGATCTGGACAAGGGGATTGAGCACACCCTCAGTAAGTCTCCCAATGACACAAAGCTGGGCAGAAGTCTTGATCTGCTTGAGGGTAGGAAGGCTCTACAGAGGGATCTGGACAGGCTGGATCAATGGGCCGAGGCCAACTGTATGAGGTTCAACAAGGCTCAGTGCCAAGTCCTGCACTTGGGTCACAACAACCCCATGCAGCGCTATAGGCTTGGGGAAGAGTGGCTGGAAAGCTGCCTGGAGGAAAAGGACCTGGGGGTGTTGGTCAACAGCTGGCTGAACATGACCAGCAGTGTGCCCAGGTGGCCAAGACGACCAACAGCATCCTGGCTTGTATCAGTAACAGTGTGGCCAGAAGGACTAGGGAAGTGGTTGTCCCCCTGTACTCAGCACTGGTGAGGCCGCACCTCGAGTCCTGCGTTCAGTTTTGGGCCCCTCGCTACAGGAAAGACATTGAAGTGCTGGAGCGTGTCCAGAGAAGGGCAACGAAGCTGGGGAAGAGTCTAGAGCACAAGTCTTATGAGGAGCGGCTGAGGGAACTGGGATTGTTTAGCCTGGAGAAAAGGAGGCTGACGGGAGACCTCATCGCTCCCTACAACTACCTGAAAGGAGGGTGTAACGAGGTGGGGGTCCGTCTCTTCTCCTAAGTAACAAGCGATAGGACAAGAGAAGATGGCCTCAAGTTGCGCCAGGGGAGGTTTGGATTGAATATTAGGAAAAATTTCTTCACGGAAAAGATTGTCAAGCATTGGACCAGGCTGCCCAGGGAAGTGGTAGAGTCACCATCCCTGGAGGTATTTAGAAGACGTTGTAGATGTGGCGCTTAGGGACGTGGTTTAGTGGTGGACTTGGCAGTACTAGGTTAACAGTTGGACTTGATGATCTTAAAGGTCTTTTCCAACAATTCTATGAAATGCCTTAATTCACAAGTGGGAAGCTTAGGAGGTAAACAAGGGAAAGGGTATTACAACAGGAAGACAGCATTTTACATTGTCTTTTAGGGTAAAGAAATTCGATCACTCACCTCCACTAAGTAACTTCATCACCAGCCAAAGCTCATCTTTCACCACGAACGATGTGTAGTAAGATACAATGTTGGGGTGATGGCACTGACTCATGGCTTGAATTTCTTTCTGTAGAGACAAATAAAGCATTAGCAGCTGGACCCAGTTATTACTATTCCTTGGGCACAGAAGTTATCTTCCTCAAGACACAGCGTTCAAAGAAGGTACAAAGAAAAGTTATACCTAGAACCTATAAGTAAAAAATCCAGAAATACTCTTTAATGCTCAGCCTGCATTGTACTAGGGCCCAAAGGTATTTTAGGGTACTCTTCCCATCTGTCTAGAAGAAAGAAAAAGTTGACCAAAAACCCCTTGGCAAGGGCAACAAAGTGGTCATAACCAAAACACCTGCATGGAGCTACAGCAGAATATTCCCAAAAATTCACACCAGTTTGTTACCTAAGAAGTTCATGATGACTCCTTTCAGTGAGACATTACACAACAGATGCTTAATCTGTTGAAGTCTATCATTTGGATGAGAAAGGGAAATATTTGCCTCTGGGAAAAAAAAAGGCCTCTTGTTCCTAATGTTTCTTCCCAGCAGGAAAGCAGATGGCTTAGCTCAATCAGGTTGAAGGCACAAAGGACAGCTATATCTTTTGTCATACTGGAAAAGAGAAATCAGTTCAAGATCAGAAAGTTGTTAGCTACTACAGATGGCATACAATATGAAATATGCTCAGATGTTAAATTGAGTTTTGACTGTGCTTATTCTTAGATTTGGTTATGGGTTAAGGGTTGAGGTTTTCCAAGTTATGGGCAGAACACCACCACAGAAAGCATTGACTGATTTTTCATTATGCAAGCACAAATCACCAGTTTGGACAGAAAGCCTCGGAGTTCCTTGACTGTCCATAGACAAAAGCCATCTATTAAGCGAAGCCTGGCACCCTGCACTACACCCAGCTGGGTCTTTGTGCTTCAGCCAAGCCCCCTAACCTGTCAAGTTGTACCCTCCAGCATTGCCCACGCCAGACACTCATCCCCTGATATCCTGAACTTCTGCTCTCAACTAAGGCGTTCCTTCACTGAACACGTGGATGCCACTTTTCACTGTTAGCCCCCCTCCCATGACACAGACTCAGCCAAGCGCCATAATCCCAAACACACAGGGAAGGAGGAGAGCAAGGGCCCTTCACACCCTGATCCTTTCCTCCCTCTAAGCACAAGACCTCCCTGGTACCAAAGTACGACAGAAAGCTCTGAGAAGGATTCACCCATGTCTAGGACACCCCACAGATGCAGCATATACTTCTCCTGCTCATATGCAAAGCTCTGCTTGTGACTAAGTATAGTGTAAAGGCACATTGCTTCCCCCTTGGCAAGGGTTTAGCTGGGGATCACAGCTACAAAGAAACATGCTAATGTTGAATTATCCACTTCAATACTGCTTTTCAGGGAGTAGGTACATTTGAGGAATCAAACACAATTAGTTGCTCTTTCTGCTTTCCCCAGAAGCACCAACTTTCCAGGAAACTCCAATAAGCAGATTAAAGAAGAGCCCTTCTAAACAGGAACGGATATTTGAAGAGTAGGGAGTAGGCTATTCACCTCACTGTAGCATACTCGCTGACTAAACACCACTCCGTGAAAATAAATACAGCCTGAAACAATATCCTTTGCATGCTGACAGCTCCAGCTCCCTTCCTTGCAAGCACTCACTTGTATCAAGCTATTTTTCTAAAAGGAAATAAATCAGCACCTTTGGAGTTTTCTAATGCTTTCTAGTTAGGGGTTTTCTTGCATTGTGAAGAAACCTCGACAGACAAAGCTGGCAACAAAAATGTTTTTTACTTCCCTGCTTCAAACTTCTAACAGGGGATGGATGAGAAGTAGGGCCATGGATAACACAGGTCAGACTCAGTGATTGGTTTGTGCCCTGTCATACTCCTTGCACAAAACCCAGCTGGCTGGGAAGCTCTGGGCTGCTGTCTGTAAACAAAAGTGCAACATTTTTGATTCACACAACTTTGCAAAACTCATTAGGCTCAGAGTTTTGAACTCATGTGCTTACCCTAGGATCATTTTGGACTTGCTCAGAGCACTGGACTGAGTCCCTAGTTAAGGGATCCACAAACCTGACACAATCTTGGTCCCCGAGCCTGAAATTAGCATTCAGCCTAAAAGTTTAAATCAATTTTAAAGATTTTTTTTTTTCCCTTTTAAACATGCAAGCAAATCCAGGTGCCTAACTTTTCTCTCTGACAATTAAAAAAAACAAAAAACAAAAAACACACACATGCACAAGTGGCACCAGAGTGGAAAAAAGCAAGCAGGACACCAACGGGTTAATCATCCCATCAGCCAGACCTGCCCCAAACCCACCATTCAGATATGATCTAGAAGAGCTGTTTTTATCTTTTCTTAGCTAGACCACTCACAATATTTTGAACCAGCTCCCCCGGAGATCAAGAAAGTAGTAAAAGAAATATACACAAACATTGCATATTTTATATATTAGTGTATCCCACCGGAATTCAGGAGTCAGTGAGACAAAGTCTGGACCAAGTTTAGTTAAGAGCCTAGACCTGGATCAGATCTTTGCCATTTGAGCAGCTCTGTACTACAGCGTTTTGCAGGCATTCTGTGATGCTTAGTTAGTATTTTATTGTTTTCCAAGAACTTCCTCTCTCATTCACTACCAAAGTCTGCTCTCCCAGCTGGGAAGCACAGTTTAAAAAAAAAAAGCTCAAGTCCATCATATGCTTTGGTGCACAAAGAGGGAAAATAAATAATCACAAACTTGATCTATGCAATTAAACACCTCCATCAGCTAGTGGATGTGTAACACAGGCAGATTAAACCATTTCTCACAGTGTAGCACAGCTCTGAATAATTAATTGCATCACAATTCCAGTGTTTTTACATTATTACCAGTAAGAAAGAGCAGCAGTCAGGCAGACTTTCCCCTCTCACCCACAGACCCCCACCCCATTTTCAATAGTTTTCTAGGCTAATCTCCCACCAGGCTACATCAAAGCTTCATTCCTCTTCACCCCCATAGAGGGTACCAACATCCTGGAAGCTCAACACATACAATTGTTTTAACTGATCATGGCAAATCACAGTGGGCTTTGTGGTTAAAATGCTTCCTCGCATAATTGAAACCAAGCCAATTCTGTCATACATACAACAGTCTGTGCTACAGCAGTACAAATGCAAGGTCTGAAGAGCTATAGTTAAGGCAGGAATCCCAGTCAAGGATCACCAGGGAGCTCTGCTCAAAAGCACGCTTACAGAAAAAGGGAGCAGGAGGGGATAAAATGCAGCAACAGCCCTTCTGTGTGTAGTAAGCACAGCTTTAATACTATTTCCAAAGTTTTTCAGAGAGTTGGCTGCTCTTCAAACATGACAAAGTCATAGCAGGCACAGATTTCCTCTCCCTGCCTCCTCCCTAACAAGACTGCTATCCCCAAATTACACAAAGAAGAAATAACCAAGTTACAACTGTGCTCCCCTCATTTTGACTAGCATCAAGACCACACTGGAAGACTCCTAATAAAAGTCTCAACAATTTCTATACCTCTGTAATAATGTCAGGCTAATCATCAGAATTTATTTGGGCTGCTATATACAGGTTTTAAAGCTGGAAATGTTGCTTTATTCCTGCTCTGCCAACAGTCATGGGTTACTTGATAAAGAGCCCTCAAACTACCCACAGATCCAGTAGATGGTAGACAGCTCTTCCATCCAGTTGCTTACACACCGACACCCCTCACACTAGATGGCCTCAGTTATGAGCCTTACTGCCAGTTCCCCATTTCAGGATCCATAAATTACACTGCCTTCTGCTCAGCTATGGAGAATGAATTACTGATAAAAACATGTCTAGACACAGGCAATGGTTTGGAGATGGTTACATGCTCACCCTGGGCTAGATATTAAAAATATCTGCACTGTCAAATACCAAAAGCAAATAGACTGGGATTAGCTATAAAGGCCTCCATGTCTTCCATTAAGGGTTCTGATGAATGCTTTCAGTACTTCTTCAGGCAATAAAAGAAGCATTTCAAGGCTTCTGAAACACTAATAAAGCTGCTGTGAAGTATAATTTAGAATCATAAGAAACCTATTAGTCTCCTGTAAGTCAGACATACTTCTGGAGATCTGCTATTTTGGAAGTGCATTTATTTGCCCGCTGACATACAACTGAAGTTGAGTTAATAGGAGCAGAGATACAAAGCACGCAAGGCTGTGTTTAAGCGACTAGCTGAACTTTCTTACTGGTATTTTCTGTTCACATCATCACCTTCTACTCTTCATGTTTATCTGCCCCTGAGGCATGTTTCAAAGACACTTGCTCTCAAATACAAGGATGAAAATCATGCGTTATTTAGTTTTACTTCCTACATGTTGACGTGAACTCAAGAGATACAACACAGCAGCAGTCTGCTTTTATGTGGCTACCTGCAAGTTCAGAGGAATCCAGAAAGCTGTCAACTTGGCTACCCTATTCGAAGACAATCATGACCATAAGAGAACTGGGGAGGGAAAGCATGCCTGGGGGAAAATAAAAGCAGGTCAGATGCGATCTCCCCCTTGAATACACCAATGCTCCAACTATGGCTGGCAAAGAACTTAACTCGTAGCTGAAATCTCGAGGTATAAGGCATTAAAACTCTTCTTCATCCTTTTAAAGTAGGATTTAAGCTCTGTTCCTACAGGCAGCCATAACTTCAGATTTTGCTCCAAGTGAAATTCTAATGGTTTAACTAAAAGGCTGTAAAAACTGAGAATATTAATTCATTAGCCTTTCTAAACATCAGCAGAAAAGGCACCCGTGTTCCCCTACTACAATCAACTTGAGAGGCATTTTTTGAAGGACATGGGGAAAAGCACAGAGCTCAAAATCAGACATTCTGATCCAAATTCCATGTCTAGATTATCCAGTTCAACTCCTTACCTCAAAATGTGGCTACAGGAGATAGACTGCCAGAATTAAAAAGGCGTTAGATTAGCCCACCCAGAGCAACAGTGGAAAAGACACAATTCTGAAAGGGATATAAAGTTTTCATCCATAAATTAATCTTTGGTGATGGGAACAAACCACCCTTGTGGCAAGTCACTCAGCAGTTGCCCATTTCAATGGCTATTCTTCAGCATCATTCAGTGGTCAACCCCTCTTTCAAAGTCTGCAGTATTAGTGACAAGGTACTGAAGGAAGCAGATGTTTAAAACTGCTACGGTGTAGCAATGCATAGATGCCCATTTTTTATTGGTTTTAGCCACAAAGTGACCAGGCAAGTGACTGACTCATCTCAGATACAAGCGAAGCCAGCTTTATCCACTTAGCCAACTAACATATCACTGGCCCTTATTGTTGTTCAGATCAATACCCAGTGCTTACAGTTTGACAACCTTCAGATTTGTGATTAGTACACACAGTCAGTTGCAAACTCTGTAAAATTATTTACATGCACCATCTCATAACTCATCCACTCCAAGTGAAGAAAGACATTCTATGTTCAGGATTTCACCCACCTTTACCTTAATGTTCATACTGAACTTTACCCTCCAAAAACATCCCCACCTTCAACCAGCAAAGTAATTAAGACTTCTGTTGTTGCTGCTTTGAGAAACAGTACAACCAAGCCATACACAGCTTAGGTTTAAACCTTCTGTAAAGCTGCAATCCCATCATGCAAGAAAACACTTTACATGCCATATCAAATAACCATGCAGAAGCCACACATTATACATTGGACTCTCTGGCATTGACACTTCCGGACTTTTTCCCCTGGAGCAAGAGTGAAGGTCCTCAGGACTGGAAATGGATTTATAATGGCAGTTGCCATAAAATGACAGGCATGGATGAAATATCTGTACTACTTCTACAGCAGCCTGCTGCTTTGTTCCCAACAACCTTATAGTCTGCTTAATCCACTTGTAGGAACTACTCTGACAGATCAAAGCCAGTTCAATATCCTGTCCAAGTCTTCAAAAGAAGGTGTAAAACCCTATAACAAGCAGTTACACAATTATCTGCCCAGAGGGAAGACTTCTGACTAAGCTAGGGCAGTTAACAGTTGGCTTATGCCTTAAACCAGGGAAGTTCATAATCCTTTTTTTAAATCCTATCTAATTTAACCTTCTCAGCTATAGGTTGATTTATTTAATCTCATGCAATGTTTGATCTCCATATTATTGGCAGCAAGCTCCCCAGGTTAATGCCATGAAATTCAAAACAACATTTCTTTTTATTGCAGTTAAACTTGTTCCCTCGGCTTCCTTAACTGCTCTCTGACCATGTAGCCGTGGAAGAATAGTACCTTCACTTCACTCCTCATGTGTAGACCTGTCAGGTCCAGTCCTATCAGTCTCTGGACTAGGAAGAGTTTGGAGTATCTTCCTAGGAGCAGCAACACCACACCTCCCATGCTCCTTCCTGAACACATCTCCTGTTGAATCACTCTAGGAACTAAACAGGCAGCAGTTCCCCCCCAGCTGGGAAAGCCCAATGTGAAATACCCCACAGCTTATGTTCCCATCTCTGCAATTCAACATTCCTCCTAACTGCTAAGCTGACAACCCACATCATCTGCTACTCAAAGCATGGAGGGAAAAAAACCCCATCTGATGAAAGAAAGCTAACTCAGCTTTAATTGCATGAAAATGAAGCAGAGTTTGCTGGACAGAAGGGAGATTCAAAGCCTTTTAGACCAATAGCTCTTTAAAACAAGAAAACACTTGAAAAAAGCTTGAAGCATGGTTATTTTGACACAGATGTTACACCACTGTGTTTCAAGGATCAGCAACAGCAGCAACATAACCAGCATCCCACAAAGAAAAAGAGAGGTAAGAGCAAAACACAGCAGTGAATAGTGTCCAGCTGTGAAACACACCACATGAGCAGACTGTTTTCAATCACACACCAAATGCTGCATAAGTTTGTTAACTACTGTGTTGCAATACAAGAAGTGTAACTTCAGTAACAAATCAAACAGTCCAAGACCAATTGTACACAACACTGTATTTGACCACCTCTCCTTACACTCCACTCCCAGTCACACCAGTGAGTAAGAATCATTATAAGCTATGTTGTACTTCCCTTCCAGCTTCCCCACATGCAGTCTAGGAAAGATCTGGGAGCATTCAAAAAAATGTTCAGGGAAAAAATATAAAAATCAAGCACTGAAATAAATTTCTGACTAACATCACCGAATTTAGCAGCTGGGCTAGAAAGAGCCACGCCTCTGCACTGCATTACTCCTGCCTATGTTCTTTACAGCAATTAGCACTTCTGCTGAAGAGCTGAATGCCCTTGGACTTGGTTTGCTCATGAAGCAACAAAATCGGTCCTTCCTATGTTTCTGTACCCTGTAGCAGCAATAAATTAATCCATTGCATTAATCTAGAATGTCATGCAGTGTTTGCAAAGCATGCAGGTTATCCCTCACCACCCACACAGCTCAAGTGTGTGTTGAGATACAAGGATCAAGATCAATATACCACTTAATCACCCTAAGCATGGCACCTCCACAAGCTAGGAGGTGGTCCCAGATTCCCTGGCCTCTGGGCACCTGTGAGAGACTGAAAGAGTTAATGTCTCAAACATTGTGGTGGGGCAAGTTCTGCTTAAAGACAAACCCTGAACAGCAAGGAACCAAGGTGAAAAGCCCATCAGCTCAGACATCAGCAACAGGAGGGGGAGGGTGTGCTGGAGGGTGCGCAGCTCCCTGGTCTGATAAGCTGTTCTGATACGAAGATCAAACAATGGCAGTGTCTGCAGGGAAGAAGAAGTTACTTCACGAAGGACCCCCAAGCCCAAAGGCTCACAAACTGCTCATTAAGCTGACGAGTTCGGGTGCCCGCCCAAAGGAGGGGCAAGGATGATAAAAGGACACAAACTGAAGCCCCGGGCACGCAAGCCCACTGGGACTGGACGCCTTGGCTGACTAGACACCTCGGCTGACCAAACTAACGCTGGACCCAGGACCAGTGAAGTCTTTCTCTCTTCCTTTTTCTCTCTCTTTCTTCTTCTCTCTTTCCTTTTCCTTTTCCACAATCCCCACACCTCAGTCATTTCAAGATATAAACCGTTGAACAAGTCTGAGACTAAGAGTGGATCCGACCGCCCCTAGACCCTTCTCTGAGAAGGAGTCTGGAAATCAAGGGGGTCTGCTCTGAACCTCGTGACTCAACGGGAGGGATCTCCTTATTCCCTGAATTGATGTATATGGTTACATGGTTTACAAAAGTAGTCTTATGCCAATTCCTGTTGTGAGAAACCCTGCCACCTACTACCACACCTCCCCAGTTCAGTTTGCTTTTGTCATGAATAAAATCTTGTAACTGATCGTTTGGTGTCGTTTCACCTTAATTTAGCCTGAGGGAATTTCAAATTAAACACAACTTCCTGGTCTGTCCAGTCTGGGTCGTGACAGCACCTGCTCCTATAGAAGCTCAAAGGAAGCTCAAGGCCACTGAATCATTCAGCTAGCGGTAGAGCCACTTACTCCACGTTTCCAAACCCCACTCCAAACTAACCTTCCTCCTCTTCTTCATCCCAAGAAATACAAGCGCCAGCCATTAAGTGGCATGGACACTGAAAGAGTCATAGAAGAAACAAGTCATCCTTACTGATGGCAGAACTGTTTGCCGATCTCCCTACCCTCTCCCAAGCAACATCACACTGGTTTACCCTCTTTACTAGGCAGATTCTGGGAATAAACAAGTTTGCTTCAACAGAGAAGTCTATGGGTCTGAAGCACTGTATAAAAAAAATAAAAAAGAATTTAAGCACAATTTTCCCTTTTCTATCCCACTGCCTGATGACTGGGCAGTGCTGTAACACAAGAGCATTGTCTTGACCCCAGGCAGTACATCAAAGTTTACCATAAGCTGACTATTGTGCTCAGATACCTTCAGCGCAATAGAAGCATAATGGATCTAATAAAAGCCCAAGTTCATGCTTTTAACTGCATTGGGGAAGAGGAGAAAGCAAGGAGGGGGCATAACATACCCCAGCATGAACTCATCGTATTTCTCTTTGCACGTGCTTCTTAAAACCACTGTATCTGCAGGGACTTAGATTTATGTTTTCTGGAAGACAAAAAACCCTGATCCTGCAATAACAAGTAGTTGCTCAAAAAAGGTAATTAAACTGAATGGGGAAACTGCCATGAAGGGAGACCTCAAGCTTTTCAGCCTTGTAAATATTTACTTTGGGGAAGAAGCAAATATGGAGACAAGATATAAAGTAGGGAAGGTAAGAGCAGAGAGCAGGGAAATCTGCAGTTTCCATCCTTTCGGCTCTCTCACTGGGAAACAACGTCCAATAAACTGACAAATTCAGAACAAACCCAGGAAAAACACTTTTTCACCCAACACATCTACCTTGGCAACCACTGCCCCAGGAAGCTGCTACAGCTCAGAACCATCTTTTTCCCCCCTCTACCTTTCCATGATTTTAAGTTCAAGAATATCTAGTTCCATACACAAGCCTGCAGAAGGATCCACGCTAGATCTGGTCACAAAACTGGAAGCTTAAGAGAGCTGACAACAGCAATTCATTGCAGTCCTACCCATAACAAGAAAAATCATTGTCAGGAACGGGTCAGCCAGAGATTTAAAATACGCAATTAGAAGTACTTATCTAAAATTACATGCCAAGTCTCCGCAGCATATCTTTCTGAACCTAACCCTTTTAGCTGAAATTGGCAGTTACTCAGAGACTAACAATCTCAATTACTACGTCACAACAATACAGTTTGGAATACAACTGAGGCAGAGCAGTACGGACAAACCACATAAAAGACTTGAAAAGAATACCAAGGGTTGATATCAGGACAAAAAGACCAACTGTGAAGAGGGAAGAGATCTCAAACTCCTACACTAGCATGAGCCATAAGAGGATTTGAACGCAGGTCATTGTAAGAGTCCTACACACAACCCTTCACAGGCACACTAAAATGTGACAGCTTGGATAGAGCCTTTCCTCTTTACAAGAGCAGATTTGCAGATACCTATAATGAAAAAGTAGCATTGGTCACTAGATGGATACTGGAACTTCAAGTGACTTATTGAGGATCATACAAGCGTAGAGCTAGCCAGGACTCCTGAATTCTGTCTCTGTTCTACTTTTTAATTGCAATCACCAAAACAAGTGCCTGAGGTAACACTACAGAAGCTGTCAAGCTGCAAGTGGAAAGACAGATTGGTAGGATAAAAAAAAAAATCCTAGAGAGGTGCTTTAAAAGGAAAGGTGGTACAAGGCCTCATCTCACTGCCTTTCCTCAACCCCTGCCAGAAAGAGATTAGTAACAAGAGCTAATTCATTCAGTTTTTCTCTTTACAGGTGAAGGGAAAAAAAAATAATGTAAAGAACTGCAGGAAAGGTAAAGAAACCATTCCCTTGAATTTCAAAGATTCTGGAAGCATGTAGCTCTGGATCCCCCTCAAACTGCAGAGCTCTTGTGCAAGTGTGAAGCTCAGCTCTACCCACATTAACTCTGTTCAAAACAAAGGGATTATATAAAGTGCTTAGCTCTAAACAAATAGTCTGAAGTTCTCCAACAGTTGATCTTCTTAACATTTTAAGTACTGTGTCCCACAACCAGGACAACTGAAGTGCCTCTAGTGAAATCAGTCAAGTCTCCTCACACTCACCCCACCTCAAGAAATCACAGAAACGTAGAATGGTTTGGGTTGGAAGAGCCCTTAAAGATCATCTAGTCCCAACCTCCCCTGCCATGGGCAGGGACACCTTCCACTTGACCAGGTTGCTCAAAGCCCCATCCAACTGGGCCTTGAAAGAAAGGTTGTTTAAGGCACTTAGCAAACACAGAGATTATGCTAACTGAAATACAACTCCCCAGACAATTTTGATTGCATACCAGGAGTTCATCCATGCTCGTCTGACACTTCTCAAGATTGATCCGTTTAATTGCCACCTTCTCCTTCTTTGGAGTGCAGAAGGCTGCCTGCACCACTGCAGTTGCTCCACTCCCTGTGGGTGAAAAAGACAGACAGTTAGCATCATCTTACAGGACTTCAACAGAAAGGAAGGGAGGGCAGACAACAAAATTACAAGTGCCAGTTAGTAAAGACAGCAGAGCCAGGTGAACACCCAGTGAAGGCAACCCCAAACATACTCTCCACTCCAGGTCTGTGTAACTCAGCATGTCAGCTCAGCTGCAACACTGAAGTGGTGGGCTAACCAAACGAAAACAAGTGGATCTTTATGATCCCTTGCAGGGACCATTACAACTCTGCAGACAAAAAAACCCTCCAGATTCCAACTTACTTGTAACAGAGGAGTGATTCTTCTCGTATGCTTTTAAAAGAAAGGCCACTGAGGTCACACAGACTTTTAACCTGATGTGTTCACCCAAAGTAACGAAACAAGCCACACTCTTTGCTACCAACACTAATGAGATTTTTCAAATATTTTTATGTACTAATTGCTGTTCTCGTCTCTCCTCATTTTATGCAAAGACACGAGGTAGCCTTCATTCAAGCCTGTTCAGCTCCGGTTCTCACATAGTAGCACACTGCCTCAGTGTCTGGGTTGAAAACCACAGCCAGAGAACGTTTAAATTCCAGTAGGGCAAAAATATCACATTTTAATGTACAGTTGTTCAAACTGCTAGAAGTAGGGATAAGAGTTCTGGATTTAAAGTGCTCAGAAATATCATATCCTTTGATATCAAAAGCGGTTTGCAACAGTGAGACTTAAAATCTAGTTGATGTTAAGCCTGTATTTGTTGGCCTCCAGAAATAGTCGCAACATTCACATCTCATCAATAGGACACCTTGTTGCTCCACCTTCTACCTTCATCTTGGTTCCCCGCACTTACACACTTCACTAGAAAGGAATAAATTCAAATTAATAAAAAAAGGGGCAGGATAGGTGGAAAATAGCTCAAGCACTTCCTATTGCAAATAGCTAAAAAAACGCTATTAAAAATAAGCCACAGCTATTTTGTTCATTATCTCAGGCATAACTCTTGAGCCTGTTTGGGCCGATGAGGGAGATGAGAACAGCTATTCTGCATTTTGGAGTAACACTCCTATTTTACCAGATTCTTCTATTCTTAACACTATAAAAACTACTTGAGATTCTGTAATAGAGGTCAAGCACATTTTTGCAAAC
This sequence comes from Buteo buteo, assembly GCF_964188355.1. Taxonomy (NCBI): domain Eukaryota; kingdom Metazoa; phylum Chordata; class Aves; order Accipitriformes; family Accipitridae; genus Buteo; species Buteo buteo. Next base: position 6,113,142 of record NC_134172.1, on the reverse strand, counting down.
TATTTTTTTCTAGTACATTCAGATAAACTGGGGGCAAAAGCCTTCAATTTCATCTTCAAACAAAGGCTACTGAAGCTCCCTACAACCACCATCAATAGTGTTCTTGCAGCAAGTTGCACCAAGTAACAGTCGGACTCGAATAAAGTGCCAGGTCGGGGAAAGAGCTTGAAATCCAGCCCTGAAAGATACAGGAAAAACCTCCATCCAGAGTCACATTGAAGTAAATTACAAAGCCCTGAACTGTGGGACTCTGCTCCTCTAACCTTCAACCAGCACCTGCTACAGTGGAGCTACAGGAATTTCACTTCACTTTATATGGTATTGCAAGTGTACCCCTGACAATAGCATCAGCTTGCCAGTTGATTCCCTGCACTTAAAGAGTTTACATTTTAATGGCAGAAGTCAGCTACGTGCACAGCACAAAACAGCAAGGTTGCGAAAGCTGTACTATTCATGAAGTAAATGGTTTTTTAAGAATGTCAAGAGTGAGGCCATTTATTACTTGCACGTATATTAATTTTCAGAGACTATTCATAGCACAGGGCAAAACAAAGCTACCAAGAGAAGCTTGGGTGGAAGAAAAAGATAGCAATAGGGGCAAGAATATTTACAAGGGACTTTGAAAACAAAGTTTGAGTGCCATAAGCACAGTCTCAAGCAAAGGATGAGATGATGGAATAGTCTAGGCAGGCATTTAACAAAAAGCACTCAGAAAAAGCAAGAGGAGGAGGTTTTGACAGACAAGCTCAGCTAGACTGCCAGAAGCAGGGCTGGAATACACAACATTAAGCACGGGACAAACATCCCAAAAACAAGCCTCCACATACACTCCCTGTGATCACTTTGCCCAGCAGGTAGCAGGTGCAGGACTCCAACACAAAAGCAGCAGCCCCAGCACAGAGATATTCCCACCCACTGGGAATCCTGGGTTGTGCTGACCTGCTCCCTCTCCACCCAGTACCTGCTTCTCTCAATTTTTCTGCTGCTTCTTTGGGGGGAAAAAAAAAAAAGTGAAAACACACAAAGCGACTCAAGATAAAGGCAGCAGAGCATACAGAAGTGGTGACAAAAGGCAGAAGTGAGTTTGCATTTCCTAGCACTGCTGGTCTCCCCCTACAGCAACAGCCTTTTGGAAGTCAGAACAAAAAAAAAACAAATAAAACAACAAAAACAAACAAACAAAAAAAACCCCAAACAAACAAAAAAACACTTGTGCCTGTATCATTCCTTTGGAAAGAGTTAGAACCTGGAAGAAATGTTGCTGCTGACACATTCAAAGCACCGCTATTATGATTTCCTTCTTCAGATGTCTTGGTGCACAGTAATGGAAGGAGACTGAAAAAACAAGCCAGATGCTGTAAGAATATATGCCTGTGCACCTCAGAGGACTGTTTTGTCCTTTTCATTCTTCAGTTAGTTTTGTGGTGCATATTTTCATCTCCAAAGCTACCTGCATGATCTTTATCAACATAAGAGCATCTGTGCTCAAAGACTGGATATCTCAGACATTCAGTAGTCTCAGCATGTATCTGGTTCCCCCCACAACATGACACACCAGGATTTCTGTGCCAGTTAAACCCAGCTGGTGTAAGCATGACTGTCAGAGATGGTTCTTACAGTCCAGACATGATACGATACCACTACTGTAGACCAAATGTTTCAGAAGATGACAGTGAAGTCCGGAGTTTTATAGAAGTGACTACACAAAGAATGGCTTTATGGGTTTTTTTTGTTCTAAGATGTTACTGCCAGAAACAATAGATGCAGACTAATTAAAAGCAGGACGATGCATGCTACAGCTCCTTCCCAGTTCTCAAGCCTGCCCGATCGATGCTTGCTAGGACTTCAGGGCAAAAACTGCTTCTCACTAAGTGTTTGGACAATGCCCCAGCCTACAGGGACCTGATCTGTTATCAGTGTACAGCATTATTTGAACAGTAATGAAATCCCAAGCTAAATCCTTCTGGGCGCATGGCAGAGAATCATCTGAACTCGAGACTCCTCCCGTTTAATTCCCTGCTGCTCCTACTTTTCTGGCAGCTCTCTTCAGTTCGATCACCACCTGCTCTCCCCACTCCCCCCTCTCCCACTAATTCGTCATTTCTTTCAGCTCCTCTGTAGCACTTAATTATAGAGAAACAATGAAATCTCAAAAGCGTATCAAGCAAGGATTAAGCCAAGCTGCAGCACGATGTGCCACAAGCAAGCTGCTCTTTGGTAGCAGCAGCAGTGTGCCGTGCTTCTGGACCAAACAAAGACGGGTTTCCATGCTTCTTTGAAGAGTACAGAAAACATAGCAACACGGCCACTTCAGGCTATGCAGCCATACAATTGGTTTATGGAATTCCAAGGTGGCAAGAGAAGGAAAAGGATAGAAGCTGCAGCAAGGATGCTGAACGCATTGCTAAGTGAAAACAAGCATAGATAGAGGTGACGACACCAATGGAGAGAAAAAGAAAAAGCCTAGCAAGGAACTTTTTTAAAGTTTAGGAGTGGGTAAAAAATACATGGGGAAAGGTGGGGAGAGAAATGATTTCCCTAGCTGCTATGAAGCACGTTCAATGAGCAGAAAAACACAAGGGTAGCTTGTGCTATGGTAGCACAACTTAAACCAACTCTCCCAGCAGACACAGATCTGCTGCAATCAGAACCAACTGCAGTCCCACACACTGCTCAGCTGCAACACTGTGGGCAGCACCTGGTTAATGTTCCTGTGCTCAGTTCATGCTTGCTCCCCACCTCAAGACACTTTGATCAAGGTCAGTGCTTCGGCTCTTCCCTCCAACTCCCTCAAGATCAGCTTTCGGAGAAAATTCACTCCCTAGTTAATCTCTTCCAGCATAACAGCTTAGCAAAACAATGAAAACTGGGCACAGCCAAATGCTTGCTGCTTTATTCCTGAAAAGCAGGAGATCATTTTGTTGAGGGCTGGGGGGGAGGAAAGAGACCCCCAAGTGGGTATTAGGATCTAATACCCCCTGCTTTCCCTCTGTAGGCTCTCAGATACAGTTCCAACCCTTAGGATAGCAGCTGCAAAATTCCTGCATAAGAGGGTCACGACCTGCTTTAGGAAACACTGCCTAAGGAGGAAAACATACCCTTTCTAACCCTTGCTTCTTTCATGTTTCTATGATTAAATGGTTCTTTCTGAAATAAAACCAACCTCTGAAAGGATGAAAACAACCCAAACCAAAAACTCCCCAAGCACTTAGTTACTGAAGCCTGATTTTCCACGTTAACTCCTCTGGTCCCCTGGATCCATGCTCCCTGTACATTCAGCACCCAGAGCTTCAGCCTGAACTTCTCAAGTTCAGATGAACTCTCCACAGAAGTCCACCACCAGCCTTCAAGGGAGACTGGATGCCACCTCTTCTGCAGTCACTTGCCGTCACATAACTTATATGAAGCTTCCTTTAAACAAAAAAAAACCCAAAACAAACAAAGAAACAAAAACTTCTGAGATATTTGTTAAAGTTAATGGAAACCAATGATTTCAAGGCTACTTGGAGGAGCGGAAACACAGAGGACTGAGCTGAAGACACAGCACATTCATACACACTTTGTTTCCAAAGATAACTGAATCTTTGCAGCCACATAAGGACATTGCAGCTTTCCCAGTAAGACTGGGATGAATTGCACTGATGCCTCCTCCCAGGCAAATGCAATTGAAGCCAGAGGTCCTTTTGGCAGAGATAATTGCTTAAGCAATGGGAACAGTCATGCCAAATGGTCACAAGACAAACATCACATCCTGGATCTAGAACAGTATTCCCCCACTACATGCAATGGCAATTTAAAGTAGTGACATAGAAACAGTGCTCACAAAACAGTGTTGCCCAAGCTTTAAATCCATCCCACTACTGGAAACTGAGTTTCAGGTACCCTGGGAGATGTGAAAATTTCCCCTCAAGGTAACTCAGTTGCTCACAAAGCTGTTTCAATCAACAGAGGACATCTTCCACAACAGTCTCAGAGCATCAGCCTTTATCTTAATGTGGTAACAAATGCCCCGTTAGAGAAAATACGCTCTTCCAGGGTCAAGTGAATGCTACAAGCAATTTAGGTCAGAAGGAACCTCTGGAGGCCTCTAGTCCACTCTCCTGCTGAAAGGAGGGCCAAATCCTAAGTTAGATCAGGTTCCTCAGCATAAAATTCAGTCTAATTTTGAATATCTTTAACAATAGATATTTCTACAATCTTTTTGGCTGGTCCTGTGTTTGACCACACACATGGTAAAGCTTTTTTCCACTGCACTATCTAATCAGATTTCCCAACATCACTCACAACTATGGCCTTTCACCGTGCACCTCTGTAGAGTCCAGCTTCATCTCTTCTGTAACTTCCCACTAGATAGCTGAGGACAGCAACAACATCCCCCCTTTAGCTCACTCTTCTAAGGCTGAAGAAACCCAGCTCTCCCAGCCTGCCCTCATAAGTCATATTCTCAAAAGTCTCCTTTAGCATTAGGCCATGCTCAGCTGAACACCTCTGCACAACCCTGCCCTCTCCTTTCACCATTCTCCAGCACACACACAAGCTCTCTATTTTTAAGCAAGATCTGGAATCCATCCTCCACTATCTGGAGTGCAGTGCCAGAAAGCCGCTCGTGATGCAGGCTCTGTTTATAATTGTGCCCCCGGGTTTTCCTCTTATGAACAATGCACACAAAACACTTCCCTGCAAGGCTGCTCTGGACCAAGCAATGGCTTTCAGGCTCCAGGTATCCAGTTTCAGGTAAAAAAAGCTAAAAATTCAGAACCATGCCCTGTGGGCTCTGGCATGATCTCTCAAAGGGTTTGTCTTACACCCTGCTGGCTACACCAACCAAAGAAATCACCCTGTTGTGATCAGCTGCAGAAGCAGCAAGAGAAGGAGACATGTTTGCTTCACTCCACATCTTTTTATGGGATTAAACGTCTATAACAACGAGCAGAAGATGCAGTTGTGGAATCACACACATGCTAAGGTCTCTTGGTCAAGGATGTGACATTCACGGTCCTCACTCCAGATCACACAAACAGGAGACCCAAAGCCCAGGAGACCTTTAATGCTTTAAAACACAGACTCAGTATTCACGCCTGCCACTGCAGGCACAGGGACAGTAACCTCCATCTCTGGATGCTTCAACTCTTTGACAGCCTCATGCCAAAGAGCTGCGGGAGCCCTGCTCTGTGGTTACTTGTTCCAAGGACAATACAGCAATAAAACAAGAAGCTACAAAACTAGGAATAGAATTTCTTAAGCGCTCTTACAGAGCACAGGGCAGATACAGATCTAATTAAACCAGACATTAAACACCAGATTGCAAATTCAGACTGATTTTGCATTGTTTGGTCCATTTGCTATGAAGGCAAAGTTATGCCTCTATTTTCTCCACCTCATTTGAGGTTTCTGGTGAGAAGGGAGCCCTCTCGCAAAGAATGAGCCTCTTCTAAAAACAAGCTAGCAAAAAAGCCTACTCTTAAATTTGTAGCCAGCTCAGTACAGGATGGAAATACCTGTTTCCCCAAGCAGGACTTGGTAAGAAGAGTCCACTGGATGTCAAAAGTCTTCTGGTGCAAGCCCCAGGATTCAGGAAGAATAAAGTAATGCAATGTTGATGGTCCTTGAATACAGTCATAGTTCTTCAAGCCATCTCCCCACTACTTGTCAATTTCCTACTACAATGGAAGATGCAATCCACACCAACAGTTACAAATACCAGCAATAAAACCAAAGGGAATTTGTAATGGGACTCAGACATATTATTCCTAGTACTGCCACAGAGGGGATGAAAAAAATCTGCTAACCCATAGCGAGGGGAAGGCTTTCACACGAAAGTGTCATCTACTCAGCCCAGTACTGCAGGAAGAGCATTGCAAATATTAACGATGCTAGAAGTGAAGTTACAGCCCTGAATCAGCAGAAGACCACTCTGGTGCTTCTAGCACTCCTCAGAGCAAACCCAAACAGCAAGCCGACTCTGAATGCTGCTGTTAGAAAGACTGCACGCAACAGTGAAACCAGTAAGGAAGAATTCACTCGGTTTTGTTCTGTGCCTGCTTGGAAAGCCTGTGGGAAACTAAAGCAGCAGCAGAACAATCCATGGCCAAGATGACAAAAAAGCTACAAAATCACAAGAGTGAGCAGAGCTCCCCGTGCCCCAGTAACATGGGGAGTACAGACATGCACCTACCCCCAGGAAGCTCCAAGAGCTGCACCAACACAGCCACGCTCACTCCCAGACACCTTTCCACCACTCATTCCTGATACGGAGTTATTCCACTATAGCCACAGCTCAAGTAGTTTGCAATTCTGTGCAAGTTGTGAGGCCATTTATTTCAAATGGTACGCACACACAAGGGATTTATGTTGTTAAGACTCAATTCCATGTTTTCCCCAAAGCCTTAGAATCTTTGCTCAATCATTTCATGTTAGTACCTGCAGTGTCCAACACACAACTAATATTCCAGCATTAATCCAGCATGTTCAAAGAATTTCAGAAAATAAGAAGCAGATTTCTGAAACTCAACTATTGAATTAGAAATACAGCCAAAATATTTGAACTGCACGTAAAACTCGCTGACAGTGAATTATTCACCATCTTGATGAGAGCTCTTGCTGTTGACAACACCACTGAAAACCATGCAGCAGTTCAGAGGCCAGAGGTTTCTGTCCATGTAAGACAATGTCTTTCTCAGGACTCCTAATGCTTTGTGTACAGCAGAAAGCAATGGTAAGCCAGTAAAGATCACACAGTGCTACCAGCACTTGTTTAGACATGCCTTCCCTCCAGTGCTCCATCAATACTGAAACACTCAATGCTGCAGACTTACTGCCCAGGTCTTTAATTCAGTTCTCAAACTCAAAAAAGAGGAACACAAACCCATATCCTCTCACTTGTAAGAAGTCCAATATCATTTTCAGAGCCATCAGCAACTGATAGGCAATAGCCATGGCTGGGTAGATCTCCCCATGGCCCCATCAAACTCTACATTATAAATAAATTACTCTTATTTCTAAGCCATAGAGAGATCTAGCTACTGTAAACTGCACGACTCAATGCCAAGATTTCTGAGGAAAGGAAGGGGAACCTTATGGAAATTTTCACCCCACCCTATGCCGCATTGTTCTCTCAAAACTCTTTCGATATCTCTTCGGCTCTGAACACAGAAAAACATCATCTGTTTTCCCATGTTCGACAAACATTCAGGTTGGGAATCCTTACAGACTAAGCACCAAAGTGACAGGTTTTGAGAGAAAACGGTCAGCCTGTCAATATAACACAGGCCAGGACTGCAAGTAGGTGAGGAATAGGATTGGCCACGCAAAGCACATCAGCAAGATATCTGATGAAACTGTCACCGGGTCACTTTGCTGTTTCATTTCGCCAATGAACTGCTTCACCTACAGCCACCGGTTTATGGCGTGTGCAGCTGAGCCAGGCTTTCAGCTACCTCCCTACCACCAAGCAGCGCTGAATACAGCAAGAGCTGCAGCTGCCCAGCCATCAGATTCTATGCTAGAACAAGAGATGCAAGAAAAAAAAAAAAAGACGAGAAAAAGCCACTGGTCACAGATGGTATTAGTGAAGAGAAGGATTAACAGGGACAAGTACCAGCCCATCCAATATTCTCCCCAACTTTTCCACTGCAAACACCAAAGCATGGAAGAGAGGGTGCTAGACGGTGCTGCTGCTGACTGTACACCTAGCCTCCTGCAGCCCCTAGGATATCCCAAATTAGTTCAAACTAGCATACACCCCCATCATACCTTTAAGCAGGTATGATTTAACCTGAAGCCCACCTCAAGAAAAGGACAGACACACTATTGACACACTGGCAGTCTGCAGGGAAGTGATCAGAACCTCACCAGAAAATACAAACACCCTCCAGTTGCACAAGGTGCCCTGGTGATTTGGGGAACACCTTTGAGACCATTTTCCCCACGGCAGTAACTACAGTAAGCTCCAAGGGCCAGTTACACAAGTCCTGCGTGACCTGCCACATTTACTTAAGATGCTATTAGCATGCCTAAATTAGATTTTCAGTTTGAAACCAATTATATTTATTTGATTTCGTGCCAACATCTCTGGCTAATTTAAAGGGCACTGCAGCTATGCAGTGTTAATTCTACACGATGGAAAGCAGGCCTCAAACATCTCATTTCCAAACACAGCAATATTACTGGAGAAGGTTTGTCCTTCCCTTTTAATCACTGTCAGTTGTCTTTATGGTATATGCAGCAATGTAAATATCATGCTGGCTGTCATCAGGTATTACCAAGGTTCAAAACACAGCCCTGGTACAGTAGCCAAGCCAGCATTCTCCTTTCTTCCCTCCCAACCTTTATCTCTGAACTCTGTCTCAAATGTAATTGTCAACTGTAGAGGATATTTTATTTGGCCGGGATTCCACTAAACAGAACAATCTGTCTGCATACAGTGCAGATGTTTGATAGTACAGAGGTTATTTTAGGTAAATAAGCTTTTAAGCATCTGATATGTCCTCTCTTCAAGGCTATTATCCTTTCTTTTCAGGGAATAGCTTGATCTAATAAGTCTTTTCTGCATCTATTAGTGTGTTCAGCACACAAGATTAGCCCACTGGTTAAAAATTACATTCTTTAACCAGATGAGTAATGAGAACCATCCTGAGCCTTAGGAACTAGACAAATAACTATGCTCAGGCTGCTAGTCCATCAGCCACTCAGCTGTTCAAATAAGAGATTTACATTGGTGAGTTGTTCAACAGGAAAAGAGTTCATGTTCAAGACACTTCTTCCAGTGAAGTACAGTCTGCTGGAAGTCAATACCAAGGTATTTCTTAGCTGTTAATACCAAGTTATTTATTAGACAGCACTTGGCATCCTCAATGACAATTTTTACTTTAGTGAAGGGATGGATCTTAACAGCCTTAGCTTTCAACTTGCTTGGTGCCCTACCTCACAAGGTAAGGGACAGAAAGAGGTTCACAAAGAAGAGGCCTAGGAGGTGAAGTCCTTACCAGCAAGGACATATAACACTCAATTTCCACTTGCAGGTCTTAGGGAATCACAAATCAGAGACGTTTGTAGTCAACATGTTTAAGGTTAGGACACAGCACAAATGCCAAGCTGCAGCTCTCCCATGCCTTCGCTGGGAAGCGTCCTTGCAGATACGCTGCTTGCTTTACATTCAGGCTGTAAGAAAAACACCAAGCTATAGACACATGCTATAAAAGAGAAGGCATTGTTACTTCCTACTGTCATAGGGAATCCATTAAGCAGCTGTTTCATACAGCAATGACAGGGTCACACAGAGGTTTGAGTGTTTAACAGAACATGTGCCTGTAATTCCCCCATGCACCATTTCAAACACAAGCATTCATTAATTTGGTATAGGGATTATACAATTTGGCATCAGCTATAGCAGGGAACTGGACTCCACGGCCCTGGGAATCCTTTCTGGCTTCGCATCTCAGCAAGTTAAGTGACAGTAGCTTTCCATTTTTGTTCTGAAAATTGACATAACAAAATCTACCCCTGGGGATTTTGCAGGAAAGGTGTTTACCCCATGACAAGAAGCACTGTTTTTAATTTATGAGTTTTTAAGCCATCAAGATAACCTAATATTGTGCTGCCTGCCTGAAGCTAGAGATGGCCTGAAATGCCTGACTGCTATTTCAGCTGCCCCACTTACCTTAACAGGTATCAGTTCTGAGCACGGCCACCTAATTTTCTTAAGAAAAAATATTCTGTAAATGCTTCCATCCCACAGCCATTAGCTTGCTCTCTCACTTTCCAAATGCCATCATTTTCCACTACACTCTGCACTGTTTTCAAAGCTTTCTTTTCAGAAGAGCTGGAACAAACCCTGGAACCCAAGAAAATGGACTTACAATCTCCTGAAGACCAAAAATGAGCAAGACCCTAACTTAGGCCAAATCAAAAATGAAAATGCACAAGCTGTCCAACAGTAATTATGGAGCTTTCATCAAATGTTTAGGAAAACTTCAGTTTTACAAAACATATGTTGAATTGCCACAATATACAATAATGACACACCCTGACCACAAGCATGTCAATACAGTTCCATGTTCACAACTAGTTTTTTAGAACATTTTCCTACTTGACAACACTCTCCCCTCTAAAGAGCTGCAAAATTTGTCAATTAACTCTGCTCTAAGACGAAAGGCAACCTAAATTCTTCCACCCAATAAGCTAGCAGAGGATACCACAGGACAAGCCACATGCTCAGTCAGATGTCACCAGAGTGAGGTGGGGTACTCAAGGTCAAAATTTCACTCCGCAGTTTTAAGTTAATTAACAATTCTGTGGATGGATGAAAAAGAAACAGAGCATCCTCCCACACAGCTTTATTAATAGCAAGGTGCTAGCAGTAAAGAGAGTAAAGTTTATGCTTAAATTACCATCCATGATTATAAAGCAGTAAAATTTTGGCAAAACCCAAGGAGAATTTACTACAGTAAGAGACAATCACTGAAGTATTTCAACTCACACTATTCTTCTTTAACAGCTGCTCATACCTTTTCTCTCCAGGATGAATTTACATAGGCTTATTTCCTGTCTGAAGGAAATATCCATTTGGGAGAATGCTATAAAGTCAGTTTAGCATGAAACAGTGAAATGAAACAAAACAAGAAATTTTTCTCTCCCCCGCCCCCAACTCAGTAGCTCTCAAGACAAAATGGGTAGAGCAGAAAATTGAAATCTGGCTAGAAATTAAAACTTCATTCAGAAGAGCTTTTCCATATTCCCTCAAAAATGCATTTTAATTCAACTGAGTTATAAGAGTTTGAAAGTGTTGATTCACAAGCATGTAGTACAAGCTGCATAAAACTTTAATGGATGGGAGGTAGAAGGAAGATTCGGCTAATTTGGTGATTTGGTGAGAAAGTGAATCAGTGCTCTGAATTTACTCTGTACTTCTTTCACGGATGGCATCTATGAAGCCTTTAAGACTTGAAGACAGCTGTCCCCTGCAGAATTCTCAGCGTGCAGAACCAAAGAGGTCTAAGAAATCCTTGCAAGGCATGTTACAACTCTAGTTTGGTGGAGGTTGCTACATAACCAATTTTTTTTTTTTCCAGGGTGGAATTTCTCTTAAGTGCAAGAAAAAAATCTGTGTTAAGCAAAAATTTTATATGCAGTGATGCACATCAGGAAAAAACAATCTTTAAGAACCTTGAGGAGTGGTGAAAGAAAGGACTTGAAAAAAAAAAGTTGCTGGATGTTGTAGCTATTGAGTAGGGATGAAAAGAAATACTGGATTTTTCCTTTTTGCACTTGGATCACCACAAATCCCTACCTGCTTGTACTATGTGATGGGACCACATAATATGGTTAAAAACAAGGAATATGCCAGCTGTGATGATTAATACGAGAACCCATGAGCAGTCTTTCAAAGCAAACTATGCACCCAGGTAACCTAAGGGACCAAATTAAGGTTGACAGAATCCCACACTAAGGTCAGTCTCTTTGTTTGTATTCATGCACAAGAGGAACATGAGAAATACTGAAGCTGTATCATGGACCTAGTCAGGTACCTGTATCCCTGTTGTCATTTAGCTGTATTTACACCATTTGTTACAGTGATCTTGTCTTACTCAAGTCAGACAAGTTTGATTTTGTTCTTAGATGGCTCCCTTCATTAGCATATGCATTATTTTGCACATCAGAGGTACCACATCTCTCCTCTCATACACCAGGAGAGATGACCTTCTGGTCAAGAGCCGGGACTGCCTGTCAGGCAGGGACCTAACCCTGCCTCCAAGTTTCCCATATGACTGCCAGAAAGATAGACAGAGTTTAATGTTTTTTATAAATGTCAAGGCTAACTCCCTTAGGTGAAGTCACAGGAAACTGGAACAACTTTGAGAGCCAAGTTCTTCATATCTGCATCTCTGTTGTTTGATTTTAAAGGGAGTACAGGGTAATAGGCTAAACTCATCTGTAAAGTCCCAGGATCCTGATATTTCAAAGATTTTGCAATGCCAAATTCCACTACTCCAACAGCTATTCTTCCACACCCACAAAGCTCTCAAGTCTGTCTCTCCCTATTAAGAAAGTTTAATAACACCGAGTTTACAAGCACTCCATTAGCATGTCCACAGCTAAATTTACTGCTACAGAGATTTACGATGGATATCATGCATTTTAGGGGAAATCTTCCAAGAAAGTTTGACCAAAAAGCCATTTTTCACAATTCGCTAACACAATTAGCAATAAGAACCAGTGTTACTGCCCATCATTTTAAATAGTTCCAACTTTTAGTAAAAGATTACATCTCCAGACATGGACTTGGTGGGCAAGCTGCTAACACTCAGAAATAAAATAGATGCTGCCAAGTTTAAATAGACAAATGTTCTGGGGAGGAGCTGATTCTCTCCAAGATTTCATCAGTTGCAGAAGGAAGAAGCCTCCCAAACGTGCATTTGTCAGCCAGCATATGCACCCCTCAGGTGTGCTCAGGAGCACAGCACATCCAAGTTTCCCAGCACTAGCCAAGATATTTGCATTAAATTGAAACTATTTAAATAGTATTCTTGAGAAATGAAAGTGTTAAACATTAATCAGTCCGAGAACCTAGCAGTACTGGAAGCAACTGCCACATAGAAACCAAACATGGGAAAGTGTGAACTACTTCCACATGAAACACCCCATATGTTTTTTTTTTAATACCCCAGAATAGCTGAAAGCAGTGGGAACCCTCTCTGCCCTCCCCTCAAATCAGCAGGAAAAGCAGCCACACCACTTTGATAACAACAATGTATTCTTCCCAGCCAGCCTCTTTCACCACCACTTGGCTTTGTGTGTCCTAAGTCTGCTTCCTTGTGTGCATTTCATCCTCCTTCCTACCAGAGAGCAAACAACAGAAACACTAAACAAAGACACACACACAACTAAACACCTTTTGCTTTCACTTCCCAAGAGGTGAAGATCAACTTAATTTAGCCCTATCCTAGTAGAGCAATGGTATCAAAGGTCTTGCAGAAATGAGATGTGCCAAGTATTCAAAGGAAAGCCAGCCTGGATGCAGGAGTAACCTGGCTATTCAGTCTTACTAAGGAATACACAAGATATATTTGTGTATGTTCAAGCAGCTGAGAAACTGCAGTACTGAACAATACTCACTTCAGTGCTCAAGCAGACCAAGTACTATGAATGACTGCTGACATATTTTTTTTTAACAGATCTACATTTGCCCAAAGTTCATTTTATATAAGCTTTAATGTAATATAAAACAATGAAAAGGCTTTTCTACCAACTTCAAGTGGAAAAAGTCTACAAATGAGCACAAAAAGCAACTCTTCAAATGAATTAACCAGCCTGAATACTGGGAATACGCTGTAGGAATCAATTTTGTTTAGCTAGGCTGGGGGAGAGGAGTGGGAATCCGTGAGGAAATGCTAAAACAAAACATATGGCACGAAGACTGAAGTCTAAACGCTCAATTTAGTTCTCAAGCAGTTATATTTTATAGAGTGTAACATTTTTCTTGAATGGGTTTTAAATAGTTAGGCGTATGAAACTGGCTGCAGCTAGCACATAAGACTCAGAGGTAAAAATCAACACCACGCTTCAAAAAAGAAACCTAAATAGTAATCATTGGACAAGAGCCTCCCATTCCAGCCTGGTTTTTACATCCAAAGATTTCAGTCGCACCTGGTGAGTACTTACAGGCTGCTCTTTTCCAATGGCCATGCTTTTTCAGTATATGCAATTACTACCAAACAGAAGATGGGTGACCACAAATGTTTCGATAAAGTTTGGGGAAGCAGAAATCTTAATTCTAAGAGGCTCCCCTATGCCTGCAAAAGAAAGTTTCTGCCACACAGGCATGCATACACTTACATGCTGAGCTTGGAAAGAACGTGGCTAGGAATCTAAATATTCAACAGCAAGAGATCAGTGTGTTCACAGGCAAAGCCCAACTCAAAAGCTACACAAACCGCAGTCATTAAAAACCCTAATCATTCAGTAAATGGTGACTTCAATTTTCAACTTAAGCTTGATTTCTGAGGGGAGAAGAAACTCCCACCACATCTGTTCGCACAGCCTGCACCGTCCTCATTGCTACGAAGGAATCTGTCAGGGGAGAAAGGGCACAGGAACAGAGCAAGGGAGCACTCCCACCGCTAATTTATCTTCTGTTTCTGGCACAGACTGTTCACAGCAAAGACGATGCTCCTAAATCAAACAGCCACAGCCACCACGGCTCTCATCTTTCCAAAAAAGTAGCAAAATGAGAATGACCCAGTTCCAATCATCTTCACTACCGCTACCAGCATTTCCAACAGGAATTGTAAGATCCAAGGGAACCTGCATGTGCAAGTATCTGATCAGCACAAGCAGTATGAGGTCGAATTTTTTTTCAGGCTTCAAAAAGACAACTGCCATGATTTATATGCAATCCACGCTTAGAAGACCACCTTCACAACCACCAGCACAGATTACACTTTTCTTTTTAGATGAAAATTTAGATGTTTCCAGAGGCAGTATTCACCTGCAAAGACAATCGCTACTCTGGGGGTACATTTCACAGAAATGCTTTATAAATTGCTTCTTCTACCCCACCTACATTTTATCCTTTTTTGAAACGAAAGTCAGGTTCTGATCCTGAGCAAGGTTCCTTGACTCAGTGGAACGGAAGTTATCTCACCTAAGGAGGCTACTCAGCAGTTACTAACACTAACCAAGCATAATAAATGCAGGCATTAATCCATACCTTTATAATGGCATGAGTCATTCCCAGTGCTGAGTAATCCTTTTTTTAGTATTAGCCAGAATCAGGAGGGCAGTTTTACAGGAGTTCCCTTTGCAGGTAGAAAACTTGCTCTTCCAATTCCTGCACCAGAACGGTATGGAGCCATCCACATCAAATGAAAGCCACATATGGCTACTTCCAGGCAAAACCAGCACAAATTCATGAATTGGACTACACATCAATTTCCTTTATTCTGATCTGGAAAAATAGCTGAGCTGGTAATCTACTGAATGTTGGACTCTAAATGTAAAGAGCAATATTTTTCATCAGGAAACAAGTTAAATCCTTTAAAAGCACCGGTGCAAGGTTCAACTCTTTCCACACCAGGACGTCTCTTTGTTCCCTGCTGAAAGACTTTTACAGCTCTACAGAAGTAAAGAGAGGTCAAAAAACAAAAAAACAAACAAACAAAAAACGCAAACAAACAAAAAAAACACAAAACAAATAAAAAAAACCCCAACCCTTGAGGTTTACAGGAGACATGAATCAGGAGGCACTGCAGTCCAGCTCAGTTAACACAGTGACATTTTGTCCCACAAATCATATACGTGCTAGGAAACTTGAGTCACATCTCCATCCAGGACACTAGCAGACACACCAATGTTTGAAATGAGTAAGGGGAGGGCGGGGGATGGGACAGTTAAAAAGAGAAACCATATGTTTGCAATATACACATTTCAGTGTACACTCCATCACACACCAGAATGCCAACACAATCATTCAGTGAGCAGGCAACGTCCAGAAACACGGTTTACAGAGGGACAGGGAAACTATAAGGAAGAAATTAAATACTTATTTCCTGATTTCTCTCCAAGCTCTGTCAGTTAGCGCGAAACAATGACACATCTCTGTGCTGCTCGTAATACTTTGAGGCTGTAGGATGTGCGTCTCCAGTAGCAAGTTCTCCTAAGAGCATTAAGTGCATTTACATTCCCTTTTGTTCCCATCCCACCCTGTTCCCCAGCTACAAAGAGGCAGATTGTCCTGTTCACTCCTGTCGTTGGATGCTCAAGCTCAAATCCTTGCTTTGTGCTACCAGAGCACCCCTTTACAGGCTCCCAAAGGAAAAAAGCATTTCTTACACACATGGATCCAGTTTCCTTCCCCCGGGAAACGGGTGGCATGTTCTCCCCCTTCCTCCCTGCACCTTTATCTCCTGCTCCTCAAAGAGGCTGAACATCATCCTCCCCAGGGCGCATTTTGCAAAGGAGGTTTAAAGGGTTGATCTGTACAATTACACCTTCCCCATCTTTACAGGGAGTTTGTCTCCTGCCTAAAGCACGGCTGCTCCCACTGAGCAAAGGGAGAGGACAAAGCCTGATCCCACAGAGCAACAGGGATTTCCAGAAGGATTTCCCCCCCCCTCCACAGCTTTAGTTCCTTCCTACTTTTAAACAATGCCAAGAATTTAATCTCTTAAAACAGCATTTTCACAAACTCTCCCACCCTCCTTAACAGAAAACAAGTCTCCCCATGAGGCAGAGATGGAAGGCCTGGGAATGATAGCGCTATGTCATTTATAAACTTCAAATAAAAGCACTCCACAAAGATTACTCTAAAAATTAACCTCCTTCCTAAAAGCCTTTGGCCAGGAGCCTGCCCTGCCGTCTCCTGCTTTATTTCATGCCTCCGGAGAGCGAGACAGCAGGCACTGACCTTAGAGTCACCTGTGGCACCACCTCAGATGTGTCACATACTCGCCCTAGAGCAATATATCCCTAAAACACACACCCCAACAAAATGGTTGAGACAGCCAATAAATCAGCACAGCGGGAGGTCTTTGGTAACCGTGCAGTTTAAAGTCAAGAGAGAGTGGCAGAGCGGGGGAATCATTTAATGGAAAGAGCAAGGGCTGGGGCCTCGAGCTGTGAGGACAATGAATGAAAATTCACAGCAGCAGCAAAAACCCAGGATAAAAGGCTTGTTCAGCGGCACTAAAAAAAACCCCCGTCCCCTGCACGGACCAAAGCAATGTGGGGCTCCAAAACTGCTAAGAGAGGAGTCATTCCCCCCCCGAATGAATGGGGGTACCCTAGAAGGACAGATCCCACCTACGCTGTGGAGTTTGCTCCTGCAGACCGCCTCACGCCCAGCGCATCCAGATCCGCACGCTGACGGGTGGACAGAAGAGCCCCCACAGCGTGGACGGACCCTGTCCCGCTCCGTGCCTGCTCACCCTGCCACGAGGATACGCACACCCCCCGTGCAGAAGAGGGAAGCAGAGGCTGGAGATGAGACCCCCTCCCACAATTACCCCATGTCTCTGCTGCGGGTGAGGCAGACCCACGCCCCCCCTCTGTGGGTCCCGCACACGCGTGAGGAGGGGGAGCAGCCCCCCCACCCCTGCACCCCACGGAGAGGCTGCAGAAGTGGAGCCCCAGGCCGGCCCCCACCCAGCTCCTCCCTGAACACGGACACCCCACGGCGGGGGGACCCGGACCCACAGACACCCCCTTGGAGGTGAAGGGGGGGGGGTGGTAGGGTGGGGCAGACCCCACCCCCCATCTCCGTTGTGAGAGGGGGCAGACCCCCTCCCCCTCAAGTGAAGGGGTCTCCCAGACCCACACACCCTTCGGGGTGGAGGGGCAGACCCCCTTCACACCCTCCCCACACACTCATCGCTGGGGGGTGGGGGCACACACTCTCCCTGACGGCGGAGGGTGTGACAGGACCCCCCCTTCCCTCAACCGAGGGGTGACAGGACACCCCCCCCTTTCCCTCAGCCGAGGGGTGACAGGACACCCCCCCCCACTTTCCCTCAGCCGAGGGGTGACAGGACACCCCCCCCCACTTTCCCTCAGCCGAGGGGTGACAGGACACCCCCCCCCACTTTCCCTCAGCCGAGGGGTGACAGGACACCCCCCCCCACTTTCCCTCAGCCGAGGGGTGACAGGACACCCCCCCCCACTTTCCCTCAGCCGAGGGGTGACAGGACACCCCCCCCCACTTTCCCTCAGCCGAGGGGTGACAGGACACACACCCCCCTTTCCCTCAGCCGAGGGGTGACAGGACACCCCCCCCCCTTTCCCTCAGCCGAGACACACACACGTACCCCCCCCCCCCAAGCGAGAGGATACCCCCCCCACGGTGCGCACAGACGCCGGGGGAAGGAGCCGAGGGTCCCCGTCCCCCCCCCGCCGCCGCTCACCGATGACCTCCTGCAGCTCGTAGTCATCCTTGTTGATGGACCAGGGCAGCGCGCTGGGGTCCTCGGCCATGGCCGCGCCGCACCGCGCCGCGCCCGCCCGCCCTCCGCGCCGCGAGGGGGAGCGCCACGCAGGGAAGCGAGGGAACGGAGAGGCGCTGAGCTGCCCCGAGCGGCCCGGCTGCCCCGACCCCCAGCCGAGCCCCCGCCGGCAGCGGCACCCGCAACCCGGCCGCCTCCGCCGCCGCCCGCCGCTACCGCCGGCCAAACTTTGCCTGCTCCCTCCACCTGCCCATGCCCAGAGCGCCCTGACGTCACCCGCGCACGCCGCCGCTCGCACGCCACGCCCCGCCACGCCCACCGCAAGCGGGGGGAGGGCGCCGCCCGCCGCCATCTTGAGCGTGGCGCCCGCTCCGCCTCCGCCACACCACGGCTTAGTCGGTTGCCGCCACCGGCCTCGGGGGACGGGCCGGTACGGCGGGCTGCCGAAAGCGGACGGCGGAGGGGGGAAGTCCGTAAGGAGGAGAAAGGGAAGGGCGGGGATGCCACACACAAGATGGCGGCTGCCCACATCTTCCCCTCCCTCAGCCAAGAGGCGGGAGGGGCCGCTGGCTTAAGACCCACCGCGGGCTGCGATTGGCTGCCAGCTGCCCGATCCGCAGCTCCTATTGGAGGAGGAAGCTGTCAGTCGCGTCTTGTCCTCCTGAGGGGGTCCCTCCGGTTGAGGGGCCTCTGGTCGGGGTTGGGAGCGAAGGCCGGGCAGCGGCGGGAAGGGGCGGCCGGGCTGGGCCTGGGCCTGGGCCTGGGCCTGCCGTGAGGGGGATTCGGAGCCTGGCGGGTGGGAGGTGGCCCCGGGCGCAGAGGGCCAGCAGCCCTGTGGTGTCTCGCTGGTGAGCTGGAGACATGGGAACCCACCGGACGGGAGGGTGGAAAGCGATGGCGTGGCCTTGCCCGGGTTTGGTCCGGGAGGGACGTTTTAAACCCGAGGCGAAGAGGGCCAAGCCACTGCCTCCAGCCTCCCATTTCCCCACCAGCTGCAGCCCTGCAGTGAGCAGGTGTGGAGCCCGGCCCGGGCGCTTCGGGGATCCAAATTCCACGTTTAAAAATAGGTCCCGGGGTTACGATAGGTATGGAGGGATCAGGAGGTCTGGGTTTCTCTTTGCCGTCTCTGAGGATGAGCAGTTCTCCAGTTTCCCAGCTGCTGGATGCTTCGGCTTGCTCCAGGCTGCAATGTCAACATTCGTGGATATGTCCGACACCCTTATCCTATGGCTCATGGCCCACAAGTCCGTAGCTGGAGCTTTGTTGATCTGGATGCATTCAGGAGTACATCTGGTGGTCAGTGGGGAAAAAAAAATACCAGATTAAAAGAGAGAGGAATATGAGGCTAACTGGTGCCATGAACCCACGGAGGCTGCTGCCTATATATTTAGGTTTAAAGTGTTTGCAGTTTGGGAATCTATTTTTTTTCCAACATAAAATAGATAAAATGGCACGTCTCGCTATCGCCAGGCATGATAGTAACCATCAGAATTGACTGGGAATTTCTGTATCAGGTTTTATTCTTCTTTGCCAGTCACTGTTCTTGTAGCTTGATGTCAGGCACTACTGTGAGTCAAAGAACATCAGTTATACATATTTTTAGCTTATTAGGACAAATTCCTGAGATGCCTCTGATGAACCAGGCTTTGTAGAGGGCCACAGTACCCTGCCAAATGCATGGTCTGACTCCAGTATTTTCTCTTGCGCTACCTAACGCAGGACACTGACTCCTTCCTTCTACTCTTTTTTTGTCTTACAGAAGCAAGAGGCCCACAGTCCCATCTCGCTGCTGTGTGGGCACTCAACAACGATGCTCTCTGTCATAAGGCAGAACTTCCAACTGAAAAGCTGTTTGTTTTTCTTACATGTCTGTGTTAAACATTACTCTGATGAGCGATTTTTAATATTTGCTAAATATGGTTTAATTACTGCTCAAAACTGTCTCTGTGATCTTTTAACTATGTCATAAAAGGAGTTTATATAGCAATTAAAAACAGGTTTTACCCCAGAGCATGCACCCGGGTAGGCAGTGTCATATTTCTGATAGCTAACAGCATGTTAGAAATGGATCTGAGCCAGGCATCAACAACAAAAAGAGACTTATATATGCTTAATTTTACCACAGTGTTTTTAAAGTCAGAACCATATTTTGAATTCTCTTAACTTTGGGCCAAAAATCCTCCCCCTGAAGGCAATGCTAAAACTCTATTGATTTAGATCAATGGGGCAGGATTAGGTCCACAATGAGCCTTGTTCTTTAAGAATTAGCACAGACTTTGATCGAAATTAAAATTTAAAATGTGCACTGACAAGACCACCAGTGGCCACATGAGCATACACAGAGGAATGCCATATTTTAGTTTTTCAGCTCTGCAGTGAAAAATTCATCTCCACATTTTTAAACCAAAATCTCTCATTCACACAGAATCCGGATCCCACAAGTTTTGTGTTGTTTTTTAAATGAACTCAGCATTTTGAATCCCTTAGAAGTCAGGCATTGCTGTTGCATTCATTCATTCAACTGGTTGTTTCAATCCGAGTCTGATGAGGGATGAAAAAATGGAGCTGGCTTCCATGAAGGTCTTGATCCTTAGCCCCCTTCAGATCTCCAAGCAGCACCTTCTCCTGTTTCATTGTTAATATTCTGCTCATCCTACTTTTCCTGATTTGCTTTGTCTGTCTCATGTAGGTTGTAAGCTCTTCAGGGCAGAGGCAATGCCTCTATTTTTAAAAAAGCCTGTGAAGTGGTGCTGCTGAATCAAGTGGTTTGTTGCAATAACAAGAAATTTTAGTAGAAATCTGAAGTGGAAAAGCTGTTTCCTGGTATGTATCCACCTCTGCTCTGGACCAGGCTTTAGGGGAGACTGAGAAGTGGAAAAACTCCAGATATCTTTCAGGCAGGAAGGCTGCAGTCTGAGAAAAAGTCTCAGAGCTGGTTGTCCCGTATTTTTTGACTTCAAGTAAAACACCACGGTGATTAGAGCAGGCAGTGCCCTCCTCCCATTGATTCTGCTGCAGAGTAAAGGCTTTTTTCTGACACCTGCATTTCACTGATGTCCCCAGGGCTGGTGTTCCCCGGCAGCTGGCTGGGAGCCTTTGCACAACAGGCACACAACGCATGCACTCGCACAAAATGCTCTCATTCTTGTAAGGCGCATGGTTTCCTGCCTTTGTGGGCCAATTACTTACTGTTTCAATGAAACTTACTGGCACTATCCAGCTCTTTGCCTTTTTTTTTTTTTTTTCCATTCATGTAATACTGGCTATCGTAAAACTAATGTTTAATGCATAGATTGGTGGTTCTAATACTCAGCACACATGTGTTACTAGCTTTAGTACCTGTAAAGGATCCTTGATGGCTGATGTATTTTATCATCATCACAAGCATGAACACAAACTAACTTCATTTACACTTGGGTTGTAGAAAACTAGTCTAAACTCTAGTTTGCGTATCAAGGCACTGCAGATTTCATCTTTCTATTCATGTAGACTCTCAGATACATGATTTTCTTCTTGTTACAGTTAAAGCCGAAGTTGCTTTTTCAGAACAGCCATGCAGAGGCATTTGCTCTCACAGTTCAGTAGTGTTGGGGGCCATGGCATTTGTTGCTGCGTTTCTAGTTAAAGGCTTTTTAAGGCCTCATAAACCTCTGTTTGTAAGTGCCTGTGCATTAGCTACCATGATTCTTGCAAACAATAGCAGTTAATGTGCTTATTGAACTGCTTGGTACGGGCATGGTTTGCTAAAGCAAGGGGGGAGCCCAACAATGTCTGTCTTATTGCATTCAGAATAGGGCGAGTGCGCGTCGGCAAGCAGAATGCCTGACCTTGTTTCACTACAAAATTTGCCCGCTATTCTTTCTTCATGGAAACACTTCCAGGTTTATTGAAGGGACCTTACTTACTCTGTGAAACAGCAGCTGATTATTTAACAAAGTACACTGCACTTTATCTCCGGGGATTTCTCCTGGCAGCTTTGCTTTGGGTTTTGAGAAATAAGGCAAGGACCGTGCAGTGGAGGAAGGAGCAGTGATTTAAAAACCTCCAACTGGAGCAAGTTTTTAATAATAGTTGTTTTCAAACCACAAGTCAAATGCCAGTCTAAACCACAGCAGCAGGTTTTCCTAAGTGATCCTGTGTACTACCACGTACCTCCACCCCGTCATTGAGTGCCGGTGTGCTAAGTCATTCTAAATTCACCTTTGAGGTCACTTTGAAGTCAAGTAGCTGAAGGCCCGGTTTTAACAGGTAAATTCTGGTTCTCACAGTATGTTTACTGAAACCAGCTTTCACTCTGCAAACACACTTCTTATCCCATCACCACTGCCTCTCACACAGAAACGCTGTGCTGTTCTCTTACTTCCTCCGCCAAAAATATCCCCCAGATTTTAAGCTCCAGGAAACAAGCGAAGGGCTTATGACCAAGTTCTTCTTACTCTTCTAAGCTCATGACTTTTTAGTATACAAATTGAAAGCCAGTTAACCCTTTCTGTAACAAATTGTAGCTTTGCTGCCTCCTTCAGATCTAATATAAAATCGATGCTAGGATTAAGAAATAGTAAGATCTTGATTACCACATACCTGAACCACAGTTTAATAATCGGCTCTTGCTCTGCTCTGGTTTACAATAATGCTTTCTTCATACTTCTTTGTCTTTACAGAAGCTCATGAAAGACACTTCACATGCCTGCACCTCTTTTTGCCCTGGGAATGTCGCAGCTCCTAAGGACAGAAGGGTTTTCCCACTGGCCTTTTCTGTGGAGGGTAAATCTCCATCATAAAACATTTTCTAAGCAGCTGAGCAGGACAAGGGGGTTGAGAATGTGTTTCAGAGCTTTTTCCTTTATTGTTGGAAGTGCAGAATAAGCCTGATGCATCCAGACCCTGACGGACAAGCGGGTACACCTGGTCTGACTCCTCTTTTGCAGTTGATGAAGGGTGGCCAAGGACTGTTGGTTCTATTACATAAAGCTTTGTGTGTGTATTTAAGACGGTTTTGGACATTTTATTATTCAACAAAACTTTTTTAGAAAAATACTCAGTCCAAACACAACTGACAGAACCCAGCTTAGCAATACCAGAGAAGATCCCCTCCTTGCCGCTTGCTGTTGCGGCAGAGAAATCCCGAGTGTCCCTGGGTACTTAAATCTCCTTCTGAGGGCTGGCCATGGCAGGACTGAACACAGAAAGCAGCTTTTGGGGGAGACATTGCTGCTCTCGGGTGATACAGCATGGATACTCTGTCAGCTGGGAGTGCTTGGACCCAATTTACAGCTGGCAAACTTTGAAGAAATAAAATAAAACATCTTTTGTGACATTACAATGAAGCAAGATGAATTCTCTTAAAAGGCAGTGAGAAGAGAAACCTTAGGAATAGAAAGATAAGATTGAATAAGATTTTGTTCCCTTCTTGCCATCTGGGAATAAGATTTGTGAGGGAATATTGCCCTTATCCTTCTAAACAGCCAATATCTTTTCGAACCCCGGTAAGCCGAGGGCAGGCAAGGTTTGTGGTTCACATTAGCAGATTCTAATGACATGAGTTTACAATAATACTCTAATAGTTCAGTGTAACACTGACTCATAGCTTATTACTATGGCAATAGGAATGTATAAAGATCTCATTTGAAAAAAAATCTATTTGCATAGTTCACATCCTTTCCTCCCTACTCATGGATTCCTGTGTCATTGACTGCTGGCTGCTAAAAATAGGATCCTTTTTGTGTATCTAAAGTAAAGGAAAACCTAGAATCAGAGAGACAGTAGGAGGGAACCGAGGTCCTTACAAACAGAGCCTTCAGGAAATATATTTGTAATGAAAGCCCTCTGAGAGTGCAGGAATGTTTCAAAAGATAGGAACAATCTAAGAAGATATTTTGCAGGAAGAAGAGTTAATGAATCGCACCAGCTCCCAGCTTTGATATTTTGCACCATGGGGATGGGAGGATTCATCTCTCTATTCAATAGAGGACCAAGCCACAGTTTTGTCTTGCAGAAGCTGTCCCACGTCAGCAGCAGGAGAGGAAGCTTCAGGGAACAGCCCAGGAGCAGCCCTGTGGGCTGATGAGGAGCCAGAGAGAAGCCACAAGAGAAGGAGACTCACCAGGAGTCACTTGAAGGTGTACAAATCTCTTAAGGACAGCAGTAGGAAAGGGGACCTGGGAAGACATGAGTAAGGTATCTGCAAATTAAATGTATTACTACCTCCCGCCCTTTGAAAAAAAAAAAAAAAACAAACAACCCGTATGTCACCTCAGAAACAAACCGCTGAAGTGTGAAATCATGCGGCAGGGAAAGCTGTTACTGAGAATCAGAAATTGATTTAATAGAGAAAAATTGACTGCTGCATAATTTGTGCAGATTGCTAGCTGAAAGAGAGATATCCACAGCTCCTAAGGGCTTAGCTGCGGGCACCGTCTGGTGAAAGGTGCGGAAAGCAAAATTTCGTAGTTGGTAATTCTACGTGTACTGAATGCTTCCTCTTCAATACCGAACAATTAAAATCGATGACAGGATGCTAGGTAACAAAAGAAAATGACTGATCAATATGCATGTCTTGGAGCTGAAGAAAAACCCGTCTGCCAAGAGCAGCATGCTGATGAGGCAAGATTTCTGAGAGCTCAGATAGAAAATCTTAAAAGCTTCCATTCCCGATGCTCGATAAAACAATGTAGCTAAGCAGATGCCAGACGCAGTGCTAGGAGAGGTTAAGTCACCAAGGAGGCTAAAGAATAACTGTTAGGAAAAACAGGGAATATTCATTTTTAGACTAAATAGCTTTAGAGTGAAAAATGTGGCGCTTCTCTTCTTTGCCTTTCTTTCTAAAGATCTCAAAAGCCTTTTACTGATATTGAAAAATTACGTTCTTTGCATACCCATGTGAGGCTTTAGAGATGCTGAGACACTGACATTTTAAGGTCAATGTCCATTTTAGTCGTCAGCTCAAAGCACTTTTCATTTCGTTTCCACATATATTTCAGTTGGGAATGTCTGCCAAGTGCTGCCAAAAATCAAACACTAAATCTTCCATGATTCAGTAGTTTCAAATCAGTCACCCAGGTTTCTGAACACAGTTGAAGACGTTGCTGTAAAGCAGTCCGCAGGGTCCACCGTGGCTCCGGCACGACAGGGAACGGCACGTGGACCTTCAGGTTCGCTTACCCAGTCTTCCCCTCCCGAATGGTATTTTTGGTTTCTGAGGCAACAGATTGTAAACTGGCACACAAGCAGTTAAGCACCTTAGGACTTGCGGCTCTTACATTTAGTTCTGCTGACACAAACAGAAGGCAAACATAGCTGAAGATTAGAGCCAGGAAAATGCTGCAAAAACTTTGTGAAAGTTCACTTCATCATAACCCCCACATTTGCCTGAACATACTTCCTGTGAGTCCATCCTTCTCCTAACTTCAGCATCCTAAACAGTGGATAAAGACCCGTTGCATCGCCTCGTGACTTTGATTTCATTAACAAAACAGACGAGATTCATAGCGTTGAGCCTGCGCGTTCTCACTGGGCTTGGAGCAAGGGTTCTCCTCCTCCTCCCACCGTCTCGCCTCTGCAGAGCCCTCCTGCTCCCTCGGTGCAGGTGAAATGAGCCGCCGTCCACCTCACCAGCCAGCAGGACCCACTGATCCTTTCCCCCGCAGGCTGGCACCCAGCCTGGCACGCCACTTTGCTCTTTCCCCGCATGAACGCACGGTAGGGCTGAGAGCTGTACAAAATCTGTCCAGTCTGGGGAAGAGTCTGGATACTTGGCTGTTGAAGAAAACCTGGCACCTTCCTCCCAGTGCCTCTGTGCTTCCAGCCATCTGCCACCTGCCTCCTCACCCTGGGGGGCTCTGCGTTTGCTGGGAAGGGGAGGCTTGAAAGCGCAGCGCGGAGCAGTCGTGCTGTCCCCGGGCTCAGCCCCAGACACCGCGCTCGGCTGTCCCTGCTCCGCAGGGCAGCGGGAAGGTGGGTGTGAAACAGCAAGAGGAAAAAAATTCCAAGCAACCTTCTGTAAAGAGATGTAGTTAAGCGTTTCACGGCCAGCGCAGACTGTGTTCGTTCCCTCCCTCCAGTCCAGCCCCATCAAAATCCAACTTAAGCAAGCCTAGGAATTGGGGAAATTGGAATTGAAGCCCCTCTGCCAGCTGCCAGCCAGGAGAAACTCCAGGTGCAGCGGATGAAACGTTCGTGCTCTGAACTGAAGGGATGCATCCCACGCAGGGCGGGACAGCAGTTCACCATCCACAGTCCACTTTGTGGAAACCACCTTATGAGACAGAATAAACCGCTGTCCGGTGGGCACGGACAGCCCCAACCTCTGCTGCTGCATGAGCGGCTTGATCAGTGGGAACGGGAGGAGGGAAAGGCACATTGCTAAGCCGGGCTTTGCTACAGAACAGAAAATGCATTGTTTGTGAATCGGACTTTGGAACAACTTAAGATTTAAATATACCTTCAATTAATTAAACCTTTCCAGAGCAGCACAGCTCCAGAGTGGATACAACAATATTCATTCTCCAGACTGCAGATTTTGCTACAAAATAAACAAGTTTTCCAGGCTGGGCTTGACAGTGCTTATCAAGAAGTTGGGTTGGGTTCAAAGTCATCTCAAAATCCTAGTGGGTATTGGCTGAACCAAAAATGGTTATAACATAGCACCTAGAGAAAATTACCTTCAGAGAAATATTTGTACACGGCGCATGTCTGGTTGTCTAGTAAAACCCCTATAGGTCTGACAGAGGTGTTTTTTAATAAGCTCTATTAGCATGCTTTCCAGTAATGTGAACCTTGTGGGTTTTGTTTCTTTTTACTGCCTTATTAAAATACGTTTCCAGGATGCTCAAACAATTTTCCCAGCTATTTTTATGCATAATTACATTTTCTTCCCTATGCTAATTTTCTTCCTGTAAATGTGCCCTCTGGACCAAGCAGTGCCTCAATCTTTTCATGTCACCGTAATGAAGAACAGAATTTGATCCATCAAGGGGCAGTACTTCATCTCTCACCCTCCATCTCTGAAGCTTAGAACACTCTGCAGCGGTTACTGAATTTCACCAGGTAAACGCCGTCTTCCAGTAAAGGAGGAAATGGTGCCGATGTTCCTGCATCGAAATGAAATAGAGGACTGGGAATATTTCTTCTGGCACAAGAGGAATGACGGCTAGAAAAGAACTACCGCAGCCGGACCCCCTGACTCCGAGCCTGAGCTACTGCCAAATACAGGCAAAAATCATTAACTGCTCAAAAACACGCAAAGAGACAAGTGGTGCAAAGGTGCACTGAAAGTGATGGGATGCCAGCGCTTCTGGGAGCGGGACTCTCCTGGCAGGCTGCTCTTGCCAGCGATTTCTATCTGGAAATGCAGGGATGGTTTCCATATCACTGACCATATGTTCGCTCGTAGTAGCCATAGCAAAGACATTACTTCATACGCTTTATAGGGAATATTGTCGTGCAAGCGGCTTAGCATACAGCCCCTCCTGTTGTGAAGTGCAGCTCATCCTTGACCTCCAGAAATTCCTTCCAACCAACACTTCCATGATTCAGTGATCCTTCGTCTTTTCCTGTGGCAGGTCCTTGGCCTGACAGCTGCTGGGTTCATAAGTTATTTCCCTGGCTTGGACTGCCTCCGAGCCAAAGGAAATAAAGCTGGCAAAATCCTCCAGATTGCTGCGCTGCGATATATACCTTACTGGGGGCTCTAGGAAGGATGTGGAGTAGGAACTAACCGCCCAGCATCCCTGCTTGCCAGGGACAGGCAGCGGAAGCCCTGGCTCCATCCCCTCCGGCTTGCTGGGTACCAGGGCTGAAGCAGGTCCAGGATGGCGACAGACACAGACCGCAAAGCCAAAAACGAGACCTGGAGAGGAACCACGCGTGTCTGAAATACAATTTCTTCTTAATTTTCCTCCTGGTGTGACACAAGTCTACCTCTCCCTCTTCCAGGCACAGCCAAAAACCTCCACTGAGGAAGCTGTTTAGGCAAAACATGAAAAAAAAAAAAAAAAAAAAAAAAGAACTAGTCCGTATCATTTCTCACTAACACTTCATTTTGAGACCCAGTATTTACTCTCTGAGGCCCAAGAAGGAGATTCAGCCTGCTGGGTTTTAATTCTTTATTTTAAAATGCTTTCACAAGTAGCAAAAGGGGGATTTTTTTGAGGAGGAAAAACCACACTGAATCGCTGACTATTTTCAGAATGGCTATACAACACATATGCTTTTCCACAGATTTGTATCAGGATAGAAAGTAATATAAATATATATGTATATATATAAAAATAAATGATTTGGTACTAACAGATTCAACTAGGACAACTTCAGTGAGGGAAAGAAACAAAATGGAAAAAAAATTTAACATCACAATTTTCTAAGTCCCTTCTTTAAGGGTGTTCAAAATTTTGACCTTCCACTGCACGTGAAAGAGGGGAGAGCCACAGTTGCCACTGAAATGTGTTTATCATAACTAGATTCTTTATCATTCATAGATGTCACACTTCATCAAGTCACTGTGACAAGACAGATATGAAAATGTCAGAAGTGCATAAACTCTGTTTTTTGCATAGAAGAAGATACATATTTAAAGCACGTATTTTCCATTTTAGGGCTGTTACCCCACTTTACCCCAAAATAATTATTTTAGCCTACAAGACAAATGGTAACTGGTTGCAATGAAGCAACAGTCTGACAACAGTAATACTTGCCTGGCATCCGAGCCAGGCAGACAGAAAGGCCAGGGCACAGAGAGCAGGATGATAACGAGATCCCGCCGAAGCACTGACATCTTTCACAATTAACTGGAATATTGCATTTATCTACTGCATGTCAGAAGATTTAGAAATTCAGCGCTTGGTTTTGTTCTCCCTTCCAGAAGCAGCACTTTCCCTGTTCGGTGATCACCAGATCATCTATTACAAACATAATTATTTTTGCTGCTATTATTTTTTCCTCATTTGCAACATCCCCAGTCCCAAACCACCCGTCAGGAGTTGCGCAGAAGACACCGCACGAGGTTCAATCCGCCAAAATTCTCGCTCTTTTTGGTATAGCCTCCTTAGAAGAGGCTGCAAGGGGCAGGGGAAGAAAACCCGCTCCTCTCTTCTGCGGGTCATGGTGCAGCTGGTCCATCCCACCCGGCAGGCAGGATCCCTCGCAGGGTGCCAGCGTGGGCCATTGCCTCCCTCTAGCGTCTGCAGCGCAGCCTCTGGTGCCCCTGCTACCCCTTAATTAGTTACCAGAGTCCTTTCAGCTCTCCAAACGAGGAATCTGGTTTGGTCCTGCGAGTAATGACCCATAATTAATGTTTATAGACGCTCCAGAGTATGAGAATTCACCGAGGCCCAGGAGCGCCTGGGGATCAAGCAGCCTCCAGAAACTCTTCTATAATTAACATTTAACGATTATGCAGAAACCCCGAGGCAAGCAGCTGTCTCCGCTTCTGCAGGAGAGGCCTGAGGGCAACAGGACATGAAGACGAACTATTTAGAAACCCCTCGTCAGATTAACTTTTCTCCTCCCATGCCCACGGACTTCTCACTTGTTCTAGCAAGAGAGAGAGGTGTAAACGTCACCTTGGCACGATGGCAGCAGTTATATTTGTAGGAGGGACTGAAAAACACCCAGCTCGTGGGCCTATCCAAAAATGGCCCCTGACGCTAACGTGATGTGGGTGAACAAGCTTCACCCCACTCAGGTCGAGGGCCGGCTGGTCTCAGCCAGGAGGAACCGGCAGTGGCGTGTGGACAGGACAGGACAGGGCTTTGCAGCACCCCCTGGTAAGGGACCGTTCATTGACAGGGTGGGTGGGGGAAAGGCAGGAGCACCCATGTCTCTCTGCACCTCAGCCCTGGTAATGCTTTAAAACAAATCCTAAATATATATTAAAAAAAAAAAAATCACATCCAGATGCAACCTTCAAAATGTAAACTAGTAAAACATTAAGCGGTGAAATCAACATGAGTCAGTGGCTGAAGTCATGAACAAAGTGGCAGAGTCCAAGCAACTGCAGATACATAAGCAAGATCCCTTTCTTCCCAATTTAGAAAGTAAATATTTACTGTAAATCTGTTTAATACACCAGCGGGTCACTTTAAAACACTACTTTGGGCAGAACTCTTGCCCACCACCCCTGAGCACTGAGAACTGACGAGATCCACTAGTCACTCTGCAGGATTCAAGGCTAAATCTAACAAGCAGAGCAATATCAGTGTTGCTTCTAGCCTTAGTCACAGAAATACAGTAATTATTGTGGCGGTTAACTAAAATATGCTCTTTCCTATTCATGTAACATTAGCCTTTATATTTTAAACACCCCAAGTGACCATTTAATATGCTACTCAGTATTTATTGCTGTACCTTTGAGGCATCCCAAAAGCTGGTATGTTGGAAGGCTCTTAAAGGTGAAACAATTTAAGATCTGGACCCACTTAGGTGCACAGCCCTGTTCCTGGTCAAGTCAGTGAGCAACAGCAGCCTGCACTTTCTGTAGTAAGGACTTTCACTGAAAATATATATTTTAAGACTGAATTTGTACAAAAGGAAAGCTCTATTGCAAACATTTAATAAAATCTGGGAATGTAAAATGCTGGTGTAATGTCACTTAATCAAATATGACCTGAACAGAGACAGACATGACAAACACGGTACAAGAGTGTGTCTTTCCTTACACTTCCTGCTTTCAATGAGCAAAAAATAACCACGTAAAACAAACCTGAGGGACTGCCTCAGAAAATGCTAGTGACAAGGGATCTGCCCTGTAAATGAACACGGAACAGGAATATTGTGATATAACTCAAGGAGGAAAACATCCCCAGAGAATAAACCAAGCTCAGCAATTCTGCATTAGTCATAATTACATGGATAATTGCTCTAATTTTGTAGATACTGCTACGAATAACAGGAGAACCATTCATTTCTTAGCAGTGCTTTAACAATTAAAATACGCTTTTGCTTTTCTCAAAAGAAGGACTGAAGGAGACTGTCTACCCTCAGAACAAGCATGGGCCAGGGAGAGCCCACACGCATTCCCCCGTGCTGCCCAACAGCGGGGCTGCAGCACAGGGCAGGGGACATCGTCCCTGGCAGGGCAGGCTGGGTCCCCCGGACAGGGCTGCCAAAAATCTGTCATTCTCATGGCACTGGCCGTTCACAAAGCAGGAAACAGAGTCTGAAACCTCAGTTCCTGCTGATCACCAGGCAGCCACCGGATTTCACTAGGGTTTTAAAGAAACACCAACCCTAGATATTACTATAGCCACTGAACAGCTTTTAAAATAATAGGAAATATTTAAGATTAAGAATGCCTGCAGTTTGAGGCTCTAAGGTCTTATTAAATGCTTACAATTGAGTGTTCTTGTATTAGACACTCCACCTTCAAATGTGTATTTTCTATATTTTCAGTGAAAATGCTTACTACACAAAACACTAGATGCTGTTGCTCACTGACTTGAACAGGAACACCCACACAGTTTCTTTATTTCTCCTTCTGAGTTATAAAAAAGTGCTAGAGAAAATTCTTTGCTCCCAGTCGCAGGCTCCAAACATGGATTGGAAGGATCCAGGTTCTGAAGTGGTAAAAGACCCTGCGTGAACAACAACATGGTCCGAAGGCACAGCCAGGACAGATGACAAAAGGGCACCTAGCTCTCATGACTCTGCATCACGGCAGCATGAGGGATTTTGCCAGTCTCGTCCAGAACCATTTTTTGGTGCAAGGATTGGTGTAATCACAAATTGTAATGAACCGTAAGATACTTGGAAACTCGTTCTTCATGGTTTTGCACTTGACTGGAATCAGCCGTTTGAGACGGGCACCTGAAAGACAAATCACACAGGCAGAGGATTACACAGAGCCACAGTCAGATCCTGTATCCATTTTCTCCCCACAGCGGCACACACATCACAAGATGCAGGTTTGCTCCTGATTTTGTGTCATTTCATTATAATGCAACTAGCTCTTACCCTGGAGAGCAAGTTTCTGAATCCCAAGCCCTCTGCTAAGAACATTTCACTCAAATACCTAGCAGGGCCTCATCTAGCATGCGTAGGGTGGCCTGTGCTGATCCCAACTGGGAGTGATAAAGGCCTAACAAACTGCAGATATAAAACAACAGAGCACAGTTTCTTGTGGAACGCAAACAGGATTATATAGTCCTAACTACTTCCAGGTGTGTATGAAGACAAAATTCAGAGACTAAGTTGCTTCTAGATGATCAGCTTTACTGGGTTACCTCCATTTCTTTTTCTTCCAACCCTGATGTACTCAGATAGGCTGCAGATGTTACCCAACAAGGGGCTGCAAGGAATCACTCCGCTAACGTGACTGAGGCATGCACAACATGAGACAACTCTCCCTATGATTGCTACTGCTGGAAGGAACAGCTCTTCTAAAGAGGAACCTCTCCTTTTATAATTCTCCACAGGGACACCCGCTACCAGCTAAACTGCGCTGACCAGAGCAAGTGATGATGCTGAGACCTGGATGAGGTAAATAACCCAAGATTTTGTAACTGCAGCAGATGCTTAAGTAATCCCTGGAGCTCCCAGAACTTGCCACCAAACTTTCTGTGCGTTAGTTACCCCATGCAAACAAGTACCTGTGCGATTTCTGGAAGCCTGTACTTACACGCATGTTTTCAATGGTACAGCTCAGGTTATTACATACAGATGGACATTTCTTTTCCTGTTGTTCTAATGAAAGGTATGATGCCAACAAATAACTGGTGAATAACTAAAAGGACTTTGCTACAAATATTGATGATTAGGGGCTGATGCAATATGCTAGGGGCGTTCAGTGGATTAACAGCCATCATATGAAATTATTGTGTCAAGGAAGGTGGAGCTAATTCCTAGCCCTGCCACTGGCTTCCAGTTTAACCTCTGGCAAGTCATTTATAATACCAAGTCAGGTACCTCATCTAGAGAAAAGACTTTACATGCAGACACTCCTATTGATATTGCACATCCTCCATACTATTAGGCTGTGCTGCACTTACTCCCCAGCAACATACACAAGTGCAGGATAACTAGTGGTTAGAGAAAAGCAGTCTGAACAGACTTGACAGAAGTAAATTGATGGCTTTTCAATTCAGAGCAAAATATGTAACAGATTTTTTCCAATCCAAGGTGGACATTCACTCCATATTTTGTTTACCTAGCCACAATACTCAAGGATCTCTGCAAAAAGCTGCACGTTCATTACCTGCTACCCTATTCCCAGCATCTACTCACACCCTGAATTTATTATAATACTTTTCTCTTTATGGCGTATTTCCCGTATGGATCTTGAAGCACTTCACAAGCCTGACATGCAGCTACAATGTCTCTGAAGCAGGCAGCATTAGCCCACTTGACAGCTGGAGCACTGAAGCATAGACAGCCAAGCTTCCCGCTCGCAGCCATGAAGAAGGTCAACGGCAGGGCAAGGAACCAAGTTCAGGTCCCTGCCTGCACAACAAAATTATAAAGCCACCGTTAGTTTTAATGGCTGCTTCTAACAGCAATAGATCTCTGTTTGCCTAGTGAAGGGCATTCCACCCAGGGCAAGCCCTGTGCCTGAGTGGACTTTCACACACACGAAACATAGGTCAGTGTTGAGAACCCAGGTCTGAGACCAAGTTACCAGTTCTGTAACTATCAGTTATTTTCGCCTTCCTCACCAGTATTTACCTAATCTGCTTAAACACATCTGAGACTACCCTTCATTCTGCATTTGTGCAGTGCCCAATAGCACAGCACTGATCTCAGCTGGAGATGTTACTGTAATAAAAATTGGAATGTTGATATGCAATTTTAGATGGGATATTTGTGAGATCTTACCTGGAGAAAGACTAAGTGCAAATTTGGTCTGAAAATCACATTCATCGCTTTCCAGGTAATCATCTGAAATGACGACCACCATCCTCCGACACCTGAAGATGAAGCAGTCAGGGAAGAAAGAAATAAAACGTCAGCAGAGATGCTTCTCCTTCTCACTGGTAGAAGTCTGTATTCCTCTGAATTGCTCCAGTGGAGAAATGAACCTGCCAGCTGTGTTCCAGCAGGAATTAACTAGAGAGCAAGGACTACTGACAGACAGGTAGCTACGCTGCACACAAAAACCTGATTACAGATACACACTCATATACCAAAAAATTAGGAAATAGCAAAGTCCAGATTGTCTGTGCAATCTTTATTTGATCCTCTGTCTATATATTACAAACAATGCCATCTTAATTATCTGCTTACATGCTGCCTTTATTGACTGACCATAACTGGTACTTTTTAGTATTAGAATGAACTGGACAGAGCTTTATTGTACGCATATTACTGTGAATTCACCTGGTTTCATAAATTTGAGCTTTATTCTCCAATTTATTGCTTACATTCATTTGAGGTGCCTGGTTGTAAACTACATGT
The DNA here is from genome assembly GCF_964188355.1 of Buteo buteo. Lineage (NCBI taxonomy): Eukaryota > Metazoa > Chordata > Aves > Accipitriformes > Accipitridae > Buteo > Buteo buteo. Next base: position 6,078,826 of record NC_134172.1, on the reverse strand, counting down.
TAGGCTCTTTATGGAAGGCTACACTGTACCACAGCCAGGACAGTGAGGCCCTATGAGGGTCTCTGTTAAGGCCAAGCTACCTCCCTCTGAAAAGCTTATGTTTAAAACCCAGACACCTGCCCTGGGATTTTTCACTCCCTGTCTGGGGAGTTGCTTTTGTCTCCCACAGCTCCCACCATGCCCGAGTCCCACATAGGCCTGAAGGATTCTTGAAATCAACACCAGAGCCAACACCAGTGCTGTCCCATCAAACTCCACACCGTGGGGTGGAGCTAACTCAGCCTGGAGCTGTATTCATTTCCAGATCACCTCCAAGGATGTGACTGCAGGATATTCCAGCCAAAGAAAAGCGATCAAACTTAAGCAGCATCACTACAGTGGCATCTGCCTCATGAACACAATGAAGCAACATGTTTGGGAATGCTTGAGTCTTCCTTCTTGAGCCAAGAGTATAAAACAAACCCCATAAAGACATCCTCGTGGATTTTTACTGCTTCATTGGCACCACACCGCAGATATCATGGTAAAATGAACGGAATGTTCCATTACACTCAGCTGTCCCAAACAGCCATGGTTCACTTACCTCCTTTCTATAAGTTCTCCACTGATGGACCACACACACGTTCCTGGCAAGACATCCCGATCAAATACACAGAGCTTCAGTTTGAACTCTGTTTGTTCCAGCTCCCTGATCATCTCCTGGACAAACTGAAGGTCTTTCTGACAGTAGCAGATGAAGGCATCAAACATCTCTGTTCCATTCCCTGAAACCATTAAAAATTTAGTTGTCATCTTCTACTATAAATGAAGTTAACTCCTGTAGTGAACTTTCACTAACTCCCACAGAGTTTGACTCGGAGCTTTGACAGACAAGCTCTGGCCGAACTTGCAAAGCTAATTTAGCATTTTACCAGACTAGTTACCCTTCAGCCCAGACTCCTGTCCATCATAGGGCTGGCAGGAGGTAACACACATCTGTGCCTTGACCGCTTTGGTTCACAGGCCAGGCTATTCACATAAACCCACATTTGCTGGCAGTGGTTAGGGAAGTGTAGCTGAGATGCACACATGCAAAATCTGCAGAGGCAATAACATCCAGCCACAGGGAAGGGGGTGAGACAGAGTCTGGGAAGAGCCAGAGGGAACAGAGTACCCCAGAGGACACAGCTCAGAGCCCCAGTGCTCCGGGATTTCACTGGGACCTATGCATCTAAAATATCCTTGTGGCTCTGGGAACTAGTTCTCTAGTTTAGGTCACAGAGATACAAACTCCCAACCAAAACCTTCCTACAGGCCCTTCATCTAGCAATGTCCTGGCATCCACTGTCTACTGAGCTATGAGGTAGGCCTTGAAATTAGGAAAGGGTAGTTTTTATGGCTAAGATATCAAACTTGGGTACCTGAAGTCATATCCTAAGTAAATGGCCCTGTTTTCCAAAGATGTTAATGGCTAGCAGCTCTTGTTTATTTAGCACTTATCCAAGTATTAAAGTACTACATTTTAAGGGCAATGTCCCTCGTAATTAAGTGCCTTAATACTGCTGGATAGTTTCCCACTGTGTTATTTTTTTTCTGTATCAATGTCACTACATATATTTTCAAGTTTTTATGCCAGTTAAAGCCTACCGCAGTGAAAAAATAGGTCAGGCTCTAAAAGCTGCTGGGAACAGTAGGAACCCGGCAGGCAGATCCAGCTCAAGAAGCATCCAGTCAAGCAGAAGGGTAACTGTCTGCCAGGTCAATCAAACTGAGGGTACTGCTTTAGGGGCATGCGCTCACTTGGGGGTCACATCAGGCAAAGCTGCCATGTACAAACACCAGCATACTGGTCTGTGGACATTTGGGGAGGGTTAATGATGCCCCCACGTACAGCAAAGGTGGCCACCCAAAGTTGGACTAGCCAGGGGAGCATATGAAGAGGTGAGCTGACACACCTCCATTCAGCCTTGGCTGCTGCTCCATCTGTCACAGAACCTTGTAGGATGTCCGCTTCCTCAGCCCACAGCTGCGCACGCAGCCCAGCATGCACACATACAGCTGTGTGCGCAGCCCGGCGCGCAGCTAGAAACACAGAAGACTGCACACACAGCCCAGCACGCAGTTGCACACGCACATGGCTGCACACGCAGAGCTGCATGTGCGGCCCAGCAAGCACACACACAGAGAACTGTTTCCTCTCTTCCCCCACTTCACACCCAGCCATACTTCACATCCTGCTTCCTTTTTATTCAAGGTGGTTAAATCTGCTGAAGACAGGGCAGCGTAGCCAAGGCAATCAGCTTTGACATCCTTCCCCCTTTACTCCAACCCACTGTGCTTTCAGCAGCTGTTGCTCTGTGCCAGGCTGTGCTAAGGGACACATTTCTGGGAAATCTCCTCCCATGCACATCCAGTGGGCTCTGCACCAGCCTGTTTCTGGGTACGGTGTTCCCCAGGGTTGCTTTTCCTCTCTGCCCTAGGGAGCAGGAAAAATGAAAGTGGCTGCAGACTACCAGCTAAAGCATTCCGGCCTAGGCTACGAAAAGTCATGGGGAGTAATGAAAGCAAACAGGTTTTCTTTAATTCTCATGGGGATCTGCTACAGCTGAAGCCAATTCCCACATAAGGTATCAGGCAGCACTGTAATCACGGGCACTTACCGTACGGATCATCCCTGGTGGTGATGCCCATCAGTTCTGATGTCTTTGGCACGCTGCTGTCTACTGCTGGCACTTGAAGTGGCTGGTCGGCCTGCTCCTGCTTCCTTTGTAAGTATTTCTTACAGTCTTCCTCTGCAAAAACACACAACCAATGCAAGAGTCTCCTGTGATGGTGGTTTTACACTGCCAGAGTTCTTTAAAACAGGAATAGCTATTTCATAGATCAAGGATATCAGATTGAAAAGTCGTCTGATTTTTTTGGTATCTAGAATTTCTCTCACCCCGTTCTGAACCTCTCGATGCTGTCTCAACCACCTCCTCTAACAATTAATTCCTGAAGCTCACTCTTGCTGTTTAAAGAAGTACTTTCTTTTATTCGTTTTAAACCAATCTCCTCCTATTACCCTTAGTTCTAGTATATCCCAGTACACTTGAAACAGCATGCATCATGTGCGTAGCAGGTCCCAACTCTACTGTCTGGTCTCATTGTTATGCACTTTGGAGTATTTAAAATCATCAAATAATTGAGGGGGATTCTCAATTAGAAGTCTCCATATTGTCTTTTACTAATAAATGTAGACACGCACCAGCCCTTGTCAGACAGAACTGTGGGTTACAATGAGTACATACAGTCACCACATACAGGAGCACCACATAAAATTCTAGTGAGCCCCTGAAACAGGCTTTATATTGTGCAACAGCTAGTGGAGATCCTCTTTATCTCAGGTAGAGTGGGGGTGTGCCTCCCCTCCGGGATAACTGAAGGGCAAGCAGGTCTGTCACGTTCACTGCTGTGAACCTCCCAAACAGGACAGTGATGGACACAGATCTATTATGAACAGATTTTGTTTAAAAATTAGTGATAAATCTAAATGTAAAGTCTTTGTAGAAGCGACAAAAACCCCTGTAGCCTCTGCCACTCTGCGATATGCAGTTATAGAAGAACTTGAAAGTAAAAGGAAATTTGAAATGGGGAATTAACAAAAAGATGAAACGCCCTAGAGCCTTCTCCTTTACTTAAGATTTAAAAAAAAACCCCATCAAGTATCAATCAGGAAAGTAGTGATCACTCAGAGGGTTAGGCTCACACAGCTACAGAGATCCCTGGTACAACAGCTGTAGCAAAGGATCTCCTGAAGTGCAGGATGCGGGTGGGAGCCCAGTAAGCACTGCTGTGACACAGCCCTAGTCGGTAATGAGCGGGTCTGCAGGAAGCCCCTGAAGCCCGATCCTCGGCTTCCACCTCATAGTTTTGCATCTGGTGACTGGATTACTCCCAATCTAATAAAGTGTCAGATCTGATTAAAGCTTTTCATGAAGCTGAGGCGTTCCCCATCTACCTGTCTCCTCCCCGCTCCTCCCTAGTCCTGCAGCGGAGAGAAGAATCAGCCACATTCTTGACCAGCCAGAAAGTTCAGATTTCAGGTCTTTCCTCACTACAGCACAGACTCGGGTCCCACCTCTCTGCCAGCTCCCTGTTGCCATGAGGCGTGCACATTTTGTGTCAGGTAAGTCAGTCTTTGAAATCATGATTAAAGCCACTCTGAATTGGCCAACAGAAGTTCAGAAGTTCCTCAGGAAGGACTAGCACGCAGGCACGACCTTACACGTGCTGTGGTCCCCTACGTAGCCAGCTTCATGATCCAGAATATTGCTGAACAGGCAAGAACAGGCAATTATTTAAAGGCATACAAATACTAGCGCTCAATACAGAATCGTTCATTTTAAGTGTATTTCCTCCATGTCTTGTCTCCTTGCCTCTCCCTCCTGAAAAAGTGGCATCTGTGCTGCCCTGACCTGCGTTTTTCTGGATTGGTGCCCAGAGCTCATCACCACACCACTCAAGGCTGACACACATTCTCATTAACATAGAGTGTTCTCCTGATTCATCTAGTCAAGCCTAGCACAGAGTTTTGATGGCATCATGCTGTAATCCCAGATCCCATTTATCCCTACAGGATAAACCTGAGAGCTGGGCAAAGCTTTCAAAACAAAACACCGGAGCCTCATGGTTTTATTGCAAGTGCAAACTGGGGGCCCTATCGCACTGAAACTGCTGATCGGTCCAGTGAACCTGAAGGAATGAAAGACATTCATGAATTTGGCATGGATTAGTCCCCAGATGGAAACAGTGCCTGACTGTACAGGTTAATGAGAGCGAACGAGGGTCAAAGATGACTTTGCAGGCCTGTAAAGAAAAAGGATGCAAACCAACGCAATCAAGTAGCAAGAAACTCCTCCAAGCTAAGTTGTCCCACTCCACCCAGCGCCTAACAAACACAGTGCAGGCTTTACATTCCTCCAATGGTCAAACAAAAGCCTGAGGTATTGGAGAGAAAGAATAAAAACATGAAACCTAAAGTGCGAAATGATCAGCATGATGAGAAGAGAAAGAAAACAAAGTAACTGTCAAGCAGGAAAGCAGCACTTTTATAATGGGTCAGGCGGAAACAAAAATCACCGAGTTTTAGTGGAAAAGAGTTAGCACAAACGTACCAAAGCAAAGAGCTTCACATCCCTAAAGATGACTGTACAACGAGGTAGGCTGCTAAGAAAGATCACACTTAGGGCAGATCTGCTGGGATGGAAAAGCTGCATCCTGCAAGCACCTGTACTCCAGACAGTGCAACAGGGGAGCTGCTAAATACAGCCCCGCTGTACAGAGCGGCCAAAAGTGGAACTATTCAAGGTCCCAGGAGACACTGATTTTTAGCATCCTAAGCATAGCCAGGAATGGAGCACATGATGAGAAGACAGGGAACTGGTTCTGCAGCAGAAATCACAAACCAAACATGTCCTCTGGAGCTGCACAGCACCAACGAGTTGTGTTTAACGGGGATGCTGTGTCCCGAAGGAGCTTGGCTCATTTGCCCAAACAAGAGTTTCAGGTGTCATTCGAGAGACCCCAGAGTGTCCGAGACACCTGTTAGGGACTAGCAGGTATGACACTGGACCTACGAATGACCCGTGTCCATCAGGAGGTAGAGGCCGTGTGAGATACCCTGACCCCTCTCAGATGACTTGAGATGCCTTTGTGTGGGCTGCTGAATCGTGCCCCAGATCTGCACCTCCTATGACGAAAGCACAGACCGCAGAAACCTCAATACTGATGTTTTCAGGTTCTGAGCTGAATCCCAGTGCAGGAGTCCTAACGGCGTACAAAGATGCCCTTGGCATCAGGAAATACCGTGCTTAAGAGTGCATGCAACTGTCCATTTCCTTTCCTCTTACGAGTGTAAACACCTCTGACTTCTGCAAGAGCTCGGAGTGCTAGCAACAGGTCACAGGGTCTAGCTGCAATCCTCAGCCAAAAATAATAAAAGATAGGAATGGCCATGCTGGGTCAGGCTGAGGGTCCATCTACTCTTAGCATCCTGTCTCCAGCAGTGGTCAAAACCAGATGCCTGGGGAAGAACATAAGAATAAAATAAGCATACAGTGGTATTTTCCTAAAATAATCTATCTTTTAAGTATAATCTACAATCTATTTTTATAATCTATCTTTTGGAGAATTTGCAGTTAAGGAATATCCTGAGCCAGAGGCAATATTTTTGTGTTGAATAGCCCTCAGTGGGTCTTTCTTCCAAGAATTTATCCGTCTCCTCTTATCAGCATGACCTACCACCAGGCTAAACTTGTGACTTTCCTGAAGCTCAGGTTCCTCCCACTCGTTCTGCTGTTGTCTATCCAGGCTCTGACAAAGACTGTCCACCACATTCCCTTCCAGCGGGCCAGCTCCTGAATTCAGGGCCAGAAGCAGCCTAGACGATGCCCAGAGTTTTCAAGAAGCCCCAGCTCTCTCGCACAGCTGGAAGCTTCTGCTATTTGTTATGAACCTCTGATCGGTGGATCATGAAGCACACTGGCTTTTTTTTGTCTTTCCCAATACTGAGTCTTCAGAGTGCGTTCTTGAGTATGAAGAACTGCAGGAGTATGGGAAAGTCCTCCATCGCTCCTTGGTCAGGCTCTCTACATAGATGAATTTCTACGTCTTCACTTATCTCCATGAGTAACAGGAAATGAGATTCATTATTTCTTCATCACTAACCCGGTAAGCTATATTATACAGCACAGGCCTTCAGCAGAGTCTCTGGCTTTGCAGATCCTTCGGCAATGAACTTCCCCTTCCGATGTCAGCTAGCTTCCCTCTGAATTTCTGTGATTGTGAAGAATACGAAGACTCTACAAAGAACAAGTTATCAAAGCAGCACCAGGACCTCCACACTTCTCACTGACCTATCTCAATTTTCTTCAGTGTGCAAGGAAATTTTATTTTTCCTTCCATTATCCAGTTAATTATTTTTCCCTTCCATTACCCAGTCCCACACATCCATCATCTCTCCCTGCAAATATCTTCCTATCGCACTAGACCTACGCATCACGATTTTCACACTGTCCCATGTCTGTGCAAGCTGTCTCCTGGCTGACCTGGCCCAGAGCCTGGTTTGACAAGCAGAAACTTTACTGTTGAAAGTGTGGGATAAGACGGGGCTCCAGATTGCTTTGCAGGGCTTACGGTTCGCAGAAATACAGCGCGCTTCTCCCTCCCGTCCTGGAAGCTACGCGAGGCTCCTACACCACCACCACCACCGAGGAGGTCACCCCACAGTCTGGGAAGGGCTTTCCTCCTCGCGTGGGATTCTTCCCTAACATCACCTCCCCTGGACACAGCAGCGAAGACCGACACAGACCGCATCCCCTCCCACCCAAGCGTCAAGGAAGCACCGAGCTTAGCAGTGCCCTGCTGTCGCAGAGGGCCGCAAGGCAGCGTCCCCAGGAGAACCCCCCCCAGCCCTGGCGAAAGACGGGGCCCCTCCGGCCCGGCCCACCGCAGCTCCACGGAGGAAGGCAAGGGGCAGGCTCGGCCCCGCTTCCCCTACGAGCCGTGGCAGGCCCTCGCCGCCTGAGGGCCGAGGGAGACCGCTCGGGCCTCCCCGTCCCCTCAGCGCCCTCGCCTTCCCTCACGCAAGGGCGGGAAGGGCTCGCCGCCTCCAGGGCCGGGGGCGCGGGTGGGAGGCGGGCGGGCCCCCGCGGCCGCCCGCCCTGAGGGAAGGGAAAGGAAGGGAAGGGGCGTGCGGGGACGCCGCCGCGCCTCACCCACGCTGCCGGCCAGGTCGAGGAGGACGTCGTGGCGGCCCAGGCGGCGCAGGAGGTCGAGGAGGCGGCCGACGGTGGCGCCGCCGGGGCAGCGGCACTGCCAGTCCTCCAGCAGGGCGGCGGTGGGGTCGGGGCTCGCCTCCAGCCGCCGGATCTCCAGGTACTCGCAGCCCAGCTCCTCCGCCAGCGCCGTCCAGTCGGCGGCCGCCGCCGCCCGCGGGTTGAGGTAGAGACCGAGGCGGCGCCGCACGCCGTAGTTAAGCGCCACCATGGGCACGGCGTGGAGGTCGGGCGGCGACGGGACGCGGCCGGGAGCGGGGTCCGCCGGCGCCGTAGCCATGGCCGCTCTCGCAACTTCCCCCCCCCCCCCGCCTCCTCGCCCGGCGCCCTTTCGCTTCCCGCCTCGCCCCGCCTCGCCGCCGCCTCCCGCCCGCCCCCGGCGGGCTCTGCCCGCCCTCCCCGCCGCGGGGTGCGGGGCTGCTTTCGGGGTGCACGGCCGCTTTCGGGGTGCACGGCCGGCCGCGCTTGAGGCCGGGCTGCCTCGGAAGGAGGCGAACTGCGCTGGTTTACCGCCCGGGCCTCGGGCTCCGCTCTGTCCGTAGGGGAGACGTGGGGCAGACGCCGGAGCCGCGGTGTGGGCGAGGGGAGACGCTTCTGCCACAGAGGGTACAGTGCTGTCCCGAACGCTGTTTTCCTCTGTTCCCCCCCCACCCCCAAATCGCCCCACGACGGCTACATTCCTGCCCAACCCCCTCACACGACAAACGGTGGGATTATTAACGCGGCCCTGGCAGGGCGTCCGCTCAAAATCACTTGATTCGTCTCCTTTTGGTAGAAGAACCTGCTTTTGTGTTCCTCGTCAGTTCTTTTCTCAGTCCAGTCCTGAACCGACGTACCCAAGTAAGCATTCAAAGAGATTTAACAGAATTATGGTAGTCTTCTTTACAAAAGAGGCCCAAATGAATCCCTAGTGGTAATAAATCCAGAGCCACGTTCTGTCTGCTGAGAGAGGGCTGCTTTTGGGACTGAGGAGTTCAAACCCGGGCTGTCCATCGGGTGACAGCGCTCCACGACAGCACAAACATGGCTGTCCCCAAATTCCCAAAGTCTTCCAGCGAGTACAACATTCTGCATAAACACAAAATGCTTAAAATGGCCAGGGAACCATTTTAGACTGCTTTTTTGGTGCCAAGGACAAAATAACAGTTCTCAGCTATGAACTGATTTCCAGCTTCCAGGCTGGTACCAAAAGCAGCCTGGGTGCTGCAAGGACTCCAGAGCAGTTTTCACGAGGAACTTAACTGTTTCTCCAGAGTACTGTAGGAGACACAGTAAAAGAACATCCTCTGAAGCCTCCCTCTGCCTGTGGATCTCTGTGGAAATGAGGAAGATAAAATATTCCAGTAGCAAAACTTTTTATTGCACAATGATCAGTAGTTTTAAAGCCTTAAAACATGAAATATGAGGATAAGAAAGTTCACTAGAAAGAGTTCTGACTGAACACCTGCCACATAAACCATCTGCTCCAGTTTGTAAAGAGGCAGAAATTTAGCTCTAACAGCTGTAAGCACCAGTGCAAAGCAAGAGGCACTGGAAAAGCAGCCACACCTCCTCCAAACAGAAAGGCCATGCCATTTTGGTTAATTAATATTAGTTAGACAGCCCCTTTCAACCACAGGACTTTACAGAGTTGAGAGTGATACACTGTCTGTGGGGGTCAGACCCTCAGCACTGAAGGGAAACCGCTCCTGGAGAGCGACAGGCGAACTGCCTAGGAGCTCACAGCCCCAGCCTAAGCACCAAAGGGAAAATACCAGACCCGATCACCACAATTGGTGCTAATACACAACCTCCAAATACACTCGTCCAGCTCATGACCTTGGAAAGAAGGAAGAGGCAGATCCCTAATTTCTTTGTTGTGGCCAGACTTCTATCATTGGCTTGGCTCAAGGAGATCAACCGTTATCCTGGCATCTTCAGCAGTGAAAGCTCCCACTGAGCGCTTTTCCAGCACGCACCTGGACAGCCTTCATCATATATCTTTCTTGTGAGAAAAGTAAAAATCTATCCCTCTGTCCTTGTGCTGCATTGGTGTGTGTGCAGGTCCTCTTCTGCCCCTGGGATGGGGACTTCTTCCCTGCTGCAAATGAAAGATGAACAGTGAGGTATTTGCTGATGCTGCAGAGTGAATCTGATCCCAAAGCAGCTTTGACATGCAGAAAAATGTGCACGTGGCACTTCTACCCCCAAGTTCACTAAAAAGGCGGGGAGGCCTGACAGGCACGGCTCTAGGCTTGGACTTAGGAAGCTAGGGTTTCTTGTAAGGTGTGGGCTTGTATTTTCAAAGGTATTTTGATACTCAGTTTTGAGGGGCTAGGAGGGGAGGTTCTTCTCCAGGCCTCAGTAACACTGGGCCAACAGTCCCCCCCAGCAGTATTTTAATTTTACAAGCACAGTGTGGCAGTGCAGGTCCACAGAGCCCCAGGTGAGCTGGAAAGTTGATCAAAGTGGAACTCCTGCCTGATGGAGAAGCTTTTGGGTTCAAGTTTCATCACTGCCTCAAACCAGTGTCTCACCAAGGGGCTCCTTCACAGAGTCCTTTCTCTGATCTCAGGTGCCCTCTTAAGCAGAAGGGTAATAATCCAGGCTCTTCAACAGCATGGCCAGAAGTGGAAGGCTTTGCTTCTGCAAAACTTTTCACTCATGCAAAGGAATCTGGCTAGAGATATTTGGTACTGCACCCTGGGATTAAAACCCAAAATGGAGACATGCTTCATTCTTCATTAAACATAGTATGACAACTAAATTTGAGCCTCCACAAAGTATCCTTACTCAGGAGGAGGCAGGGAGGATGCATGGGGGAAGACGAAATGCTGAAAACCCCTCGAAATACACAACCATTGGTTACATCCATTTCCTTCTTCCCTTCCAGCTCCAGCGTCACTGACCCCACCCAGACCTACAGAGCACTTCCCTTCCATACACATCTCCTCCAAGAACAGCAGCCCAGTCAGCAGATCCAAGTCTTGACATGTCGCAGGATCCACATCTTAATCTGTTCCCGTTCTAAAGGGCAGATACACCCAAAAAGCAAAGTGCAAGGGCCAGTCCCCATATTTACGGGTCTTGCTGGCTCCAGTTTGGATGCACTCAAGCATGGTAGGAGTTCCACCTCATGAACAGAGTGGAAACCGAGCATCAACCTGGGCTCCCTTCTGTCCGTCTGCATCGGGGGGTGGTTAGGCCAGTGGAGGCCTTCAGAGGTACCCCATCCTTCCACTCATATCTGGCACTATGTATATCCAGGAGTAAAAAAACTGAGTAAGAAGAGCTACCTATGAAACATGCATGGGTTCATTCTTCAGCCCTAAAGCCAACTGGCCTGGCACAGTTTCTGTCCATATGATGTAGGGTGGCTTTGTCAAGACTGTATTTTGTGACAGTCCTTAGCACGTGGTACCCTCAAATTGTGCTTGGACAAGGTTCTGGAAGGTTCTTATTGGCCCTGGAAAAATAGTGCTGGGGAATACACTAACAATGTAACTGTCTGGATGACAGGAGGTGGGTACTTGGGCTTGTGCCTCAGACCTATTTAGTTCCCTAGGACAGACACAGCTAAATAAGCCTGGCTGCACAGTCCCTGTGCAGGGCTGGATCACCCTCTGCTGTGACGTAACGTGACTTTGCATTAAAGCAATTTTTTCCCTTTGTACCTGAGAAAGAAGAGCAGAATTCACAGCCAGTCCTGGAGCCCTCCCACTCCATCCGAACCTTCCCAGTACTCACGGGCCTCTGGTTGATGTGTTGGCTCCACTCTGGGGCTGTCACAACTGGCTGTGGGTAGGTCTCACCTAGAGTTACTCCTGCCTGGGAGAGAGCAGCACTGTTCAGTGCCCAAGGGGTGTGGATATCTGCTCCCTTTATGCCCTGTAGTTCTGGGACCCACAGCCGGACGTAATCCCCCTGCAAACAGAACCAACAGGAGACAGTTCTATTCAGTAACAATCTGTAAGTGCTTCCCAGCAAGGGTCTTTCTTAACATGAAAGAAAGAAGCCTGATTTCCAGGTAAAGAAGCTGGTGTACTACAGCATCAGTTACCTCTATCCAGTCTTAGCCCCTCCTGCTAAACCCTCTACCCAGAATTAGTGCCCAAACGCAGAGACCTGGGTGCTGGAGCAATTCTCCCAGGCTCACTCTGCAGGCAGAGGAGGGAGAGGTGCTTTTTCGGTACAGTTCACCTGCCCTGTTTAGGACATAGTGTCACTCACAAGAAGTCCTTTTTTCTTTCCAGTGACTGAAGGAAACTAGCATGACTAGCTCAGCTGCACACTCTTGTGCTTGGGAAGATGAACCCCCCTTGCCTCTCAATCCCTCCCATTAACTTTACTGCTGTGTCCCCTGCTAGGACTAGTTTCTGATTCCTTGCAAAGTCCTGCCAGCTACAGTGCCAGAAGGCAACAGCGTAGCTTGCCATGAAGATAAGGAACAGGGTGGAAACAAGTAATCTGGTATGTGAACACTGGTTAAGCAGATGGAAAAGGCGATTTATCTGCTCCCACCACTTACAGAGGCTAGCCAGAGGAGTCACAGGTTTAATCTACTCTCCAGGACCTCCCAAGGTGCCATGTGAGCAGCAGCATCTCTCTTGTCACTTCTGAGTTCTCCAAGAAGCTGCTCTGTGCTCAGGGAAATGGCTGTGTCAGATATGGGTGGGATGTGGCTGTTACCCGGAAGAAACAGTGATGAAACACTAAACACACAGACCAACGGCAGGGCAGGGAGGGCATACAGAGCACCAGCCTATTTGGGGACAGCAGCAGATTGTAAACGTAAGATCTTCCTGTACAACAGTGAGGAACCTGCCTGACTGTTGGCAAGGAGATCACAGAACTATTTTTGCAGCAGTATCCACACAGCAGATTGATGTCCTCTGTTCCCTGAAACTATCACATCGGCTTTGCTGCACTATTCATTGCAGGGCAGCCAAACAAGACTTACATTGCCGTCGTAATCCAGGCCTTGTTTAATCATGTTAAACTTCCTGTTCTCCCGTGGGTCATTGCCAATACCAGCGCTGTATAACCAGTTGCCATAATTGCTACAAACGTCATAATCCACCTTTAGAACAGAGGAAGAAAACAATAAGGAGAGCTGGGCCACCCCTTAATGAATCTTCTCTCCCCATCCACCCTTTATCTCAGGGGGACAATTCCTTGCATGGGAATCAGTCTGGCCACACTGGGGTAGTCAGAGCTCTCCCATGTAGGTACAGCCATCCAGCTCAGAAGAGGACCATGCTGCATGGCTGTTTTGTACAGCTGGGATCAGTTTCCCAGGCTACTTCACTTCGTGGTCTGTAGGTCACTAAGACAGGTAAAAGTCCAACTAAATTCCCTCTCTTTCTCAGTTTCCTTTTTTTTTTAAAATCCTCTTTCCGCCATCACCTGGCAGACTTCGTGACAACTAGCCCTAGCTTTTGAGTGCTCATATTCCAAGAAACAGTAGCCCAGTGCATTTCAAATAGGAGAGAAAATTCTTCCTGACCAGTTGCCCAGAGAACACACTAACAAAATCATTGCTGCAGATCCTATTAGGCAGACTGGAGAAAAGTCTAACTCAGACTGTATGGAGTGACCACACAGCATGTATGAAGATGCAATCAATACAAACACTGCAGTTTTTTCCCTGCTATACTCAGCCTTCGTCAGGGAATAAGCCTCAAGTCACAGGGACTTGGCAGAGAGAGCTGCTTTACTAGGGGAAACACTAGAGCTCTCATGACGTATTTAGTAGGCTGCACATCGTCAAGTTATTGTACATCTGGACAAATACAAAGCTCTCAAGGATGCTTATGTAAAATAGAGCAAGGCTCCTGAAATGGGCACAAAAGAGAGCAGAACACAGTCCAGTCTGAGTGCTTTTCAGCTGGGCAGGGTGGCTCAAATTCAATATCAGAAGCTTTCCAGTTGTAGGACAATTCAAACATGGCTCAGGAGGGGAGTGGCAGTGATAGCAAAAAGGGCGTGGGATCTTTGAGCGTTCCTAGGAGGGCTGTCCGCATTGCGAAAGTGTAGCACTGGCAGCTGCGGTAGAGTTTGCAAAGACACGTCACTGAGCAGGTTGAGTGCTGTTCTCTTCTCCCTTTACTGGAGCCACAGCAACAACCAGTCCACACAGTGATGTTTCCAAAATCTCAGCCACTCCTTAAAGCAAGGAGCTCAATGCACCCAGATGGCAGAAGGCACAGGGGAATGGGCTCTGCCAAGTTCCCTCTCCCCTTCTCTGCAAAACCAGCCGAGAGCTGGGGTCAGGGTGATCAATAGCGAACTATGCTCAGTGTGCACCAGGCTTCCCCTTCCCAGCAGCACTTCCTCCAGTAAGTGAGATAAGGAGGGGAAGAAAGATGCCATCGGAGGCCTGATTGTGCGATTAACATGCAGGAAAGCGTGTGTGGGAGGTGAGGGCAAATCCAAGGGGGACTGGAGGAGGCAGGCTCATTTCCCCCTCAGCCTTGCCCCTTCCTGGCATTTTCTTCTGTTTCTTTCTCTCCCTGTCCTTGGGGCCTGACCCTGTGTATGAAATCATAGCCGAGGTGTTCTCTGTTCAGGACACCAGAAGTCTCTGGCCTTTCCCCCAGCTTCAGTGAGTTGCAGAGAGCTTCCCTTAGTCTCCCTGCCCATCTGGTGTGGATGACAAACAGCCTCTTCTTCACAGACACATGCAAACACTCAGTGGGCCTTTGCCGGAAGTATCAGAGATGAAATATGCATTGCTTTTCCTTTTTAGAGGCAAGCGAGACCAATTTCAGCTCTGTACTGTCCTCTACCATTCTATAGCTGTATCTCCCCCATCAAACTGATGTCTCCTGCATGTTACTCTGGGGATGCCACCAGGTTAAAGGAACAGAGCTGTCTAGCAATGTATTAGTGTGACATAAGCTGAAAGGAAGGGACAGGACACCAGGATCAGCCTGTGCCACACCAACCTACAGTGGCAGTCAGCATCTGGAGCTTCCCGAGATGACAGGGCTAGTGCAGAGTGCTAAATCCTGCTTCCAGCAAGGCTGGTAACATTTATGCCCATGTGAATAAAGGTAAGTAACCCAGGGAGCATCTTTCTAGTAGTGCGAGACATTCCAGGTCTTCCTCACGTGGGGAATAGGACCTGGAATCTTCCGTGGCCCTCTGTGTCTGACTGCAAAGTGAACCAAGCTCCTATCTGAGGTAGGCAAGGCTGCCCCCCCAGCAGAGCAAAGCCTCGATTCCTGACTCCCAACTCTTAATCCACGGGTGACTTTGAGTATGAGCCTTGCCTGTACATGAAGCAAGCTGCCCTCTCTGTGAAATGAAGTCACCTTTGTAGCTGCTCTGAAAGCCATAGCTGATAGATGCCATCAAAAGCCAGATACTACAAAACATTCAAAGCAGTCCTAGAGGCTCACTCTGCAGGACAGGCAGGCACAGATGTGTTTGTGCATTTGCGTGTGCTGTACCATTCTTC
Source organism: Buteo buteo (assembly GCF_964188355.1). Classification (NCBI taxonomy): domain Eukaryota; kingdom Metazoa; phylum Chordata; class Aves; order Accipitriformes; family Accipitridae; genus Buteo; species Buteo buteo. The sequence goes on along the minus strand of NC_134172.1, from coordinate 6,063,589 downwards.
TGGAGGGCCCCTGTGTGACATACTCAGGCTACAGGAGTTAGATCACCCATACTGAAAGGCAGCCCCTGGTTGGCAAGTCACTGCTACAAAGCTTAGGGCACACAGGGTATCAGCTATCTTTTACAACCCACTGAAACTGCAAAAGAAATGCACTCAAGGTAAGATTTTCCATCCTAATTCCAGCTAGGATATGGAGGATAAGGCCACTGCTTTTCTGATACAAGTTCTCTGGTGCCATTTGCTGGGGGCTCTCACCCTTATCTGGGAAGGCATCACTGCACGGAGCTACCAACAGCACTTTCTGGAGGATCCTGCAGAAGTCCTGCACTGTGTTACTGTGCAGGCCCACCACTGCTCACAACAATGGTGTGAGATGCAGCAATGGGAAGAGCACTCAGATCTTCCTGTAGATCTCTGCAGCCAAAGCCATGTCACACCCCAGCTCCAAGGAAGCTCAAAAAAAAATTACATTCACAAAAAAGGCTTTCTTAATTGCAGATAATGGTGAGGTGACTGGGCTTTCTCTGTACCTCCAGCCATCCTAGTGAATAGAAAGTTTCCTGACTACGAGTAGCCTCTTACCTACCCACAGATAAGATCTTTAATGTGAGGCTGGTATTAGTATTTGGTCTTTTTCAGTCTGTACCATTCAGTCTGGTGAAGAACAAATGCAGGTTCACCTCCTCAGCCTCAGTTTTCAGCGCTCAGCATGGTGCTACTGACAGTCTCTCCATCAGTATTGCCAGAGATAATGGCAACCGAGCAAAGATGCACAGGGCTGAACTGGGGACTGCCAGCCTGTTCAGACCCTCCTGGAAGAAGCTATGGGGACTGAGGATGGAGAAGCAACCCAGCTATTTAACTGAGCTTGCATGGCTGCTGATTGGCATATGAGAAACAAATGGGTGCTCCAGTTGTCAGGAGTCCTGTGACTTACCAGAATGAAGAAGGATGCCTCCAGCCAGGGTGGAGCTCTCTGGAAGCTGATTCAGCTATTGTCCATACTCGCCTGTGCTTGACTAGATGACTTCCCTGTCCACAGCAATCAATGCAAAGATGCTGTGCCAATGCTGGCTTCAGTGGCCAGAACACATTTCTTTTTATGTTCTATTTCTGGGCTGTCCTCCTCCCCAGCCTCTGGGGTGAGCAAATCAGAGCATTGTTAACATAATTTATGTTTTGAGTTTTCTCAAGTGTGACAAATCTCTGGCTAAAACCCTACATGGAGGATCAAAACTTTCATTGCAAATTTCCTAGCTACATCTTGGTTGATGGCAGCTTCACTGTGGCAAAACTCCCTTTTCTTACGTGAGCTTTGGGAAGTACATACCATGCAAGCAGTATATACATGCACTTCTGTATCCTTCCTTATTAGGCAGAGCTGTCCTCCTGTCTTTCACTCAGGGCAGGGAGCACAATGAACTCCAGATACACAAAGGGTTCAGTCTTACCAGCAGGTATGCAAACCATTCTGCCCCCATCCTCCAGTCCAGACCCAGGTCCTTGGTGAGAAAGCTGGCGACGTTCTGCCGCCCTCTGTTAGACATGAAGCCCGTTGCAGCCAGCTCTCGCATGTTGGCATCAACAAAAGGAACCCCCGTTTTGCCTTCTGCAGAGACAAAAGACAGAGCTGGGACATGATGACATTTTTGGGCACTCATAAACCAACCTGTGGTCGTGCATTCACAGCCATCCGAGCAGGTAAGACATTGCCAGTGTACAGTGGCAGGGAGAGATTTCTGTGAGGTTTAGCTGGCATGCAGCCACCAAGATCCACTAGAAATTAAATGGGAAATAATACTGAAAATTAAAATGAGGGGAATTTTTGGCAAGGAAAAAAACAAGGTACAGAAAAATCTCAGACTGGAAAAACCATCAGGTGGATTGCAGGGAATTTGCAGAGCAAAATAAATATGCAGACAATAGTGAGATGGGCCAAGAACAGAAAGATTCTTGACAGGTGACTAACAGCAGAAAGGGATGTATTGGACAAGTCCCCAAGGGTTAGTACCTGAAAAGTAAAGAGCCTTGTTGATTGTTAAGGAAAAGATTTATTGTACCTGTGTGCAAATTGATACAGACGGCATTAATGTGAAGAAAGATATACAGGTGTGTATGTCATTGATTCTGATAGTTTAATCTGTTAGTTCCTCCAAGTTTTGAGATATTGTGCTTGCTATTCATGTGACAATAAAGTTATAAAAGCTAAAGAAAAGCAAGGATATTAAAAGGCTGTGGCATAACAAAAGATGTGATTTATTCTAATGCTGTTTTAACCTTCTAACCAAAACCAATCAGAAGAACAAAACGTAGTAGGCATGGCAATCTAGCATTGATAAGAAGGGCTGGTCAGCCTCTGTGTGACTAAACAGAAGGGACCAACAGGTCATAAACACTTCCACCTGGGCAGTAAAATGTAACTGCAGCACATCTCACGAAGTGTGTACCAGCTGGACACAGCCTGGCCATTCATGATACCCTGTGGGCCTGCTCCTGTACGGCGCTCAGTCTCAGGGGAAGCCAAGTATCCTGCACTCACACTGAACCAAGGGGTTGGGTTTGGTGGTAACAGCTTAAATGACAGGCCCTGATCATGCTGACAGTTCCCCTATGTAAATCTGAGTTAGCATTAGGGCACATGTTAGCATACAGACACATGGAAACCAAAAGTACACTTAGCCAAACCTGTGGTTTCTACTGACCTTTCCAACAGTCAAAGAGCTGAAGGTCCTTTTTCCAGGGGACCTCTTTGTTTTGAAGCCCTATTGAGGAAAAAAATGAACGGTTAATGAAGACAAATGCTGACACAGGCAGTTATTAATAAAACAATGACAGCGAGAGGCGCCTTGGTTGACACGAGATGTTAGGATGAAGCTAGCCCTCTCAGTGGTATTACAAACAAGCCACGTTCCTTCTGCAAATGTTTAGAGATGATCCATTCCTCCTTTCAGGTGTTGCCAAGGGGTGTCTCATGCACACGGAGGATGCTTAAGCCCTAACAGATTTTGATTATTTGTTTTTTGTTGGTGTTTGCTCTTTTGTTTTTTAATTAAAAATTACTCAGACCTCACAAGTGGTCGGAGATGTGCTCTGGCCCAAGCTAGTATTTTCTTGTTCACTTTTTCTCCAGGACTACGTTTATGTGAAATCTGTTTCTGTGACAGGTACTAACCCCAGGATTACCAGGCAGAAGTCCCTGGTAACACTGCTCATGCAGTGGGGTAGGAGCAGATGACGGAGATGAGTTTATGTTTGCAGGGGTCCAGTGGCAATTACAGTCCTCTGTACGGTGGAATGGAGGCAGCAGGAAGGACTCAGCTGTCAGCTCCAGACATATAAGGTTAGGCCCACCACTGGCTTCCAGTGCCATCTGAGATGCTGTAGGGCATTCGAAACAGCCACATAGGCCTGGCAGATGTGTCACAGGCTGGATGCCAGGCAGACTGCCCTAGGGCATCTGAAACAGTGCTGGATGCTGAGGTGTGGGCAGCTACATCACATGGAGAACAGCTCACCCAGCACAGGCATCAGCTGTAGGGTTTCCTGACTATATGGACTAGATATTTGTTGTTGCACAGAGAGTCCAGACCCCCATTTCATGTGTAGACACCTGCACGTAAGTCACTGGGTCTGGAGCTGAATCTCATTCCGATTCCTATGTAGTACAAGGCAGAAAGAATATCTGGTTTCTTGGGATTCACGTTGCTGGGTTGATTCCTGCTCTGTCCCAGATTATCTGGTGAACTTGGGCAAGCCTGAAGCCTGGATTCTCTCCAAAGGTGGAATATCTCCGGAAACAGCATCTTTACTCTTATTGTGCTGTTGTTTCCCACTGACACATGTTAACAATACTCCCCGTATCTAATCAGATTTGGGGCAAAAGTCTCAGTGTCTACAGTGCCTAACATAGCAGTGTTGAGGCACTTCTGTGCCAATGGGAAGTCCCCAGCAACATTGCAGGGTGGTGACACAAGTGCTATGAGAAGAACATTTGTACAACCCAATGCTGACAGTCTCTTCTCTTTACTTTCCCTTTTGTAAGACTGTACCTTTCCTCTCCAAATATAGTGATCCATACGCACCTCTTAATGAGAAAATTCTTCTGCCATACTTCAGGGCCACAAATCGAAAGTAATCCCGCCACAGCAGTTCAAACAGGACCCTAAAACACAAAGCCATGTCTGTATTGCACTGTGGGTCAGATAAAACTACTGATTCAGGATTTTGCTTCCATAGCACCCATCATTAACGCCGTGAGGTTTATTCACAGTGCGCAACTTCATATACCTTCCCATGGTACCAGGTCTTGCCTCAAGCCTACTTATCTAGCTTGCACCTGGATGACTACAGTGAAGGCAAACTTTGCATGAATCACTTGGGAAGCTTTCCTTAACTCAAGTGCAGGAGCAGAATTTCAGGAAACCTGTTCCTCATCCATCCCTACTGGGATGTAACTCTCCAAAGAGCAGGGTGAGGACCTGATTCAGCTTCATGCTTCCGCATGAGCAAGCATGTCAGCACATTCCTAAGAGTTTTGCACTGATTTAAGCAATAACCTTTATAAGGGACTTGAAGGCACCTTTCAAAACTAGGTTTACATTGGTCTAGCTCATGAGATCAGCTGCTAGGCCTGCAGAAAATAGTTTTATATAAAAACTTTTATATAAAACCAGCTTCTTATAAAATGATGGCACCCCAGCCTCTGAGACCTGCTTCAGCGATCTGGCATATTGGAAATACTCTGTTTGGCTGATGTTTTTGCTTACAAGATCTTTCTGGAAAATCTGATTACAAAACAGGACACTGTCTAAATGCTAAAAACTAGTGTCATGACACTGAGGTTCAATCAGTCCCTCATGTGCAGCCACCACAACCTATACTTCACTGTACAGTTGACTACCGTCCCTAGGAGCTTGACAGCTTCTTTTTTGTAGTTATTTATCACTTTAAAATGCTCAGATCACCATGGCACCCCAGCTGCAGGCAGGCTGGCTGACTATTAGATGGAAAAACATGAGTATGTTAATTTCTTTAAATCTTTCCTTTCTTAATTGTCTTTGAATTAAAAAAAAAGGCAGCATACATTCAACAGGCAAAAGGTCGATATTTTTTCTGTCATTTGAATTTTAATGAAATTGAGTATTTTGGCCAGAATCGTTGGCAATGTTCTGCCTGTTCTTCACCAACCACTGTGCTGTTTGACATGTTGCAAATGTAACAAACCAACACAAAAAACAGTTCCACAGTTTGCACAGACTTTCTGGTTTGGGTTTCTTCCTATCCAGGTCTAGTGTTAGGGCAGGCTCTAACATGAACCTGCTTCTCCATAAGAGCTTCCTACCAGGCTCTAATTCACAGTGTCTGGGCAGATTAGAGTGCATGAGAAGTTCAAGGCCAGCCCAGGGATTGATACACTGACTCAACTGTCCCCCAGACTCCTTCAGCACAACTGACAGGCATGTGAGCAGTCAGCAGTGAGGTGAGGAAGAGCATGGGTGACGAGGCAGGATGCATTAAGCCCACTTCTGACAAGGCAGGATGCATTAAGCCCACTTCCTAGTCCCCTCTTCCCCGTTGCTATGGTGGTGTGGTCATGGCCAGGCAGCCGAGCAAGCAGGGGGCCATTTGCTGGACTGTGGCCAGAGGTGGTCCTGACACCATGCGATTTTTACAAGTCGGACAGTCACTGAGACTTTTGGGTGAAACCCTGCTCATGTCCTTGGCATGAGAAACCCTTTGGCTTTTATTTGTAAATCATTCTTCTTCCTTATCATCTAGCACATAATAACAATACAGAGAGGGATGGTGCTGATTTACAGAGATCAGTTTTAAAAATCATGAACCACAATTTGCCAGCAATAATAATGACAACTAGCATTAATAATTTTTACTTATAAAGAGACTAAAGCCTCTGGATGTCAAAGGCAGACTAATAAATCCATACTGAAACAGAACTGCAATGCAACCCAGAGGAACCAGACAGAAGGCACAGGAAAAACAAACATTCATTAAAGAGAAAGTTAACAAATCACTCTCTCCTGTGCATGAGACGCCAGTTTCCTTTTCAGAGAAAACAAGCCACGGTGATCGTGCAGGGACATACCAGTATGTGCTCTGATTTGCCGTTCTCTCTTTTTCATACTTCTGGATCTGCTCATAGATGTATCGAGGTGAAATGCAGCCCAGCGCCAGCCTGAAAGCAGAAGAATGATGTCCTGAACACAACGTGGGACTGACAGCTTGATGTCTGAGGGGAGGGAGTGGAGGGGCAGTTTTGTGTTTCAAGTTGTTGTCTGAAAACTTTGCTCAGTTTGCAGTTCTGCCACTGACTTCCCAAATGGCTTCCCAAAGTCGTGTGACTTTTTTGCAACTCTGCAATCTGAGAATTAAAATCCTCCCCCTTTCCAAGCATATGACTGTTACAGGAGTCTCCAACCTAATGAGATAAATCGTTTTACAGAAGTTTGACAAGTTTCACCTAGAAGACTTTGATTAGCTGGTGACTTAGCACGCCAATGACAAATCCAGAAATGGATCTCAAATGTCAACCTCTGCATCAACTGTCCTAGCTGTTCAACAGCCCTCCTTTTACTATAAACTTATTTATCATATGCCCAGGGCTTCTTTCCCTGCAGTACCTTAGTGTCTCATTTGAGCAACCACAGAAGGCAAGTGACTTGCTGAAAATCTCAGGCAGGGTAGGAAAACTAGGGAATCAAACCGAGCTCTGGCATTCCAACCCACTGGGCTACTTCCATTTGTTCCAAATCAGTGCTGTGCAAGACAGGAAAGAGCTTGTAGATGCCAACCCCATCACAAAGGGTGATAAAGAACAACTTTTACCTTGATTTTCCTAGAAATGTATTTTACTGCAATTTCCCACTAGGGCTTGTGGAAACATTTGATGTTCTAATGAATTCTGGAAAACAGGAAGAAAGGGCCTAAAGAGTTTTTCCCTAATTGTTGACCAGCTCTAACACTTAGAAATGGCCAGTATGAGATGTGAATGCCTGGCTGCAATCTGACCGGTTCTGATTTTCATTATCTGGCAGAGGAACACTTTGGGGCAGGCAGATCAGGACTGTCTGCTCTGGGCTAATGGCCAGCTTGGAAAAAACAGAGTGGAGGCCACAAATAAATAACTGCAGTGCCAGTGGTCCTGGGATCCCAAAGTGCCACCAGGTGGAGCCATACACTGCAACCATTACAGCACAAAGCCAGTTGAAAATAAGAAATCCTGACCTGTAACAGCCTCAGCAAATTGTTTCACATTGCAGTTATGTCGGGAAAACACTCCAGATGTTCTCAACATTAGGCTGAACTGGGTTCTGCTGCTGCAGTTTCAGTCTGGAATCAATGCTCCCCCTTCCAGCACCAGAGACTAAAACCCGTAATTAGAAGTCATCATATTTACCCAAACAAGAGATACTTTTGCAATAGGAATAATCAGAAGTGTCTCTTCACCCCACAGAAAAATGGAATGGCGGTGAGGTGAGGCAATTTGTCCCACAGTATTCAGCAAACCAGGACTGGATCGAGTTCTGCTTATAGCCCTATCAACACGCTGAAGCTACCCTTCTTCCTTGGCTGCTCTCAACCACCCCACATAAACAAAACAGCACAAAGCCAAAGACAAGTTGTCTGTCTGTCCAGTGCCCTGTCCACATCGCTGCTCCCAGCACACTGGGTTCTTGGCACAGTACTGCTACACTTCAGGAATTCCTAATTGCAGGAATGTTCCCAGGGAACCGCTGCCTGGAAGCGCAATAAAGAGCAGCTCTCCGAGGCTGCTCTACCCCAAGAAAAGGGCAAGGGAATCACACCTAGGCCCCTACCCATGCCCAGTGAGCACTCAGCAGACAAGTAACATCAGTTCGGAATGGGAGCTGAGAAGGAGCTTCCAGCCTCACAACAAAATTCTTTACCATGGTGCAAATTTAGTTGAGTAATCCGTTCCCACCAGTCCATTCCGAGCCTCCTTGTAAGATGCAACCAGGTTCTGTGTGAGCAAAAGAACAAAAGGTTTTAATACTTTATGTGCAACATGCTAAATACGTTTTCTTTCATACTGGAGCCAGGGCAATCTGGCAGGGCTGGGATCCCTCTCATGGCTGCCTGCAAGGACTACAGAGCTGCCAAATTACTGCCTCCAGTGCACAGGAATTAATCAGGCCAGCAGTTTTCATTATAGCTCTGGGATGCGTGTCACAAGCTATGCTCCCCGCTTCAGCCTGTAGCACATTCCTTTCTATAAGCACTATGAACCTGGCTGTGCTGCTCTCTGCCCATACCCGCCTGACTCCAGGTCAATAATCCACTTAAAAGCTCCAGTAGCACTGGCAGCCAGTTCTCTTGCCCATGTGGCTGCTTGTTTGGGTTTGAAAACCAGTGTCTGACAGCACCCAACACTAGCTGCAGGAATCCTGATCACTGTTATTTCTGGGCCACCCACATTTACAGCAGGGTGCAGACCTTCCATTTTCTGAGCACTCTGCTGACAATGCAGAGGACATAGGGAACCCTGATCTCTCCTTGATTCCCTTCACTGCACAGGTTGCAATTGCTAAAGGGCTGTTCTAGCTCACCAAGGAAGACAGTATTTGCGTAACAAAAAAGAAGGAACAGGTTTTCCAGCATTGATTGTATTACTGTTTGATCGCATGCTTGCACTGGTTTTGGTGGGGATAGAGTTAATTTTCTTCATAGTAGCTTGTGTGGTGCTATGTTTTGAATTTGTGATGAAAACAGTGTTGATAACACAGGGATGTTTTTGTTATTGCTGAGCAGTGCTTACACAGAGTCAAGGCCTTTTCTGCTTCTCACCCCACCCCACCAGCAAGCAGGCTGGGGCGGGGGGCACAAGGAGTTGGGAGGTGACACAGCTGGGACAGGGGATATTCCAGACCATATGATGTCCTGCTCAGCAGTAGAAGGTGGGAAAGATGGAGGAAGCGTGGGGGAATGTCCGAGTGAGTCCGTTTGTCTTCCCAAGTAACTTAGGTGTGATGGAGCCCTGGAGATGGCTGAACACCTGCCTGCTGATGGGAAGTAGTGAATGAAGTCCTTATTTTGCTTTGCTTGTGCATGCAGCTTTTGCTTTACCTATTAAACTGTCTTTATCTCAACCCACGAGTTATCTCACTTTTACCCCTCTGATTCTCTCCCCCATCTCACTGGTGGGGAGTGAGGGAGCGGCTGTGTGGAGCTGAGCTGCCTAGTGGGGTTAAACCATGACAATGCTCCCCCAACAGCAAGGGAATGCAGGAACTTCTGTAGCACAGCTGAAAGAATCCCCGGGGGGCTGTCCCAGTGAGTGCACTGGGCACAGCGCACTTCTTAATCCATCTCAGCTGAAGAGATGCTACCCCCTTTATCCACAAAGCTGCATAGGGTCTGATGCTGTTGGAAATCAGCACATGTGTCTTTGTCTAAATTCACACAAGGCAAATTTAAGGCAATTCCTCAAACTAGACCAGGAAAAAGTTCAAAAACGGTCAGGATGCACACACAAAATGCAGTCAGCAGCAGCTTCACTCCACCAAAGTGAGGGAGCAAGAAGTAGCAGTACTTACTGGCTGCAAGTTTTTAAACCACACTACTAGGAACCTCCTACTATTTTTAACTGCAGGCAGCAGCTTGGGTCAGTTGTTCCTCACTCCACCTGCAACTGCAGCCCTTCAGGCCACTTTTCACTCCTCCAAAATGGAGGACCTACATTGCTGATGATGTGGGACAGGAGAGTGGAAAGGGCAAAACGAGGTAAAGGAGCTAAAAAATTGTCCTGATTCCCAAATGTTGATGGAAAAAAAGACTCAAGAGGGAAGGCCACTAAACTAGTTCGTCAGTATTTGGCTTACATTCCCAGTTCCTGGATGACTTCCTTTTTTATTTAGTTTGCCTCTCTGAAAAACTGAAATAATGCTAATTCCCTCCTTTGTAAAGTGTTATACAGGAGCTAAGGAAATATTATTAGGAAGTGAAATTGCAGCCTCACCCACTTGCACAGCCATATGTACAAGTGGGAGGATGTAGACGAGGAAATATAAGAGTTACCGTGTCCCAAAAATAATACTGCAGTCTCATTAAAGCCTGTGTCTCTCCTCCACTGCAGGGGAAGGCTGTTCGTGGATCAGTCACAGGATCTGCCACAGAAAACACCATCACCTTGTTACTCCCTTGGAAAGCATCTCAAAGGTAGGGAGCTTAAAATCTAGGGATGTTTAGCAGTAGGACTGTCTGCTTTGAGGACATAAAAGATTTGTGCCCTGGTCTTCCTTTAAAACAAGGGCCACATCAGACATATTAAAAATTACTGACTAAGAGGATGTTTTCGACCCAGCTGCAGGGCAGCTCCTCCATGCAGGGAATGTACCTTCATTTGCTGCATGAGTGAAGGGAGGCTTAGTTACAGTTTGAAGGGCAACCACGGCCTTTGGGAGGGGTCCATGTTTTGATTGTCAGTAAGAAACATCTCTAAGTAGGATTTCATGGGAGCAACTGCCAAATTAAGTTTTCTTACCCTTCTGTCCCAAATCCTCCATTGTAGGAATACACCCTTCTTCCACCCCTGGAGCCAGAGGCTTTAGCTGATCTGCCATCCGCAGGGTTGGCCGGACCTTCGCCTCAGATTCCACCACTTTTCGGAAATGAGTGTAGACATCAGGCAACCTGTGCAGATTACAGCGCAGTCAGATCTCCACAGGATGGCTACCCTGGCCCCTCCACACAGCACCACACAGCAGCTTCCACAGATGGAGGGTTAGCTTTCCAGGCTGCACTCTCCAGAGGCAGAGTGTGTATTTTTTGATGCATGTTTGTACACTGCCTGGCATAATAGAGGTAGATGTCCCTGGAGCTAGCAGCAAACAGGAGTTCAGTCTTTCACCCAATTTCTTCCTGTTTCTGATGCAAATGGTGCCTTTTCAATTTAAGGTGTGTCCTGATGGGGCAACCCATGAGGTTCACATTTATCTCACCTAACTTCTGATTACCCACAAGGCTGACCTCAATGTAAAAATTTGCAACCTCCTGCTGCCTTTTCAGTCAATGGAGAGAAACAGGCATTTTTATGGCCTGACTCTTCAGCCCCATTTTATACATTTTCTATAGGATACCGTGAATCACTCAACTCCATCCACTACACCTAAAGTGGCTATTGAGGGAGCTATGAAGAGCCCACACGCAAAGGGCTACTGTCATAGGCAGCTGCATTTAGACAGTTGGGGTAATGAAGCAATCCAGCCCAATGTCACAAAGACTCCAGGAACTGCAGACTGAGTATCCAAACTGTGCTGGTGGAAGGGCAAAGAGAAATCAGTCCCTCAAGTCAATGGTCAAACAAACCCCTTGGATTTATGCATACTGAAGTGTAAATCCTACTAGTAGAAAGGGATGAATGTGCCCCTTCCCCTTGATGTGTATGAGCATGACAGCACTGTTCCATAAATGCAGATGGACTAATAGGTCCCTTCCCTGTGGGATCAGATGACTAAGACCCCTCCTGAGCAGTTTACTGGTGTGAGAAACAAATGAGACAGTGGAGGAGTGAGTGACCCCATGCAGCAGCCCACCTGGCAATAGGCCTGAAGGGCAGGTCATCCCGATGATACAGCGTCGATGCCCAGAATGTGTGAATCTTCACCCCATGCTGACTACACACCTGGCACAGCTCCTTCTCTACATCCAGCTCCTCCTGCGTGGCCTAGGGAGAACAAAAGGCAGTGAGGCCATGCCTGCACGGCCTCAGCTCCCACATGTGTACTGACCCTGATCCCCGGTCTTGCCTTCCTCCCTCATCTCAGTTAGCTTCATCTCTTTAGAGAGAGGTGCACACAGACAATCTCTGAGTATTTCCCTCTGCCAAACCCAACAAATGTTTTCACTCTCAATTCGTAGTGCCAATGCCAGAATAAGGAACCCCTTGATGTAGGATGTTGCAGATCTTTTAAGTTTGCATGGACTGGAAGGGTGACTGGACAAATATATGTAAAAGAAATCCACTGAGGGTTATTGAGTATCAGGATAGCATTCCTGTTTCAAGAAGTCCTTGAGCCACAGATTCTTGGAAGCTGGGCAAGTATTCAGGGGAAGTATCTTTACAGATTTGTCCCGCTCCTGTGGTCTCCTCTGGGTCAATAACCAATGTGTTACTGGTCACTGTCAGGAAAAAGGTTCTGGAGTTAGAAGAAGCCTTTTGTCTGATCCTCTGTGGTTGATTTTAGTGCTGCATGGAACAAGACACTATGAGATGTGTAGGTTGTCATTACAAGGGTCTTAGGCCTGACAGCAGTAACACCTGAAGTGCAGGTCACAGAGTGATCCTGCATTAGACAGCTCTGAGGAACAGACTTGGCTAATACTGAGTGCATCTATATACATGCATACATATGTGTGTGTACACAAAGCCCCCAGACCCAGTGGTTTGGATCCAGAGCCCTCCACTGAATTCAGCAGGCTCTGGATCAAACCACTCAGTTAGCTCAGTGAAAACAGGTCAGTGACACACCAAGCCCATGAGCAGTCTAAGACTGGACTCATCTTTCATTCTTCAACACACTGGTGGGCAACTGCCTAAATATGGGTGCTGTCAACTCACTGTGGGCTTTTTCTACACTCAATACAATATGCCCCCTGACAGCTAGCTCCCTGTGCAAGAAAGGTGCCAGGAAGAGGCAGCTTGATGCAAACAGAAGGAGAAATGGACTCAGCTGACCTAAAAATGCCAGTTGCTGGAAACTCCTCTTCCTCAAGACACAGCACTTTCAAGTGATCAATCACAAATTGCTGCTGTCATCCAGCAAGGATTCCCACCCAGACACCTACACCATCCCCATCCCAGGAGCTAGCCAGTTTCCCCAAGGTTAACTATACCATGGACAAGAAAGGCTCTGAACACACAGGATCTACATGACTATTTGGTTGTGGAAGAAACCTCCACAACCTAATTTTATCTTTTAACAATGTCACTCAAATATTTCCCTTACCTCTTCATGGAAAGCCACAGCACTGACAGAGCCCAACTGCGTAATCAGATCACAAACCACATCTTCTGGCTTCCCCTTCCTCACAACCAGGGTACTGCAAACACAAAATATTGACCTGAATTAGGCTTGATGTTATTGTTATTTATGTGTACGGGAGGCCCAAGTCCTGGCCCAGCCACCCATGTACTAGTTCTCTATGGAGCACAGAGAGCATATGGAGGCAGACAGACATGATTTGACTAGCCTACATTTTTTAGGACCCACTGAACACAGTTTGTAAGCCTCTGGGGCTGAGTTTGTGTCAAACACATTTCTACCACCTTGGATGCCTTAGAAAGGATGACTGGGCAGAAAGCCAGGCTGTTACCTAAAAGTAAAACTGTCAGATCTGTTCATCCTCACACACTAAGGCTGAGATGCAAGAACTTGTTCCTCTTCCAGTCCCCTTCACAGGTAGTGGTGGCCTGTGGACAGACCCCTCTCCACTTTCATGTGGGAGTATTCAAAGAAATTCTTTCCTCTGAACTTTCTGTGTTTGTAACAGAGTCAACAGAACTTCCCTCCCACCTTGCAACCTCACCAACTGCCCAGCTGTGTACCCAGGGCATCAGACCAAAAGAGAAGCTGTGGTGAGAAAGTTCATCAGAGGTGGGTGCAGAGTTCTGTGAGGAGCCTCATACGTGACTCTGTCCCTTCTCCTGTCTCTCACATATACACACGTGTGCATGCATGTACACACACCCCCTACTGTGTCATCTAACAGAGGCCTGTGCTGGAGAATAATTTCTTGAAGGGGTAATACAGTGTTTTTCCCAGAACAATTTAAAGCATAACTGAAAAATTTCTTTAAAGGTGGGCTTGGTCTGAAGAAGGCAGAAGCAATGGGTGCTGCTGAGAGAGCAGTTCCCCTTACTTCCCACAGAAAAGCAGAGACCAAGCTGCCCACAGGGAACACCACAGATTGGACGTGGAGGAGATTTCTGTCTACCACTACCATGAAGGTACTTCATGGTTGTGGAAATGGAGCCTAGGTCTTAGCTTGGCTCTTCACAACCACACGTCTATCACTGCGGAAGACCAGTCTCTTATCAGCCACTGACAACAGCACAGCAGCATTCAAGCAGCTCTGAATCTTTTCACTGTGGGGTGTGGGTGTAAATACCCAGTGATCAGTTCAGTCTCCTGTAACATTCACCATCTGCGTGGTCCACACTGCACTGCAAACCCAGAGCCATTCCTCTTGCTTCTACTACCACTGTTTTGCTGCTCTCAGAGAAAACAGGCTGGCTGACACACCTTCTGCTAAGCAAAGTCAGATGTTATCCGGTAATAGGATTCTTCAGCATGTAGACCTTCAGGCCCTGATCTACCCCAGTTATGGTTTCTAAAGGCATAGTGAAGGAGGAATCCCTGAAGACTCCCTTCCCACAGTGTAGCCTACCAAAGAGATTGGGTTTAGCAGGACAGGGCAGGAGCAAACTTAACTCTCCAGTCTCACAAGCCAGGATCCATGATGGTCTGTCTCAAGCCAACTCCTAGGCCAAACTCGCTAGGAACAAGGAAGGACGCATGCCACAGTAGCTAGTGTCATTGCCTAAATCTCAGAAGACTGCCGTTCATGTCGCCAGTCGTCAGGACTCTGGGCAAAGCGCTCAAGGCTGACACCCATCTGTGGTATCCGAGTTCCAGAAAGCAAAATCCTGAATGGCATGCAGCCTGCATGGCTTTTTGCTCCCTTGCAAATGCCACAGCAGGTCATCTGAACAGGGTTATGTATGGGACCTTACTGTACCTAACAGAAGGGCTGTGGGACTCTGAAGTGAGCCATCATCAGAGCCCAGAGTATCTGACATGATTTGACTCACAGCACAGATATGTGTTGAGAACAAGTAGGAAAATAAAATTAGACATGTTATTTGCACAGTGCTTTCTCAACTACCTTCCTTTTTTCTTGAGTGTTTCTCTTAGATCCTTCACGCTTTCCAGCAAAAACCTGAGCCGATGGGGCCCTGTCTTCGGGAAGCCGTAGCAGGGGGTGCCCACGTAGTGCCGCGGGTCGAAGCAATAGAGGGGAATAACGAAATCTGCGTTACTCTGAGCCCAGTGGAGCACCTGGAAACACAGAGAGGGCCATGGCAGCTCTTGGGGGCAGGATGCAGTGCGCACCTCTCCCCAGCCTACACAGGAGCAGGGTTATTTCTAAAGAAATACCCGGGGGGCCGCTGGCCGAGCCCTACCTGGTTATCATGGGCGCGCAGGTCGCAGCGCAGCAGACAGATGGCCGTCCTCGCCGCCCCCGACATGGTGCCTCGACGGGGACCGGTCCCGCCTCACCCGGCCCAGCTCTGTCCTCCCTCAGCCCGGCCCTCAGCCCGGCCCGGCTCTCCTCTCAGCTCGGCGCCTCTCAGCCCGGCCCGGCCGCCTCCGCCCGCCCCGTTCCCGCCTCACCGCCCCGCTTCTCCCCTCAGCCCGTTCCCGCCTAACCGCCCCGCTTCTCCCCTCAGCCCGTTGCCGCCTCACCGCCTCTCTTCTCCCCTCAGCCCGTTGCCGCCTCACCGCCCCGCTTCTCCCCTCAGCCCGTTCCCTCCTCACCGCCTCTCTTCTCCCTCAGCCCGTTCCCTCCTCACCGCCCCGCTTCTCCCTCAGCCCGTTCCCGCCTCACCGCCCCGCTTTTCCCCTCAGCCCGTTGCCGCCTCACCGCCTCTCTTCTCCCCTCAGCCCGTTGCCGCCTCACCGCCTCTCTTCTCCCCTCAGCCCGTTGCCGCCTCACCGCCCCGCTTCTCCCCTCAGCCCGTTCCCTCCTCACCGCCTCTCTTCTCCCTCAGCCCGTTCCCTCCTCACCGCCCCACTTCTCCCCTCAGCCCGTTCCCTCCTCGCCGCCCCGCTTCTCCCTCAGCCCGTTCCCCCCTCACCGCCCCACTTCTCCCCTCAGCGCGTTCCCTCCTCGCCGCCCCGCTTCTCCCTCAGCCCGTTCCCTCCTCGCCGCCCCGCTTCTCCCTCAGCCCGCCCCGCCAGGGAGGAGCCGTCCCGCCTCCGGCTCCCTGCGGCCGCCCCCGCTGTCTCCCTGCCGGCCTGTGGGACGGGCGGGCCCCGTCCCGCGTCCCGGCGTGGCGGCGGGACCGGGACGAGCCCTCAGCGGCGTCGGTCGGGGCTGTGTGGGCACGGAGGGAGGCGGCGGGGCAGGAGGCCGGTTCCCCTTGGTCTGGCGTCCCCGCGCCTTTCGACGGCAGCCTCTCACCAGAACCCTGCCCCGGCCGGTCACACTTACTGCTGAATTTGTGGTGTTTTTTTTAACCACCATAATCTCTTTATCTTCCACATAACAGCAGCTGGCAACCACCTCACACAGCAGCGTGGCCCCGTTCGTTGTGCTGGGGCACAGCCATGGTGAAACCACTCACCCAGGTCTGGCAATTAATAATGATTAGTATCTGTAAGTGCCAAGGCTGCGATATGACCGCACCCTTGCCCGCTGGCATGTGAACCAGCTTCGTGGATAGCTCCCTCACCTGCTGACAAACAAAAGGTAAACTGTAGATTAGCAATAATTGATGTCTTTGACTCCCAGCACTGACAGCAGCAGCCGAAGTGAAAAGGCTTGTCTCATCCTATAGTTTCCGTAAGTCGACGTTGGATGCCAGTGATCACACATCCCTTGCTCACTGAATTGTCCCTCGGGATCCTTTTTTTTTTGGTTCGACAGCTCTCATAATCAGAGGAAATGCAAAAAAAACCCCTGCTTGGCTCAGAGGTCTCCAGCCACATGCTCCCCTTGTGTAACTCCACTGGTTCTCCTGGGGTGGGAGAGGTTGGGGAAGGGTTTAACATGTTGCAGCAAGGAGTTGGTGATGATTGAGGATCCAGGTTTACAGAAAAGAATTGCTGCAGCTCATTTAAGTACCTGAATTGCTGAAGCGGAGCTTTTGGTGGAGCCATGTGGACTCCTAGATGCTCATCAGAGATTAAATGTGGTACCCAAACCCCAGCGGGTCCCGGGGAGTCCTGGCTCTATTTCCATCTCCTCCAGGCCTGCAGGTCCTCTGCATGCAATCTGCATTGGCTGGCTGCGGGAAGTGATGCCGATTCCCTGTGTGACCCACAGGACACATCATCTCCTCATTCCTTTTCTGTGCAACAAGGGCTCCTTTTCCTGGCTCAGCAGACTGCAGGCCGCTATAAGAACCAGTGACTCATTCCAGAGGGCTCATGTTCGGTGAAAGGAAAGTAAACCCAAAACTTTGGCTCATGCCCAAAGAAAACACTGTTATTGGCTTACAATTCATATGCCATAGAAGCCAACACCTCTCTTTATCGTATTTGAAATAAAGGGATTTTACAAATCCAGTTTATAAATCTTCCCTGTTTGCCTTTGCCTTCATTTGGACAAGGACAAACAATGCAGTTGGCTTCACTTTTCCTTGCAGTCAGGTTCCCCCCCCAATGTCTTGGTTGACATTAATCTGGGCCAAGTCTGGCAATACTGACATCCTCTTGTAACTTACTCATAGCTGCTAGACAGCCACCCACTTGCATTGCAACTTCAAGAGGTCTTATTTAATGGGCATGCAAAAGAGACATGCCCTACTGCCTGAAAAGGGTTTATTCCCCATTGGCAAGGAAGGCTGGTTTCCACCAAACAGAAACCTCTGCAACATAAATGAAGAGAAGAGAGAAGATTTGAAACTCTTGATATGCCAATGAGGAAACAAAAGTGGGCTTAAGAGCAAGTGACTCTCTGTCAGTTTTCTATTTGTATAGATGTAAAGGATGCAAGCTGTCCAATGTTGCGGTAGTGGCAAAGGCACCATGACAGACTCTGCACTGACACGGCTGTTAAATGTGATGATCTAGGCAGCAAGAGAAGGCAGGAAAAACAGATGTACATAAAGGATGAACAGTTTGCTCAGGCCCAGAGCTCAGACCTCCTTACACCCAACACTGTACCCTTTCTGTCATGTGGTTGGAGGTCAGTTTTATTTCCTTCGCACTCTTGTAGGAGAGTACAGATCTTGTTGCACGCTTAAGGCAGTGCTTTCTAAAATAGTGCTGATTGCATCCACTCTGTAGTCTACTCTGATAGTAAAGGATGATAGTTTTTTACTTACACAGTTATTTCTCCTTAGATTCCGCACATACGTCTGCTCAGTCGCTGCTTTTGTGAGACCTTATGAAATCATCCTCTGAAAATACATGTAGTGGGGGTGTTTAGGAAAAGTGGTGGTCAGGAGTACTTTGTTCTAAAATAAGAAACCAGGAGACTTGGCATTGTGAACTGCAGGCTCTCCTGTCTCCTTGCCTGGATTTTCCATTCAGATGAACAGTCAATGAGAACAAAAGCTTTGTATTTTTTCCACTGACACCTGTCTCTTTACTCCAAGATGATGTTCCAGCTTTCCGTTCTCCCTTTGGGAAGCAGAGAAGCATTGCCAACAGGTGCGGCAATACCAGCAGTCTCTGTGCCAGTATGGAGGGGAACAAGCTTTCCACTGTCATTTTTGTTCTTTTAAGTATCCTCCAAGAAATGGCTTCCTTCCTGGAGCCCTGAAGTTGTTAGGTAATTCTTGGGACACGGGGGATGTCTGTGAACTTTGATGAAGTTCCACAGGGGACCTGTAATAAAAGAATCGGATAGCCATGGACTATCCAGACCAAGGGGAAACCTAGGTACAGGCTAGACAGTATCTAGCAATTGCTTCTTGCAATGTGAACAGTGGCATGTGATCCCTTTGTTTCTCAGAGACGACCTCATGGGATACCAGGTCTTGGACAGTCCTCAACTCCCAAGTCAATAATCATTTAGCGGTACTCTTCCCCTTGCTGCTTTGGGTGTCCTTTTTCACTCATTAAAGCCATTTATCGTCTCTTGTTTATTCCTGGAATTGAGTGTTACAGTCAGAAATCTCTGTTGTACCCATGTTGGATAAAAGAGCCAGAGAATTGTACCTCATCACCCCTGCAGTAAGCTCTCCTTTTATGGCTTATGCAGAAGAAATCTGTTAGAAAGACAGCCATTTTTTTGACAGAACAACTGGAGGTGGGCCAAGCTTCCTCCTCCTCCTCTCCTCTCCTCTCCTCTCCTCTCCTCTCCTCTCCTCTCCTCTCCTCTCCTCTCCTCTCCTCTCCTCTCTCTCCTCTCTCTTCTCCCTTTCTGCAGCTAGCTTGCTGTGATGGAAGTTCAACAACATATAAACACTTTTTTTTCCTAGACAGAAACAGGCTGCAATGAAGCACTGAGGCAAGAGAAGGCAGAAGTCTTCCTCAATAGTGACAGCCTCCTGTTGAACAGGAACAGTGTTTAAGACAGCAGATACAGCGGCAGCAGGTCCACCCATGCACAGCGCGGCACTGCAAACAATAAGGTAGGAGGTGACTATCACACATAGGTTGTGTATTCTTTTGAGAAGTTTTGATTATGTTAAAGGCTCACATTTGGTGACCTTCCCCCAGGTCAACAAAGCTTTTGTCTGCTGGACAGTTTGCCTCCAGCACTGCTGTGTCATTGCATCACTGATTACAGTCTTTGAGATGTCATCCATCAATGACCATGTTCATAAGCACCTGTGCCCAACTTCATGATGCGTACCACCATCTTCATTCAGACGGGTGTTTCACGTGTCTAAAGTAACAAATCGGCCTGAATAATTTCCTCTTTCATTTTGGAAGCAAATCCCAATTGTTGCTTTTTTTAAGTCTCTGTGAGAATGACGCTTTTGCATTTAGCTTGTCATGCATGAGAAGTTTGACATCATTATTTGATGTTTTACTGAGCCTCCCTCTGAGCCCTTTACAGAATCTTGAATCATGTCATCATTAGCTGTTTTCATAAAAGCATAAAACCTTCATGATCAACATGTAGTGCAGCACTGCTCAGAGACAGACTGTAGTGATTCTGTTACCAGTCCTGCTGTGTCCAAGCATATGCTGTAATGTCTCTTTGACTATGACAAGTACAATCTCATTTTCTTATATTTGAGTAGCATACTAAATCCTGTCCAGCAGCATGAAACACCTCTTTCTTTTCATGCTTATCTGATACTCCACCTAGATCTATCTATCTTTCAGCTTTTTGAACCATTAGTTACAGTGGCAACCTGCCTTTCATGCCAAGACCTCCCATTCCAGAGACAATGCTTTGATGTTTTGACTGCAGAAGACTTGGCGCTCTCTTTTGTGGTGGAAGTAGAAGGACATAGCCCTGCTCAAAGAGTTCAGTTCACTGCCTCCATAAATATAGCCACTCTTCTTACTGGTCAGAGACTTTTCCCTGGTGTCATTTGTCATGCCTTCTGGTCTGGAGGGGTCTTGCCATCAAGTACTGTGCACAGACCATCTAGCCTTGGTTCTGCCATGATTGTTCTTGTAGGAAAACATACAGACCAATTGCTTTTTGTAGTTCAGCTTGTGACCACTATTCATTAAATCTGTCATTTCCTCCTCTGCCTTTCAGCAGTATTTCCTCCATCAGGAACCTAATGACCCTCTGCAAGCTCTCATCCACCTACAATTACTGGACCTGTCTGAAGTTTGCCAAGTGGCTTAAATACTGCTTAGCATCTAGTGTCAGCTACTGCTTATGGCTGTCATACAGGTTTGTAACACACTCTCACCTGACTTATGTTATGCCCTCAAACTACCAGAAAAAATATCTACCCAGGTAAAGGATCAGACATGCATAACTGCAACTGAAGTAGCTTAATATCAGTTAAGTGTACTCACATCCTCGGCTGATGTAATTCAACAAGACTTCAATGGAGCTAACAAAGGATTTGCTTCAGCCCTCAGTTGACTAAAAATCTCAGTTCAAAAGGCTTTTAAAGAAAAAAAAAAAAAAAAGAAACTGTGGTTTTGTGGTCACAGCTAGACCTGGGAACATCATGTCTTTGTTGTGTTCTGAAACATGCTTCTCCCTATGTTCTTGGAATGGATCGTTTCAACCCTCTATCTACAGCAGAATTTCTTCTTCTTTAAAATGGACGTAACATCACTTCCCTATCGCACAGGGCATTTTGAGTGTTGACCGCCGTCATATTAGAGACCCATCTGTAATGATGCTAATAAAAGCACAGAATATTCTAGACAATATTTATAGAAGAATACAATCAAATCACCGTAGACATTTATAAACACAGATCCAAATGTTACTGTCTGCTGGGTTAAATCAATAGTCACTAGGCCATTTCTGACATGCAGGCTGTGATCCAGGACAAGAACTGCAGCCTGGGTGAGTCTCAGCGCCTACGCAGCTCAATAGCATGTCTACAGCAGATACAAGCACTGTCTGGGACAGAGATTAGAGTCCTGCCATGGCCACTGAGGAACAGCTGTCCTATATAGCATTTTCTTCTTCACATCCCCACTGGATAGAGGTTGGTTAATGTTGAGTTTTGTTTTAAGGGAGCAGTAGTTTAGTATGCAGTATTTCTGGGAATCATGTAAACATTTTTGCTGGGTAATCATCAGAAAGAAATGCCTTTTTAAGGACCCCTGTATAGGTTTCACATCTATTAGAATTTTCTCTCGGAGACAAACCCCAAGGTCATTGTGGTTCTGCAGCCACCTCCTCCTTCCTCTGCAGAAAGCAAAGTTCTTTGCTGGCGATGGGAAGAACCAATATTGACCAAGGATGTGAAGCATTGGCCCGCAGGCTCAGTGTAGAGACCTTGGTACTGATCCTGCAGTTGACACTGGCATCATGGTCTGGCCACGTGTTGCCAAGGAGAATGGCAAATGAGTGGAAACCAAAAAAGAGTCAAGAAAAAAGCCTTCACTTTCTCTACTCCTCCCCAAATCATATTTACTGTAGTCCCCGCCAAATTATACCTAAAATAGCTTTTGTCTGTTGCTATTTAGCCATTCAGGTTGGATCTACCAGCTGCATTAACTTGCCCCTATTGTACTATTGCAGTTGGATTGTTGCCATCCTCCCCCCATGGGTTTTCTACAGATCTATATTTCAAAGTTATGGCTCTTGCAAACCTCTGCTGTGTGAGTTCAGACAAGCTAAAAAAAATTAGTCATGTTTCCTCTGGTCCTGCTGCTTTACTAGGCTTCCTATTTGCAATCAAATTATTTTTAATTTTGACCGTGTTCCTATTGTTTGCCAGGAAGATAATCATCTTATCTCGCCACCGGGATATTTCTCTCCTTTCTCATGTAGTTTCAGATGGATTAAATAAATACCCCTTACACAAAGCACACCAAGCTGGGCAAAAGGGCATTTCACCGTTGCTGGCTGATCTGAAATTTAGGAAATGTCTCCCTTTTGGAAAAAATAAAAGATTGGAAGTACTCAGACATGCCATAATGGCAGCTGTGCTAATTGTACACACTCAGTTAATTTTTATCCATCTCAGAGTAGCTTTATGAAACCATGTGGGCGAAGTTAGAAGTTAGCGAGTGACACTGGCTTGGCTTACCAGTGCTGAACAACAGCCACAGATGACAGTTGTCTGAGGTTTTGGTAAGGGAGAAGCCAAAAAAATGTCTGAGTGATCCTGTGAGATCCTTCTGCTCCTTCTTCCCAGGTGAAACCGTATTAGCTCCATGCAGGGAACGGGGGATCCCCCATTGTGCCATCCAACTGATGAGAAGGATTTTCACAGGACCATCCATGGATGCTCTTCTCCCTATCTACGTGTCTGGAGATCGCATCGAAGGGACTTAAATGGGAGCAGGTCAGTTCACTGCATTTTGAGGTTGGATTTTGAGTCCTTTTCAAGGGAAGGATAAATGCCCAGCAAAGGTGAGCAATCAGGCTGCCAGCTCAGAGCAACTGAATGGGGAAGATCAGGCACCTCTCAGACCTTTCCAGTTTCTCTAGTATCCCCTCTGTGGAGGAACTGGCTTGTTAACACACAAACGACAGTCACGCAATGGAAAGTTGTATGGACAAGTGATACCCCTTGAAACCAAACTGCTCTGTTTTGTGTTTTGTAACCTTCACCCGTATACACTTTCCTACTGCTGGATGCTGAGTGGTTTACCTCCAGCTTCCTAATTATCGAAGTGCCGCTGCTTGCATTTTACCGCAGATGAGGAAATGAGGACATATGGCTTTTGTGATAAGAGATCTATGTGAGCTGTCTGTGCAACAGTGCTGCAACTTTCTATACAAGTCCATTTATAAAACAAAACATGTGTAAACAGTCAGGTTTTGATTGTTTCAGTGATTTCTTCCCCCTTGTGACAGATGTAAAGGAAAAACTCTAGGTTTCCACTTCATGTGTGCAGATAAGTTTATGGCCAATGGGAGAAATCCTAGTTGTGGTAAATCAGTCTCTACTTCCCTTGATTTCTGTCACCTAAAATCCAGCTCCACGTGGGTGGATGGGAGGAAATACAAAGAAACTTGGGCTCAATGGCTGCTCATACATGATTGCCTTTCAGCTGTAGGAGTACAAATATGCCTGAAGGGTTCTGGTAGGAGCTTCTTCATCAATAATACAGTAAGGAGTGCAAAATACCAATTGAAAAGGCAGCTGTAATCCAGTTATTATAATGGGTGGCTTTGACTACACACCTGCAGGTTGGTTACCTTTCAAATCAGGAGAGAGATTAGAGAAATAGGGTCATATTCTCAAGGAGCAAATTCCTATTGAATTCAGTGGTGACAAAGAACAGGGCAGGCTGGATACACATACCTAAACCCATGCCTGGACCATGCTCTTTCAGTCCTTCTCTTATCCCTTAGACTCTACTCCAGACGAGCCAATTGTAAGGTGGAGAATCTTGGTTCTTTTCAGGAAGAGTATCAAGATTTTCTCTAAACTTTCTGGGAAGGTGGGATGGAAATGCAGGATGTCCCCTGCTGTTTTTGGCTTGCTTGCAGTTTCAGCTGCAAATGCCACAAGGACAGTATTTCTTGTGCTATTTTCCATAATATTCAGGTGCCAGATGAGCCCATAAATATTCTGGGATAGTTCTGACCTTTGCTGAGAAAGTCTAAACTGGGTCTGTTTGCAGACAAGTAGTATAACTCTCCAGGGTTTTCAGCTCCACACCTGTCACCAGTGTGATATACAGAGTCACCTTGCAAATACTGTTTGCATGACACAGGTTCCAAGCTCCATGTACACATGAAAAAGCATCACAGAGAAATGCTTTCCTACGACATTTGCTTCACAACCTACCCAGAAATCAGATTCTCTTCACTTTCACTTTGTCCTTTTTGGAGATGTTTTTCCCTCTGTTTGGGCAGAGAAGGTGAGTCATGGAACAAAGACAGCGTGGAAACTTACATTCAGTTATGAAAGTGCATATGATGACTACCAGGAAAAAAAATCCTCTACAGAACTCAATCTCATTTTAGTCACACCCAGCTTGGAAGAAATACAAGTTAAAACCTGTTCTTTTGGTTGATCAATGCTGCTGGCTGCTGTATGCTGCTACCTTCCTCTGTGTAGCCTTCAGCTACACAGCTGAGCTTCAGCCTTCAGCGTTTGTTTCTTAAGATCTGAAAAATCTCTCCCGTCAGCATACGGCTAGGTGGATGGACACAAACGCTGCCTCAGAGAGGGCTGGGGGGCACCTCTTTGCTCTGACCCCTTCACAGAGCAACTTTCTAACCCCCTGAGATTGCAATATTCCCGAGTGGTCGATGGGTGACAGCGCATGGAGAGTGCTCCTCTGCTCTTGGGTCTTCATACTCTGAACCCTCTCCTCCAGGACAGGGCCCCTGCATTTTATCTTCAAGTGCAGGACTCGCCCTTCTCTTTTAAAATACGGTTGCTGCTGCTGCCACCTACCTTTTATGCTGGAGTGGATGCTAGAAATATCCTGCACACCGAGCCTGGGAAGGAGCCCAGGATTTCCTCCCCAGTCTGAGGGGGTATAAACCCAAGCTCTAACCCACGAGGTTAACCTCTTGTGTGGAGAGGAGGAGTTATGTGCTGTTTGTGAGAAACAGTTTTCTGCCATGGCAGACGAAAGGCTTCAAAACCTTGTTGGTCTTGCCTGGTTGTGAGGGCTTTCATACAGCAGATCTTGGCATCTGCCCCGCAAAGCATATGGTCATATCAGCTAGGGAGCATTTCATGTAACAAGAGAGGAAGAGAAAGGTAGCTGAGAAGTGTGTGGCCCCTCAGCAATGGGGATCTGAAGCTGACTCTCACCCCTCTCAACCACTCCACAATGTGGTTCTTGTAAAATGGAAGCAGAGGTAGAGATGAAGTGCCATCCCCAAATGTCTGTCCTCAGCAAACCTCTGCATACATTCAGGCGTGTTCTGGGAACAGCACAAAGCCCTCAGGAATGCTGACACATGTGGTCTGTGGGTCCTGACCAGATTTATCTGTCAGGTAGTCCCCAGATTGCTCAGCTTTGCAGCAGTCAGAACACATGGGAAATGTGGGAATATTTCAGCAAAATAAATGTGGCTTCTCTGCAGGAGGGACATAGGACAGCTCTAGCCCTCTTCTTCCACCTGCTTTTCCACAGCAAACAGCAGACCAGTGATTAATCTTGGGTAAGGAGGAGCTGCAGCTAACACAGGTCTGCCAAGCGCAGGCACTGCCATGCAGAGGTTTCAGCATTACAGGCTTGTGTCTATGTGCTGAAATCCCACCCAAGTCCATTACCAGCTCCAGCCTTCAGCTGTGAAGCAGCACACATTTTCTGAGTAATTGGTTTCTTTCCTTTACACTGAGATGGCATCATTCCTGTACAGGAATACTAATACTAAGTATAGGAATGATTTCACCCCCACTGCCGATACGCAGCCATCTCGATGGGAGAGAAAGCCGTCTCACAGCACACAACAGCTTTATGCTGCTGTTTAGGACAGGAAGCAAGAAAGGATATTATATCAAACAGAAGGCATGGGAGAATTTCAGGTTAGACGGAGCATACGTAGTCACAGAAGAATTGGGTCGGTGCTCTGGGACCTGTGTTCACTTCCTGCAGGAGCCCTAACATAGCCCAAAATAGTAGCAGTTAGGTAAAAGCCAAGTATCTTCCCCTTTTCTCCCCACAGCAAATACTAATGCTTACGTCATTAAAGGAGAAGCATAAATAGAACAGCCTGGGGCTGTGATTTGCAAAGTTCTTGGTCTGTGGATGAACCATCAGCTTTTCTTATAGCTCACTATTACCCACCTGTGCCATCAAACTTTTCAGTGAAGATATTATCAGGATGATATAGTCTTGCATATCCACCCCAACACGTATACCAGTCAACTAAGAAGAATCAGAGCACACATCTATATGTTTTATGCGTGGCATGGTTTTCATCTCGCCAACTAGCAAATACACCAGCACGGCGTGGGACAGCATGCACCATAGAACACTTCCTAATGGCAGTTTGGACACTGTTTTGGAAAAGAAGGGAGAGTTTGGCTGTATGGGTACCAGGTATGCCGTGCCTGTTGTCCTCAGGGACAGAGAACAGCCCACGTCTATTTTATTTCCCCGTATGGAGCCACTACAACCACTGTCTGCAACACACTGGTTTTAGCAGTGCTCTCCACTGTGCACTTTCTACCAGGTTTTCACTCCTCTCCAGAAACGTGGCGAAGGCTGTCAGCTGGCACTTGCAGGAGAACACATGAAACTATGCGCAGAGCCACACACCTCTGTCTGTTCTTCTGCCAGGCTTTGTAAATGTTTTGAAGAGCAACTCGAGGAGGCAGAATCCGGGGGCAGATCCTTAGCACGCCCATCAGCAGAGAGCTGTGGACATCAGTGGAAACAGCCTACACACATGACGATCCTTGTATTGTTCAGGAACACCCTAGAACTGAAAACCCCGTAGCGGGATTCCTGTGGCATCAAACACCTTCAGAACAGAGAAGCGGCTTGGAAGGAGTTTTCAGCAGTAATTGGTGCTTGCCTAACTGATTCCCATTAAACCCAGGAGGTTTTAAAGGAGCTGCTTGTCGCTTAGTGCCTTATAATACTCGAACCTGAAGTCCTGGGGTCCTGTGCCTGGTTCCCAAGGTAAACACATGTGATTTATTTCAGAAAGGCATCTGCAGCACAAGAATTCATTACACACATCCCCGATGGGCAGCAGCCAAAACATTTCAAATGTGCCAAGTTACCAGAATTTTATTAAAAGCTGTTAAGAGTTAGAGGGAAGGTGCAGAGAAAGGCAACCTCCTTCCCAAAGCCAGGTGGCTTAGGATAGACTTACGCCGCTTCCCAAACGGATGAGGCAAGCTGGAGTCAGAGGTTCCTTCCAGCAACAGCTCAGTCCCCCTGGATGTCTCTCCGTAAGCTGCATAAATATTCTGGGGAGGGGGAGGGAGAGAGAAAAGAGTGAAACCTATTCAATTACATCAAGAACACGACTGGCCCTAGTAAAATCATTTATGGAGTGAGGGAACCCTGAGCGGTTTGGGCTGGAGCCATCTGCTGTTATTTGGTATATACAGAATTGGTTTCTATGGATTTTATTAATAGGTCACGCGATTGTATACGAGGATGTGAGATCTGAATCTCTCAGGAGAGGTCCCTGGTTGGGGTTTCTATTGCCTTTATAGGCAATGGCTCAAACTTTCTTGCAGCAGCAAGTCCTTAAAAACTTGAGGGGAATGGGTCTGGGTTTAGGATTCCACCCATTTTTTTCTCTATTCTCCGCCCCCCCCCCCAATATCTTGAACTGACTTTGTTCCTCTTACTCTCCACAACGCATTTCCTAAATGGGGAAACAGGGAAATAATCAGAGAAATAGTCTTACTTAGTTTTTCCACTGTCTGCATGAACTTTCTCTTTCCCACCAGTCTGAGTGATACCTGGTGCAAAACTCAAGCCCCACATCCATCCGTCTTTCAGGCACAAGGCTCTTGTTGGCCCTTTGCTCAGGGGTGAATTTTGCCTTTATGCCGTCTTTCTCTCCCCGTACAGAGAGTCAAGCCCAAAGGGACTTGGACACACGAAGGAGGCTTGGGACAGGTGGGTGTAAATCGGAGCAGCCCAGAGGCTGCTCTATCTCCCACAGAGACCTGCCCATGGAGCCCCGAGCTCTTCTGGAAAGCAAAGCTTGGGAACAGTCGAGAGCCTACCCTACCCTTTGGTCTTAACTTTGGCTCGCTTTTGCTTCAATTCCCCCCAAAAGAGGCAAACCCAAACCACGTTATCAGAGAGCAATCCCTTCTTCCCACCTTTGCGTCCTGGCTGCGTGGAAAGAACCAGGCGCTGCGGAAAGCTGCGCTGCCCCAAGGTTTCACCAGCTTCTCCAAAGCTTCAACTCATGAAGCCCCATCTCCCGGAGTCAGCAAGTTTTAACACTGTTTTTCATCATCTCCTGGTTTTTCCACGTTAACCCTAAGCGCGACAGATCGGTCCCAACCCGCCCGTTTCAGAAGGTCCCAGAAACCCTCAGCTGGAGCGCAGGTGGTCACATTGGTCCTCCTCGAAAGCAAACGCGGGAGATTCCCACGGGGTCTAACCGGCGCTGATCCGAGCTACGGGACCGGCGGGAACCCCACCGGTACCGAACGGGGCTGCGCGGACGGGAACCTCACCCCAACCACCGGCCGGCCATGCCAGTCCGGCGTGTGTGTGTGTGTGTGTGTGTGTCCCCGGCATATGTGTGTGTGTGTGTCCGTGTGTCCGTGTGTGTGTGTGTCCGTGTGTGTGTGTCCATGTGTGTGTCCGTGTGTCCGTGTCTGTGTCCGTGTGTGTGTGTCCGTGTGTCCGTGTGTGTGTCCGTGTGTGTGTGTCCGTGTGTGTATGTCCGTGTGTGTGTCCGTGTGTGTGTGTCCATGTGTGTGTCCGTGTGTCCGTGTCCGTGTGTCCGTGTCCGTGTCCGTGTGTGTGTCCGTGTGTCCATGTGTGTGTCCGTGTGTGTGTCCGTGTCCGTGTCCGTGTGTGTGTCCGTGTGTGTGTGTCCGTGTGTGTCCGTGTGTGTGTGTCCGTGTGTGTGTCCGTGTGTGTCCGTGTGTCCGTGTGTGTCCCCGTGTGTGTGTCCGTGTGTCCGTGTGTGTGTCCCCGTGTGTGTGTCCGTGTGTCCGTGTGTGTGTGTCCGTGTCCGTGTGTGTGTCCGTGTGTGTGTCCGTGTGTCCGTGTGTCCGTGTCCGTGTGTGTGTGTGTCCATGTCCGTGTGTCCGTGTCCGTGTGTGTGTGTGTCCGTGTCCGTGTGTGTCCGTGTCCGTGTGTGTCCGTGTGTGTCCGTGTCCGTGTGTGTGTGTCCGTGTCCGTGTCCGTGTCCGTGTCCGTGTGTGTGTCCGTCCCCCCCCCCGCCGGCCGCGGCTTGGAGCTGCCCCGCGGGACTGACCGCGCTCCGACCGACTCACCCACCCCCGCCGCGGGGGGGGGGGAGGGCGGCGCCCCCTAGCGGCGCGGCGCGGCACCCCCCGCTGAGGACCGGCGGCTCGCTCGGTGGCGGCGGGACCAGCCCACCGCGAATCCCACCCCCCCCCCTTTGCTGTCATCCCATTGGCTGCGGCGGCGCCGCGCGTCAGCGCTTCCTCCCGCTTTTGTGCACCGCCCCGCGCCGCCCCGCGTCCCGCTGCTGCCGCCGCCGTGCCGACCCGGACCGTGCCGACCCCGACCGGACCGGACCGGACGGTGCCTAGCCGAGCCAGGCGTTGGGACCGCGGTCCTCCGACTCACCCGGCATGGCCTTCCGCGGTTAGCCGCACCGCCGGACCGGTAAGTCTTATCCGACCGCCCCCCAATCCCGCGAACGGGGCGCGCCGCGGGCGGTAAATCCCGCTCCGGGCTGCGGGTTTGGTTCGCTCTTTTTAATTTATTTTTTTTTAAATTGGCTTTTTCGCAGTGGTGACCGAGAGTTTTTGCAGCCGGGTCTGGCTTCGGGGGCTTTTTCTTCCTCCCCTTCTAGACTTGCAAGCGGGAGCTTGTCCCTCCGGGCAAAGAGCTCGGCTGCGTTTGGGAAGCCGTGGAGGGGAGGGGGGGCGTGTGCGTGGGTGCGGAGCACGGGGAGGACCTGCCTCCCCTTCGGGGATTTACCTTCCCCGGCACAGCCCTCGTCTTGCTCGGCTAACTATTTTTCCCAGGTTGTTGCCTGGTGCCGTGAGTCAGCCTGGAAAGCCTCTCCGTGCTGCAGCTGCCTGACAGCGAGCGTCAGGATTAGACCCTGAAGCGGACGGTCCCGTTTACCGGGATGCCTTAAACTGTTGAGCCAGCGAGCGTGTTGCTGGTTGCAGTCACTTGGGTCCCGCTTCGGTGGAAAGCGTCGTGTCCCTGCCAGGGAGCTGCGGGAATGCCCCGCCGGCCCTTGAGCAAAGTCCTCCCTGCACAGAGTCTGTCCCGAGTGGGGAGGATGGGATGAGCGGTGGGGAGGATGAAGGCTCTGCGGCTAGCACGGACCCCCGTGGGCGAGGGAAGCCGGTTACCCGTGTGGCGTACGTGACCGTGCTGGCTGGCGGAGCCGGGAAGCTGGATTTCCACCTGGACGGAGCAAGCGGCTGTCGTGGGGAGCTGGGCCACGAATCGGGCTGATGCTCCAGGAGGATTTGTTCCGCCGGCACCAAACCTCAGCCCTCGGCGGCCGTACGGGGAGCGGAGCTGAGGTGGGGAGCCGTGTGCCAACACGAGTGGGTGTGCGCCGGCGGGCTCGCCAGGTCGTGCGCGGCGGCCAAGCGCGTCTCTCGCTGGCTGTGACACAGCTTGGAGAGCGGTTTCCCCCTCTGCTGCTGCTTTTATCCTCCTCTTCAATTCCTGTCGTGTAATCCGGTGGTTTTTGGAAGTAGACCCGCCCCTGGTTCGGTGCAGGGTCTGCATGCCTTGCCGATGCGGGGACTGAAAGCACGGGGCTCGCTTGGGGTTTGGAGTCTTGGGATTTGTGCGGAGTTAAAGTGATCCCAGGGATTTCCAGGGTCTAGCTCTTTCATCTCTTTGGTGAGTGTGAGCGGTTTGGGGGAATTTCCTTCTGTGGCGCCTTGTGAATTTATTTCCAGTCCGGCACGTGCAGCTTGATGTAGCTCTGTGCAGGATTCTCCTGGAGTGCAGCTCTTGGAAGCTGTTCCTCGGGCATGCCAGAGATCAGCTGCTTTTGGGGGCTTTCCTGTGACTACCTGTGTCTTGTGATACCTCTGTTGGATGGTCCAGTTTCCAGAACCCCTGATTTGACATTAGTTATAAACGGGGGTTCAAGGTTTCTCAGGGCTCCTGCAGATTCGGAGCATACCTCCGTGGCTGGGCACAGCCTTTGCCCTAGGAAGGTTTTGCAGCTTGTAAAAGCTCTTCTGTTGGAGGCAGGACACAAGGCTGGATGAGCTGCCAGCCTGGTGGGATGTGGATTTAAAGGCTCTTTTATACCTTCCTTCTCTAAATGGGTTTTGGTACTGCAGTTTTTTCCGTGGGTCTTAAATCTCCATCAGAAACCCACAGCTCTGCCCTGTCAACGTGTGCTGATGGGTGATGTGTTTCTTTTTCTGGAGGCTGTTATAGCATATGAGGGAAGTGTGCTCATGCAGAGAGATGTAGTCTGGATTTTCATCCAGGATGGAGAGACTGCGTCACGAAGAGCCAGCGATTACGGCAGCTGGAGGAGTGCAGTCCTCTCTCCATCCCTTCTGAAACGTTGCTATTGCTTGATGATGCTTCATGGTGTTAGCAGGCAGCTGGGACTTGATGTGTTTTCTGAATTTTCCCATCGGGAAGATGCTGGCGAGGATCACACGGTGTGTCTGGCTCCCCGGCAGAGCAGTGAGATGGAGTTTGCTGCTGCGGTATGGAAGGTGATGCGCGTCCAGCCCTGCTCTCCCCAGGTGGACATGGGAAGCAGTGTAAAAGCTGGCAGGATCTTCTCCCAGAGGAGTCCAGAGGAGGGCAATCAAGATGATCAGAGGGCTGGAGCACCTCTCCTGTGAAGACAGGCTGAGAGAGTTGGGGTTGTTCAGCCTGGAGGAGGCTCCAGGGAGACCTTAGAGCAGCCTTCCAGTACCTAAAGGGGGGCTACAGGAAAGCTGGAAAGGGACTTTTTGCAAGGACATGTAGTGATAGGACAAGGGGTAATGGCTTTAAACTGAAAAAGGGTAGATTTAGACTAGATGTAAGAAAGAAATTCTTAACTGTGAGGGTGGTGAGGCACTGGAACAGGTTGCCCAGAGAGGTTGTGGCTGCCCCATCCCTGGCAGTGTTCAAGGCCAGGTTGGATGGGGCTTTGGGCAACCTGGTCTAGTGGAAGGTGTCCCTGCCCATGGTGGGGGCGGTGGAACTAGACGATCTTTAATGTCCCTTCCAACTCAAATTCTATGATTCTGTTCCGGTTGATCTGGCCCTGCTGTCGGAGACCTGCTGGTTGAGGCTAGAGGGAAGTGAGTCAGGGTTTGCTGTTAGAAGGGATATCTTTTATTAGATGCTTGGTGAATGCAGACTGGCTTTGGAGTGTATGAGCCTGTCTACGCACAGAAGCTGCAAACCTCAGAGCTGAGAATTAGGAGGGAGTGATTGCTCTGAGTTTACCTTGGCTCTTCTAATTGAGGAGATCATCTGAAAGAAAAGGGGGGAAAAAAAAAAGAAAAAAGATACTCAATTACAGTTCAGCCTGTACAGTTCATCTGGTCTAAAGAAACATGTTTTCTGTCTCTACAAATGTCCAGACTCTTTTAGATCCTGAGATCCAGCACAGGAGAGGGACACGCATCCCACCTGCCAGCCTTTCTCAGGAGGTGGCTGAGCCCTTTGCAGCGCAGCTCCTGCAAAGGAGAGCTGTGGGCGACGGGGCTGGGGCTCGCTGATGCCTGACAGCAGCAGGAGGCTGCTGGGCTCAGTCGCTTCCACTCCCTTCTCTGCACGTAGTACAGGCCAAGTGCAATGTGCGTAGAAATGTGCAGAATGTCAGCTGTGCACCGGGGAGATGGAAAATGCATTATGGAGCCATAAGAAGAGGAATATGGAATTCAACCTTTTTTTTTTTATTTCCTCGGACACTATTTGGAAAAGCTATAAACGGCACACTGATCCTGAACCTGGCGGGTTCGCTCTCAATCCCCAGACTTTATTTTCTTTTTTAGGTTCCACAAGGGAAAATGGGTGACCAGGCATTTTCGGTGGGTCCCTCCAGGGAGCAGTTCCCCATGTGGCTGTGTATGCTGGGTCAGGACTGTCTTTGCCTTTGTTGAGTGTGATATGAGATGCAGAGATGACGAATGTCATCTTGGTTGTGCCTGAAACATGCTGTCTCTGCGGGCTTGTCCTGTACCCTGTGTGGTGTGAGCCTTCATCTGATGTGAATGCTGTGGTGAGCATCAGATGGACAAGATGAGTGCTTTTCTGTCTGTGAAGGCACGAGTAAGCACGCGTGAGCATGGATATGTGGCATTTTTGTTTGTTTTCTGTCCGTCCCAGCAGTTCTGATCTGGTCTGGCCAAGTAATCTTCCCATTAGTCACTAAAATGGCACCGGTGTTCAACCAAATCAGTCTGTCCCAGCTCATCCGTAATGATGCAAGAAAGAAAAAGCAAAGATCTCTTTAAAAATAGTTGCACTTCAAAGCCAGTGGGAATCTATTCCCTGCAGAAGACTGATTATGTGGGAAGGGAGAGCAAGAGAAGAACACTGTAGTGGGGCTAGCAGAGAGTTTTGGGGCTGCAGGCTGGGGGTACACAGCTCCCTGCTTTGTTTTAGCACTGGGGCTGTTGCTACAGGAGCTTTCCCTAGAGCCACAGGGCTTGGGGCCAAGCTGAGTCTAGGATGGTGGAAGATGTAGCATCAGCGTGGTCCGCGATGGGGACCCGTGGAGGAGTTTGGCCCAAAGCCGGCTCACCCTGTGCCGCAGCAGTTGTGATGGAAGGGTTCAGCGAGCTGAGGGTGTGTGTTCACAGCCGAGCCCCGTGGCTGCTCGCAGCTCTTCCCTCTGATTCCCCATCTCTGTGGCCAAGGGTAGGGACAAGGTATTGTCATTGCTGGGTTTGGTCTCAGGTGCCAGCTTGTGTTCCCAGAGCCCTTGGGACATCTGCGGAGGCTACCCAGAGGGTTTGAGCTGGGCTTTTGGAGGCTTGTAGAAGTCAGGAGTGAAAGGTATACCTGTACTCGCCTAAAAGAGGGGAATTCAGCTCCCAAATGCATTCCCCAAACACCTTTTCCCGACCTGGAAGATCCTAACATAAATGTTAGTGGAGACCAAGGGACTCTGAATTTAATGAGAATCTGTAGTAGGCTGGAGCCTGTCCTGCTCTCCTGAGTTAAAATGCAGGTTGGCCACCATTTAATGCAGAACTAATTGTCACTTCCATGAAAGCTCCCCTACTTTTATGCTTTCCACTCTGCAAGATAATCTGGAGCAGCCCGGGGAGGACAAGCCACAACAGCAATGAAACCCAGGGTGGAGCTGAGCCGGGCTTTGGCTCAGCACCGCAGAAGTTGCGTGGGACAAAGTCCGGTTGGCAATGCGTGCTGCGTGCCGTGCCTGGCAGCACGGGCCAGATTCTGGAAGGAACTGGCCAAGCTACTGCATGGGCTGCTGCGTAAACAGCATGTGTGGGGGCCAGGTCCTTGAAGGGGGTGGGAGGATGGGTTGAGTGTTCAGGTAGTGATTAAACACCACGTTGCTTGAAAAAATAGCCCTGGGTGGGTGGATTAGAGGCGCTCTGCAAACCTACTATGGCCAGGAGCTTGCGTGCTAAATAAGAAAGTAATCTAATTGATAGCTAGATGATTCAGAGGAAAAAAAGACTCTGTACAATTGCTTTGGGAAAATAATTTGTGAGATAAGAAGT
Organism: Buteo buteo; assembly: GCF_964188355.1. Lineage (NCBI taxonomy): Eukaryota > Metazoa > Chordata > Aves > Accipitriformes > Accipitridae > Buteo > Buteo buteo. The sequence goes on along the minus strand of NC_134172.1, from coordinate 6,028,983 downwards.
CTTCGTGAAGGAGATAGGAATATCATCTTAAATCCAACACTGCTGAAGGGTGTTTGTGGCCTCTGCAATACTTTGAGTGCTCCTGCACTACTAGGACTGTCCTGGAGTGATTACGTTTGTCATGTCCATGTGAAAGTTCCTGGCAAAGCAGCTTCCAAGTGCCCACAAATCCCCAAATTTTGAAAATTTTGCACATAACAGTCGTTAGCCTAAACAAAAATCATGTGCAAAAGTGAACCCTGTATTGTGCTACAAGTTCTGCTGCTGCTATCTCCATGCGGAGTTTTGGAGGAAGATGCTACTTCTTTGGGGAATCTGTTGAGGTCTGTCCTTGTTGAGGTTGTCCTTGTCCTTCAGTCCCAAATTGGTCAGGCAGTTGGACCAGATGATCATTGTAGATCCCTTCCAACTGAACTATTCTATTCTATATACTTACATGGAAGTCCATTGTAACGAGGATGGTGGATTACTTGGATTGCTTGGTGCTTTTGTGCTACAACCTCTTTGTTTTTTTTGTGGTTGAGCAGAGGTCAGATCATGATAGTCTACTCATAAACTGGAAATAGTGCAGCGCCCTCCATGGTAAGAGCCTGAAAGAATCTAGTAGATATTTAATCTCTTCGTAGTGGGCTGTTTGCACCTTTTGCTCTGCAAGGTGGCAGCAGTGATTCCCTGTCCCAAGGCATGAGGACCCTGCAGAAGGGTGGTGAACACAGGGTGATGGGCACGTCTGGCTCTTGCCAGCTCCTGAGTGCTGTGCTAAGGAAGGCTTAGCTGGGGAAGATGGCTTGGGGAGAAAGTGCAGGGTGAGGTCTGTTATAGTCGGTGGTGAAAGTGAGCTGAAGGAAAGGCATGTGTGTGTGCACAGAAACCCTGTTTTAAATACCCTCTTCCTTTCAGCCTCTCACCTCCTCCTCTCTGCCACTACTCAGGGAGTGCCCTGAGTTGGGGACTGTCCCTTTTTTGCCTGCTGGGTCAGTGCAGTGCCACCACAAAGGGAAACTGATAGTGTTATCTATGTCTGGGCGATGCTGATGGGTTGATAACTCTGCTTGGTATCGACAGCAGAAGTAACGCAGTTGCTGTGGAAGTGGATGGCTGGAAGGAGGTGTGTGGACTGGGACAGTGGGGCAAAGCGGTCTGGGAGCGTGTAAGCGATCAACGACCAGTACTTGGAAATCAGAGATCAGAGACTGGCCCTTGCTTCTCATGAGGCTGGTCAATGCATTGATGTAGTGTGGAGCTGTGGAGCAGGGCTGGTTTTGCTGAACTGATGAAGCATCCTTCAGTAAAGGTACCAGGCTGGGCCAAGCTCCTGGAAAGTTTTCCTTGCTGATGCAGCCTCGATGCCTTCTGTTTGCCCTTCAGCACAAAAATACAGCACTGGTCCCTCTGCTGCAGTCCTGCTGGCTTCCCACTTGGAGAGTGGCTTTCAGGAAACCTGAGCACCTGGTTAACAAACTGGTGGAATCCGTTTGCTGCTTCTTGGTCTTAGTCCCTCAGTGCCAGTGCTAACAGAGCAGCAAGAGTCATTAGAGAAATACTCAAGATATTTCAGTTATTTCTCTTTGGATGGTGCTGGTGGCAAGTAAAAGAGATAAACAGAGACTGTATTGAGCTGTGCTTAGCTTATTGCATCATTGGTTTTACTGAAAGGTTCAAGGTCCGGCTCTGAACATTGTTGCTGCCTGGGATAAACCCAGCAGCAGGGTGCATTAGAGCTGCTCCCGAGCTGTGCTGTGTTTTGCCAGAGGGAAAAAAGTAGGGAAAGGTGCTGTTTTAGTGCTCTTGCTGTGTATTCCATCTGAATGGTAGCCACAGGGGGCCGATTGCATTGCCTTGGATGGATCATGATGGGGCAAGTCCTGTCATGCTTCTTTCTTGAGTTTTTACTGGAAAACTCTGCACTTGGCTCCTGATAACTCCCAGGAGCTGCTCCTCTGATGGTGGCAGCCAGGGGAAGCCCTGCTGATGTCTCCTGTTGCAGCCTTCTGGGTGTTGAAGCTGGGAGGGGACCATCAGGGCTGCTTGGATGTGGGACCACACTGCCCGGCGCTCCCCATCCTTGGCTTGCTCTGGCTTTGCTGGCTGGGGGGGATCTGCTTCACCAGTGGCCTGGGCTGATGCCTGCTTGCTCCCCCTCTTGTGCTATGGTCACTTTTGGCAGTGCTGCTGGGAGGAATATAAAGTGCTCCTGGATGCTGACTTGAGTCATGGGTGGCTCCGACAAAAGGGCAGCTGTGTTGTTTTCTGCATATCCTGATGATGGTATCTGTCTGAAGACTCGCATGGCTTCACCTTGCTTGGCTGAAATGATCTCTTGAGCGTGAAGGATTTGAGGAACCATGCCCGCTCTTGCCTATTTTTGTTTGGGGTGGGGATGCTTGCTGGGGCTCTCCATGATGCTCTGCCCAAGACATGTGTATGTGCATGATGCGTGTCACTGTGTTACCTGGCTGATGGCTCAAGAAAAAGAGAGAAAATGTTTAGTCATCGCAATATTTCAGCAACTTCACCTACAGCATTACCAGTGTGACTAACAGCTGGTGCATCCCCTGTTGGCTTCGGGATGGGGCTGTAAGGGGTGAGGATGTGTTTTCTTTTTGCAGTTTGTGTTATAGGAGGTGGGACCACACAATTGGCTTTTGGACCCAGCACAAAAAGTGCTGAAGATTTCAACTGTCTTCATCTCTGGAGGGAAAGCTGGGGACGAGCTAGTTCAAGTCTTGGTCTATGTCCAGGAAATCCTGTGCAGGAGAACTTCCCTTTCAGGAAGCCTGTCGGGCTCTTCCAGGGAGGTGATGTGGCATGCTGTGCTTTCATCCTGGGCCACCCCAGAGTCCCCAAGCTGTTGGGGACTTGGACGAGATGGAGCAAGACTTCTAGTACCTGGTTCATCATTACACGGGAAGTCGATTTGCCTTTTGTAGAGTGCACTGCCAGAGAGGTGCAGGTTGGCATCTCACTTCTGCGGGAGCTTCTCAGGCAGTGGTGGCTGTGTGTTTGCTGTGGGAGTCGTCAAGAGGTGATGAAGGTGGGAGGTGTTTCTGGAAAAACGTGGGATGTGTTGGAAAGGGTCTCCCCTTGCTGGAGGGGGAACCTCCCACCTCCCTGACCTGTCTTGGGCTGGATTTCCAAAACCTCAGCTTAAGTACGTCTTTCATGCACCTGTGTGCATATGTGCATCGACTCCTGTATGTATGTGCTGCTTGGCAGGGATCTGGTGGATGAAGCATCCTGCAATTCTTATTACAAGCTTGCTTGCCCCAGCATTGTCTTTTGGACTGGCAGGCAGCAGGTTTCCTATCTGCTCCGGCTCGTGGGAAGAGCGTGGGTAAGGAACTTGCTGCCTTCTCGCTAATCCCTGCCTCTGTTGCTTCCCCCTCCATTCGGTGCCCATAGCGGGCATCTCTGCCTGCTCTGAGAGCATGGGGTGCTGAGAAACACCCCTGCCACACAGGGATCGGGACCGGGGGGGATCCTGGCTGCTGAAGGCTTTGCCAAGTGCTTTTATAGCACATGCTTTGTGGCGTGTCTTATAAAACCTCCTGCAAGGTAAACTCTATTTTGGGGCCGTCCCTGACGTAGTCTGTCAAGAAAAGGTCTGCTCTTTGACTTACTGCTGAAAGTCTGGTTGTGGATGGATGACCAGTTGCTTACTTAGCATTACCAAAGCAACGAGTTGTTGCTTTCCATGACTCATGAAAATGCACTGTAGGCTCTCTTAAGAATGGCTGAGATCATTTTTTGGCTGCGCTGGGGTATCTGGTTTCCTTAGCAAATAGCAGTGGGGGTGGAGGGAGGGGGATTTCCAAACTCATTTCTTTGTATGTGTGATCTGGTTTTTTGAGCTTGCCTAATAAAATACTTCATTTGAAAAAGGGAGGGAAAAAAAAAAAAGGTCTGTAGCTTCCACGTCTCTGTTTAGTTTTTGTAGCATGTCTCATTTAGTTGTGTTTTGCTGTAAAAAGGGGAAAGGTACTAATAACATTGCAGAGCCATATGCTGTATTTTTCCTCTTAAATAAGCAAGCACAGAAACATTATGGGTGGTATTCTTCTTTTAAAGCAAATTCTTCTGGGGAAGGAGAAGGAGGTGCAGAGAAAATTCTGCAAACAAAACCATAGTTGCATCAATTTTTTTGTTGATAATGTTTGCTCAAATAGAGGACTGATTCTATAGTGATGCAGCAAGGCAGAGTATTAGCAAGGGGTATTTTAGTGTTTGGTAAATCTTTTTTTTTTCTTTTAAAAAAATATTTATTTATTTGTAGACCCTTGATTCGCTTTCCAGTTTTGTCTGCGCAGTCTAACGGGACCAGCACTCATATCCCTGAGAACCAAGCGCAGCAAGATTAGCATTAACCGGAGGAGAATCAGAGCGGTGATAGCTTTGTGGTAACTTCACATAGCAGGAGGTCCCCAAGCGTTTTGCCACCTCTGCAGCCAGGTTGCGGCAGCCTCTGCAGTATCTTTTGTGGTCTAGCTCCGCTTTGCAGGCACCTGAGAGCGGGCAAAGAGAAGGGAGGGGAAATCCTCGGTAGGCAGAAGGTAATTGTTTGAATAGGGAGATATGTGGAGTGGTGTATTTAATGTGCTTGTGCTTCGCAGGTGGTGGAAGGGGCGAAGGTTAGGCTTGTTAAAGACTGTCTGCAGCAGCGTTAGCTGAGTTCAGGAATTTAATAGATGTGGACTGACCTCTCGTTCTGTGCATGTTCTCTGCCAGCGCTTGGCCATGGTTGAATTCCGCTGCTGGGGCAGGCAGAAGCGTGTCCCGGTGTTCTGCGGGAATGGGCTAGAGCTGCCCGAGGGCTGCAGAGGGGCAGCAGATCTGTCCTGGGAACAGCAAAAACACAGAAGCGTAATGGCCCGGCCATTGGCCAGGGGTGAGCGGGAACAATGTGCCTGAACAGGTTTGTGCTCACTTCCTTGTAATCTCAAAGATGAGATAATACAGAAACCCAGAAATGTTTGCCAGTGAACAGCAAGGCTTCCTTTTTTCTGCCCCTGTGCGTGTCCGGTGAGGCAGGAACAGCTGACTTGCCACGGTCTCTGGCTGCGCAGCTGGTGAAAAGCAAATCCTTCTTGCTCGAGGAATGGCACGGTTGAGCTCAAGTCAACCACGGGGCGGTGGACGCTAACCCCCAGCCTTGGCTTTGGGGTTGCTGCCTGTGCAAGCACCCTGCACCAGAAACCGCTGTCTGCTCCACGATTTCTCAGGTCCTTCCTGCTCTCCTCCTCCTCCTCCTCTGAATTTCTCTGCATCTTAGTTAGTTAGCTTTGGGCAGAGTGGGTAAAGACCACTGGTTTAATCAGAAGTGTAGCGTTTACCCCCTTTTTCCATGGATATAATGTATTCAATGCATATCATAGCACACCCCAGATGTAAGGCTTCTAGATCTTAGATCTTTTCTTCCATGCAAAAAAAGGAAATAAATGTGACCCTCAGTCTTCTCTTCTTCGTGGTGCTTGTGGATATTTGAATGCGGGGCCAAAGTTTATTACTCTGAAGCGGTGGCTAGCTGCAGCCCACGTGCCGTGGTGGCTAGCACAATGAGCTGAAGCACAGCCCCAGGGCTCAGCAGCAGCACGGTATGAGCTCTGTAAGAGCCAACAAAGGCTTTCTCAGAAGGTCAAATCCTTATTTACAGACTAGTTATTACCATAAGGTATTTCTACTGGGCAAGACCCACCAGTGGCTGTAAATCCGGTAGTTTTGGTGAGCAGAGGATGCCAGCAGATGAGCTGGCATAGCTGACTTCCAAAGCTTCACCCTGCTTGATGCTGGATAAAATAAGTTGAAGCAAAATTTGGAAAGCTATTCTGCTGTATTATTATTTTATTTTATTTTTTTAAACTGCTGTCCCTTCATATCATCCCCCAATGCGTAATGCTCTTTTGACTAGGGAGGCCAGCATCAGGGTACCTCAAGGGGCTACCTAGTTTCTAGGCAGGTGTTATGAAAGCTGTATTTTCTGATCTGTAACTTACAGATGGGGATGTTGGACCCTCCCTGCCCCCAGATTAAGTCATTCCCTGCCCAGTCCAAGGTTTCCAGTGTATAGTATTGGGGGGAAAGAATCCTGGATCACACTCTTTCCTCCAAAAAAAAAATAATGAAGTTTAAAATAGTGATTCTTTCTTTATAATTTTTTTGTTTCTTTTTGTTTGAGCATTTCAAACTTCACAACTTATACTGCTTTCTTCAACTTTTGACATCTACAAATAGTTCTTTTCAACCAAAAAAGAGGAAGTGTGGATTCCGATGTAATCATGTGACTCCAGGAAGCGGGTACTTATGAATAACACTAAATCCTATGAGAATTGGCAATGCTCAGGGTCATCCCGTGGTCCAGCAGCTGAACTAGAAAACACAGCAAAACCATCTACTCCTGACTCCCTTTCCAGCGTTGCTTTCCCGTCCCTTGCTGGCCGTCTGGTTGCAAGAGATCCAGATTGTGTGGCTTTTGGATTTTTTTATGGTATGGGGGGTTTTTTTAGAATTTATGCGGGAAAAGGTTTTTTTTCCTTTTGTGGTAAAATTTGCAAATCTGTGATCCTGAGGCTCTCAATTGCTCTTTGGATTATGTGTGAGGATAGTCACTTGTAGAAACCTTGCACATTGGTGCATGCTTTGCTTGAACACACTTTGGAGATGATGGAGTAATGCAGCTGCTGGACCTTCCTCTGCATGCTGTACTTCTGCATTTTAAAACCAAGAGGGCCTTGCTGCTGCTCGTGGCATGAATCATTGCCAATGCAAACTGCAATGTAAGCCATACTATCTAAGATGCACCGGATTCTCTTCTCCCCAAACCCTTTGGTTCCCTGCATTTCCCTTTCTGGAGTGGTTGGGGTTTGTTTGAGTTTTTGGGTTTGTTTTTTTGGTTTTTTTTGTTTTTTTTTTTCCCAGCTCTTTTCTGACAGTCTGTCACAGGAGGCTTGACCTGGCTGGTTGATGGAGGGGATGCTTGCTGTCTGTTCTCTTGCCAACCTGCTTTCTGTAAAAGTAAATTGAGTGCCTCTCCATGCTGGACAAGATCAGGCTTGAGTGCTCAGAGAAGCACAAGTACTCTGATAATACAGAAACAAGGTTCCTGCTCTGCTTGTGGCTGCTGGGACAGGAATTAGGGGACTTGCTTGGGTGCCTCAGAGCTCACTGAAGCCGAAAGCCAGGCAAATGCGAGTCCTCCTTTGCTTAACTCTCCTTGGGTAAGTCCTGTTAGCGTGAGTGAAATAACAGCCAGAAAACGAAATGTCTTCAGAGGGCAACTCTCTCCCAACATAAGCAGGCAAGCAAAGCCAGCGTGTTTCTTTACAACGTGGGAGATATTTATCCTGTGACTAAGCATAAAAGTTAAGAGATGGAAAAGGTCCTATTAGATCATCTTGTCCACCTCCCTGCTGGCGTGCAGTTTTTCTCCCTGGTGTATATTTATTAATAGGCTGTTGGGCAGACAGGAGTAGTTTACTCAGGGTACTATGGAAGAGTAGCAGCCAGCCTGTGCAGGTGAGGGACTCTGCACGCGCGTGACTTGACTTGCACGTGCACAAGTTGCTTGCAGCAATAGGATTTTTTTAGGAAAAGGGCCAAAAGCTCTAGACTTGACATGCTTTGCATGCTTGGAGCCTTCCCGTTGACTTGCTAGGACTCGGTTTGTGCAGGCGTCAGCTCGTCTTTATTTAATGTTCTAGGAATAAGCTAATTTTACTTTACATTTATGATGGAGTAGGTGTTTTGAATAATAATAGTAGGGGGGAAAAAAATTAGAAGCCTTTTGGTAAGGAGAGGTCAGCCAGCTAGACATCTGCACAGCTGGCCTGGGCTCCGTTGGCCATGATCTATGACAGTGGTGTGTGAAGACTCCCAGAGGAGATGTCAGAAAGGTGCAGGTGGAAATGCTATTGCTATGACAAACAGATCAGTGCTGGAGTTTCAGGCCAGAGCTTGGGGACCATCAACACTGCTTCGTTTATTACTCCTCAGTAACCATAGCACGGCCTCGTGCACGTGTATTTTTTTTCACTTTGCACTCCCCATTTTCATTTGCAGCTCAGAGCACTTAGCATCTCCCAGATTGAAATCACTGAGCATTGAGTATAAAGGGACAGATTAACTAATTTTCTGAATTAACTAATTCAGAGAAGGACTAGAGCATGTGCTCAATGCAGATAGGGGATGGGAGCAGAAATTTCATATCCAGGCATATGCTGAGCTGCCTTCTCATGTAGACTGTGTTGGCTTTTGCATTTAGGATCACTCTGCTGGGTCCAAAGGTGTCTCCTGGTCAAAAGCAGTTTAAGATCAATATTTAGGATTAGAGACCAGGACCATTCTGTGGTGCAGGTGAGCAACCAAGCCTGCTCTGCCACCAGTGAGATGTTTTTGCTGGTGGTGGCACCGTGTTGGGCCCCTGGGGCTGTGCTGTGGGACCTGATGATCTGTTTCCTGACACTATGGTGCATTTTGTGTGGTTTTCTGGAGGTGTTACAGGACATCTCTTGGCTGAGCAATTGCTCTGTTGAATCAGGAGAAGCTATCCCCTAGATCTGTGGAGGGTAGGGGCTGGGTGTTTCATGGTACAGACTGTGTCCCTGGCACCGATGGTCTTTCTCTTGGCATGTTCTGTGGAAGTGACAGGATCGCAGTTGATGTTTTCCAGGAAAACTTCCAACACTTGTAAACGAGCTCAGAGATGGGCTTTGCCTCCCTTCCTTCAACCAGACATCTTCTAAGGAGGGAGCTGGAGCCGGGCACAGTGCATGCAGGGAGCAAATCTGCCTTAGTATTATTTAATTTAGAGAAAACTTGGTCTAAAGATGTAAAAAGCAATTGCAAATGCTTTCTGGACACCGCCTCTACTCATCAATTAGCGGCATTAAACGCTCAGCAGGGAGGATTAATTAGAAAACTGAAATCTTTCCATCGTGTGACAGCCTTCTGGTTTCCATTGAAATGCAGCTGAAGAACTGGAAAGGCTTCTGTATTTTGTTTTGATATGCGGGCATATGTTTCTTTCCATCCTGGAAATTAATTCTGTCTGTAATGGGGCCATGGGAATCAATATTGAGTTGAACTGTATTTCTCCAGAGCTTTCTTCTAAAAGTAGTTGACTGTTTCCCCACTGTGCCTAATAAGTGACCTGATTTTGGAGCAGCTGAGCAACTGGTCTTCCAGTTCGGAGGTGTTGTGCAGCTGCCTTGACAGTTCGGGGTTGGTCCACAGTCTCTCGAGGGTGATGGGCTTCTCTCTTCTGAAAGTCTTCAGGTCAGACTCCCTCCGAGATGACCGAAAAGGCCCACAGCCTTCTGCTGCCTGTGACTTTCCATTGCACCGCACCAGGCTGGATGCTGCAGGAGAGGAAATTACTCATCACTGCCTCCCTTGCAGACTGCTCTTGGCCTTGGTGAGCTGTCCTGCTCTCAGCCTTGCACTCTGCAATGCCCTAAGCTGGATTTAGAGGCAAGATCTGCCTTTTCCTCAGTTTCCTCATCTTTGCTTCCCTCCACTGGGCTTGGGGAATGAAAGAGAGTCGGTGCAGCAGCCTTGACCTGCTGCCTTGCACTTGGGGGAGCGGGTCACCGTTACATGATGGCTGTGGGTGGCACAGTTTGGGCAATTCGAGGTTGCTTCTCCTTCTCCTCCAGAAGAAGCTGCCTTGTGCGTGCCGGAGCAAGCAACAGCGTGTGCATGGGCTCTGCAGAGCCACAGCTATGTGAAAATTGGGTGGCGAAGGGCTGCCAGGAGAGCCAAGAGGTAGGGCAGACCTGGGAGGCCCTGAGGACTTTGAGCTTCAGGCAATACATATGCTCTACAGACCTGTAAGGTTGTGTGAGCGTATGGCCACGTGCTGCCCAGTCTGGTTCTGGCGCTGCTAATGGCTCATTTTTTATTGTGTTCAGTCGCACTTGAAGGCAAGCGTACTTGAGTTCATGTGAAACTACAGGTCAAGAGGACAAGGAGAACAAAACCTCTGTGGAGACTGACCCACGTGTTTCTGTTTCATAACCCCATCACCACCCCACTGACGGCGTGCACAAGCCAGCAGCTCGTGGAGACAGCAGTGTCCTGGGGCTGTGCAGAAACATGGTCCTTCTGCCCAAAACCACAGCATGTCTTTTAATCTTCGCTTGCCACCAAGCACTTGCTGAGATCTGCTTCCTCACCTTGTTTTAATCTCAATACAGAATTGCGTGGCAGAAGTGGCAAGAGCAAGAAAAGGACCTCGCAAATTCTGCGGTGGCTCTTGGGGGCCGATCCTCAGGTCCTGGTCTCCCCATGTGCTGTGGAGCTCACGTTTATTGCCCACACACAAGGAGCAAAATAACCAGGTAGCTGCCGAGAAGGCAGAAAATGGTCAATTAGTCCTCAGCCCTCGGCTTCGCAGTCGATTGGAAAGTCGTGTTGTGATCAATCAAATCTAGACAGGCTGCAGGGGTGAGGCTGCAGCTTGTTAAAGAGGAAGCTGTGCAGTGGGATGGCTGCGAGAGGGACTATCGATTGCAGCCGGCTGAGGGTAAATGGTGGTATACAAAGGCTGGTAGGACGACTCACAGGAGATACAGGCGTTATCCTTTATGCTATCAGTGGGATATTGCAAGTGAGAGAAAGCAGGTCAGCTAGAAGGTGGGATGAGCGTGGAAGATGGCACAGTGGCTTCAAAGCCTTGATCCTGCCACGAGGTCTTGCTGCCCACTTAGGGGATGAGATGGACCTCCCTCTTCCCGGTCCAAAGCTTGGTCACTTAGTGTTAACCTCGCCATTAGAGCATGTTGGACCGGTCATAAAGTTTGTAATGCGTTTGATACTCTCGGAGGTCAAAGCTACAGAAGCAGGGTTGGTTCCTGCCTGCCATTATCCTCGCAGATAACTGGGTGTCCTAGTCCCAGGTGCAGATGCCAGCTCTCAGGCCACGTTCTCCATCGGCTTTGCAGCTCGTTGGCGTAAAGCTTCGTTCACAGAGACTATTCATTTCTGATGCTGGATAGCAGGTCGGTGCTGCGCAGATGCTTTTCTCCCAATTGCTTTTCCCAGGAAAGATTTTGCTCTGAGACAAATGCTTTTCTGAGGGTGTATTTCATCTGAAGGTTTCAGTATGTATTCCTCCTTTTTGGTTTCTGCTCCTTCTTCTTCCTGTTTCTTCCCAGGGACATAGAAGAAAGAGGCTTGAAGCCTCGCTTTTCCAGATATGCTTTTTTGTTTTAATTTCCCTCCCACAAAGTCTTCAGTCGTTGGCCATGAAAACCTGCAGGAGGAAGAAATGACAGCACTCTTCTGTGTTGGCTTTTGTCTTAGACATAGAGATACACCTTCCCCTTTGCTGTGTTCACTTAGCGGGATATGTTCATCGAAATCAGAGGGTTTCTGTTGGTGTCACTTGCGTTGGGGTTTCTCTCTGCTTTCTAAGTGCACAGATGACTATCCAAGGACAGGATTTTGCCCTGTCAAAGGGGAAATGGTGCAGAACAGTGCTCTTCTCTAGCTGCAGACCTTCATCCTCAGCAGGCAGGACTGTGTGTTTAAATAATCCTGACTCGGCTGGCTTCTGGGGAGATGAACATACTGGGTTGCAGGAGACAAGGATCCTTTAGACTTTGTCACTTCAGTGCCTGATTTAAAAATTTGCATTTAGGCACAGTGTATGGTGGGACTGAGCTGGGCTTTGGGATGTAATCAGGGTGTCTGCAAGTTGGTTTGGCTCCACCAGTTGCTGAAGGAGGCAGTTCCTCTGTAACAAGTGTGAGTTCAGTAGAGACGCAGTTCTGCACTGTGCAGACCTTGATGCAAGTAAAAAAACAACCAGGTGGGGACCACGTGTGTTCTCTGGAAACTTGCTTTGCTCGACTTGTCTGTTTTTAAAAAAAAATTAAAAAAAAAAAGTGTGTGTGTATAACATACATATATATAAAAAACTATATATTATTATTTTATGTTATATATATAAAAATATACAATATATATATTTTTAATATATATAAAAATACATTAACTCTGACCTGATAGGGCTGTGTTGTCTGATTTTTGCTGATAGAAGAGTCCTTTCTAATCCTTTTGATTTGTTTCCTTGTTTTATGGGTTTCCAGAAGTTTGAGATCTGTATGCAAAATCAAAGCTATTTTATATGCCAGTGTAAATTTCTGATTATTTCACTGAATTTGGTAAAAGGATTATTACTGTAAAGCAAGAACACTTATTGGAGCATGCTGTCTGCAACATTTCACTTATGAAGTCATTTGCGTGAAGAGGAAGTGTTGAGAGGGGAGAGGTTTTAAGATCTCAATGGCTGTTTTAAAGGGCTGTCATGGAAGTTAACAGCAGGAGTCTTGCAGGTTTTAAAGCTCTTATTCTAAGTACATGTTGTGCTGGAATCAACAGGATGGCTCAGGAGATTTTTCTTTAGAATCGGCTGTTGAATACAGCTGCATTGGCTGCACCACTGACTAAAGGTAGCCTGCATCGTGCTCGATGGCTCTTAAGCACAGATCTCTTCTCCAAGCAACATATGTTGTGAAAAAGATTCTCAAGCAGTTTTGGGGTGTCGCGCCCAAAAATGGGGAGAAGAAACCTCAACTGATGAATATTCATATTGGATTGCTTGTTGGGTTTCATGTGCTGTAGTTCCCAGAGCACTGGCTTGCTCCTTACATGAGCTGTGCTGATGCATGGATGTCACTTCTTGCTTAGCAGCCTGATCGGTGCATGCTCAGGAAAGGTTTTTTTTCTTCTCACCTTGGCTTATGAAGTTTGTCTCTTGAGCCCACTTGGGAGAGATATGTCTGCAAACCTGGCCTGGTTACATGTGTGTTTGCAAACAGTCCATCCCAGTTGCTTGCTAATAAGGATAGAATCATAGAATCATTTAGGTTGGGAAAGACCTTTAAGATCATCAAGTCCAACTGTAAACCTAACACTGCCATGACCACCACTAAACCATGACCCTAAGTGCCATATCTACATCGATGCATGGTCTTAAATGGCTACTTTTTGACTACCCCATGTGATGCATCCTTTGGATAACCTGAGTGGAAAATGCCATGAGAGTAGGATCTTATGTGTCTGAAGTGTCACCAAAATTTAGCTATTCTTTTGTGTAGCCCCGCAATATGGATCCTATTTCCAGGGCAGTTCTATGTGCACAGGGTTGAATGTTCTGTAGTGTCTAGACAAAACTATAAGGATGAGGTTGAGATGATCTGAGGAAACGTGTAATATTTCAACCACTCTCTCTTTGCATTTGAATCCATCTTTGCCAAGCCTGCAGGCTGTTTGAGCTATCAGCATGCATACGTTTGTAGTCTCACCATTAAAACAATCTCGTTTGCTTTGGTGTTGTTTTTAACACTACCCCAACCCTGGCCTCTGAAGCTTTTTGAAAATAACATTTACAATAATATTTTTAACAGTTCCGTAGTATACAAAACTCCAGCGCCCTGGCAGGACTCCCGGAAACTTGCTGAAAGTTAATGTGGTCAACTCTTAAAAAGGAGAGATTTTTTCCGCTTGACTCTTGCTTGTTAAACTCTCTGAGCCCAACATGTTGTTCCCTGCTGCTTGAAAAAACAAGGAAAGTCCCAATTTTAGCAATGCTCATTTGAGTAGCTTTCCAGCTGAGCCACATTTCAGGGGCAACTGTGGCTTATTATTTTTTTTTATGGTGGTGTGTCCCTACACCTTCAAACCAAAGTGTTAAGTGGTGCTCAGGCAGGAATAAGTAGGTGCTGCTTTCCCTCAAAGCCTGCGGATGATAAACCACAGAGGGAGATGCCACTTGCTTGTGCTGCAGTAGTGGCAAGGTATGCCAACTTGGAGGCCATGTTATATGTTGGATGCTGAGCCTCACTGGGGTGAGAACAGCCCTTTTGGGGGTAGATGATACTGTAAATCCCATTTCAAATCAACGATAGACTGATGGTGACTCCAGCTCTCAGTGCTGGACTGCATTCTTCCCGCTTTCCTAACATCCATCCTACATTCTTCCTCCTAGTAAGTCTCTTCCACTCATTTTTTTGTCTTCCCTTCCAGCCAGTGAAAAATTGTTCTTCTCCATCCTCTCCTCCCCTACTTTGCTTTCCACAGCTTAGATGCACAGAGGCCGGAGTCATGTCTAGCTGGACAGTACGTTGCTGTTGTCTCCTTGTTGTCTCCCTGTTAGTCTTGCTTAATCCCTTCCCAGCCAGTAGTATGGGGAGAAAAGGGAAGAATTGGGGTTAATTTTTAGAGTGGGTTAATAACTTTACATACAGCTCTTGCATGGATACTCATACTCTGCACTCACATAGCAGTAATGAAGTTGAGCCACTTTGGCTGCAGAATTGAGTTCAGCTCCATCAAATCAAAGCTGCTTTTATTCTAGATGGGAGCATCTATACTGGGTTTTCCTGCAGGTTAAAGTAATCTCCAGCAGTTTCCTGAGCAGACAGGAGCAGCCGAAGTCTCTTGCGTGCATGACACAAACCTGGAATCCGAGTACTGCATTGCCCCAACATCCCTGGGAGCCGATGCTTTGCTGAGCTCTTACTTTCATTGCTTGGCAGGAGGTGTTTGTGCATGGCAAGGTTACCAGGGCAGTAGTTTGAGGACTGAGAGTGGAGATTTAAAGTAGATTTACAGCAGAGGCTGCTTCTGCTAGCTGTGGGAGCGGTGGAGTGTGAAGCGGGAGCCCTGTTTCGGACGCTCGCTGGTTTGTGTTGTGAACTGCCAACACTTGAAGGCTCTGATCAGGGAGCTTAGTGGGAGGTGAAGTGGGCATTCTGCTTTGAAGTGCATCGGAGCAGAAAAAGGATTTTTCCATTTTTTTCCTCTTATTTTTTTCCCTTTATCCCCCCTGTTTTTTAAGGGAGGTAATAAAAGGACAAAATTTCTACTTAGAAACAGGAATTTGTCCTTCTGTAACAGGAAGCTGCTGGTATGTATTTTTGGGAAGCCACGGAAATCGCCAGTGTTTGCAGTCCAATTTGAAGGCTGGCTGTCCTCAGGATTGAAGAGATCTGCTAAAATAGAAAAACCTTTTTTCTCTTTTGTATCCATGGAGATTTTCTGCACTGTGTGCGGGGGCTAGTTTGCTCATGAGCTGGTCATTGGGGTCTCGGGGGCTTGCTATGGCAGAGTTGATGGAGAAGAGCACAGGGTAGGGCTCTGTTGATGGAAAGGTCACCTGTTTTTTCCAGGGTTCATTTGCACGGTTCTTGTAGGGGCATGCTTTTGTAACTAGAGATGGATTGCAAAGGTCTGGAAGGTCTCCAGAAAGCCATTAGAAAAGTCTATTACGCTGATAGGCAAGTTAACCTGGGCTATCCCAGGAATTTAGGGTTAATCCAGGCTATCTGCCTGTGGCCTCCGGTGCAAACTCTGCACGCAGCTTAATTGCTGGAAGTGTCGCATCAATTTTGAAAGCAAAAGCAGTGAAGATTTGGGCAGTTTCCTGCTCTTGTTATAATCGGATGGAATTTTTACACTGCTTTCTTGGTGGTTTTCTGCTCTCCAGGGTTGCGTAGACTGACCGGTTCCTTTTCAAGATAGGATTTTTAACTTTCCCAAGGCTGTTAGTTACTTCCTTGCCTCCCCCTTTGTCTTGAAAATGGACAGAGCAGAGTCTGTGGCGGCTGTGGGGTCTTAGGCTAAATGGTGCTGTCCTGAGAGGAAGTTGCAGCAGCAAAAGGAACAACGCAATTTGGGGCATATGTACGTCTCCGCCTCTGCTGCTTTCTTATCGCTTTCCCTTCCTGCTCGTCTCTCTCAAAATAGGTTGGATAAATATCCTCCTGCTTGCCAGCACCAAGGCGCCAGCGCTGCTGAAAATTGTTTTAATCCACGCTTGTGATCATTCCTGGTTCACTTCAGATTTGTTATTGTGTTTAAATTGATTTGACTGAGCTGGGAGATTTTCAAAGTGCGTTTTTCTACTGCTTCTGCCCAATGCATGGTACATAACACTCCAGAATTTGTGTCTGTGTCCTGACGTGCACAGCTCTCATTGACTCTGGGGCAATGTTGCCTGCAGGGACTGCAGGATGGGAATGTCTTACTCTCTCCATGTGAGTCTGATGAAGTACTCGAGATGTCTCTCCATTTACTCATGCTATCACACAAGTTTACAACCAAGAAATCTGTGTGCTTATCAGCCAGCTAAAGTAGACTGGTCTTTGCTGATTGCATCTGTTACACTGCTCTTTAAAAGGTGCCCATCTTCAGGTGGGTTATGCCTTTGTTGAGTCTAAAATGAGATTTTTCGCTAGTGAGCAAGACTGACTCCAGCAGGCTCAGTTTTACACTAAGTTTCTTGGTGAGGGAAAAAACCCCAACAAAACCACAACCCCTTGCTGGGCACAGAGCTTTGGCTAAATGCAGCATGCCAGGTAACTGAACCCACTTCTGCATCGGTTTGGGGCAGATTAGCAGATAGCCATGAGTGGCACTTGCCAACACGCAGAGACTCTGGAAGGGCTGTTAGGGATGTGCCTGCCATGAAGGATGTATGGGGCATACATTGGTGCTGAGAGCTGCCTAGACTCAGCTTTATTCCCATGCAGTCAGAGGAAAGCTGGTCCAGCCTTGAGGAACCTTGGCTGGAATTTGGAAGGCCTAAATTTAGGTTTCTGCTTTGATGCAGGCTGCTTCTGGGACTGACTTTCCACGTCCTGCTGTCAGTTTGGTCCCAAAGTGAGTGTTATCCCACAGGGATGCTGCAAAACGTAATGTGTTAAATGTGGTATTGCTTTAAGATTGCATTATATAATGTAAAAATACATTTTAAGTATAATGTATTAAAGATGATCTGCTCTTAACAAAAGGAGACCTATGGCACAAGTATAAGTTGTTTACTCCAAGATTTTAAAACCATAAAGGTACCAGGTTTGTGGTGTGTTACCTTTGGGATGTGTAGGACAGACTGCTGGTCTCAATTCCTAACTAAATGATTCTCCTCTTTCCTCCAGCCCAGGTGGTGGTGGGGAGACACTTTGTGAAGAGTGGTCCTGTTAGTCGCTGTCCCCATTGACGTGTCAAAATTAATCTGTAACCTCTGTGTATGTTTGTTATTACAGGGTGGATGCTTGAGAGTGGAGGATAAGGTACAAGTGTCTGGGACCAGTGGAATGGAGGCCTGATGTAGATGGAAAGATGGGTAAGAACTGGATTCCCTGGAAGCAATTAACTTTCTGCAGCCTGCTAATTTTGGTTGGGGCTACCAAGCATGACAACGGAGTGGGAGACTTTGCCAATATGGTCTGGCTGAATATTACATTGCTTTCTAATTTTTTTGCCTGTCAGTGGTGCCAAAAATGGACAAATTCTCTTCTTATTGTCAGTGTGATCTGGTGTGCCCAGATGTTCGAGGTGGAGCCTCTTCCCAAGTCTGCCTTGTATTTCTGGGCAGAGCATCTTCATTCCCTGTATCTCTTCTCCCCAGGAAGCCTCTGTTTCAAGCAGAGCCTGAGTATATTGCTTTTCTAATTGGTGACCTAGATTACTTGCACCTTCTCCCTCTTCCCCTGGAACAGTTGTGTATCAGATGCTCTGTGGTGCTGAGGGAGAATTTTTTTTTAAAGCGGAAATTATTTCTAGTCCTGGAGGTACATAAAGATCTTGATCTTATTTCTACTGCTAAAGAAAATTCATTATGTCATGAATCAAAATTCATTATGTCAGAAGTCAGGACCTTGGAAGTGCTGGACTCTCTCAGTTTTAGCATGTGAATAATCAGGTTGGTAGTATTGTCTCACATGAGCATGTGGTAAGTGCGAGAGCCCCAGCCCCCCTTCATCTTCTCATGCCATTGGCCATCAAACTTATCACATTACTCTCGCAAAATCATACCTTACTTGCAGGAAAATGTTCATGCTCTGCGCTGTACTTGTAAACTGTCACACGGGTGTGACACAGCTGGAGGGATTGCTTGGTGTCTTCCCAGCCCCACTAAAGGACTTCGCAGGAGATGCATGCCTTACTGACAGCAGCATGCTGGGGTTTGGGATTCAGCCAGCATTCCATGCATTTATGAGCATGGCAAAGTATGAGAAAGCTCTTTGCAGAATGAACATTGACCACAAACCCAATTCCAAATTGGTCTACAAGCCATTCTGCCAGGCAGCAGCAGTTTGCAGCTGTAGAGTTTTGTGCTCCTTTTCTTTAATTTTGCTGAAAAGAGAAAGCTCAGCAGGTTAAAGAACACAGCCAGGTTCTACCTGACGTGGGTGTCAGTGCTTGATTAACACGTGGAGCTAATTGAGCTTGAATTGTCCTGTTTCCTTCACCAGAAGAAGCAGGTTACAGAGAAGCCTAAATTAATCTCCTGAAATGGCTTTCTGACCAGGTGACCCAAGAAAGAAGAGATCTTGAAGGAGTCTTGGTTGAAGCTGAGCCCTGCACTTTCACATTTGCAGCATTTACACAAGTTCACCCAAAACTTTTCAGGGATGGTTGAAATGGTGCTGGCGGGGGGGGGAGAGAGAAGGGAGGTGGGGGGAAATACCAGTAAATTTAGGGATTGTTCTTGCAAACCTGGTATAAAAGTGATTCAGAATTTGATAGTGGTTTGAATTTAAAAAATGAAAAATGTTAAGCCACTGCCACACCTTTACTGTTTGTCCTCCCCCATGGAGAAAGGAGAAGAGCAGTACTTACCACATCCTGGCTTTACCTCTCTGATTTTTTTGTGCTTTCTCTGTTACCTAGAAGAGAGATTTTGTGGGGAGAGGACTATTTTAAAGCCAAGTTAAAAAAAAAAAAAAAAAAAAGGAAGGGAAGAGAAAGTCCAGACCTCCTGCTTCAATGTAAAGAATGACAAATTTTGGTTTAAAACCCCTGGTGAAAAAACCCCAAATTTTTTAGAGACATTTTCACTTTGAAGGTGAAAACCACTCCTTTGTTGATGTAATTATTTTTTTTATTTTAAGAAGGAAAGTTCAGACTCGCTTTGAGCACCAGTAGGGAATGAGTTGCTGACTCCAGTCCAGTTCTCAGCAGACAGTTAAGTTTGATGACTTCTTTTACAGAGAGTGTGGTTGATACAAACTGCTCAAGGTGCCTTCAAACTGTCGGCTGTAAACATAATATGGATGCACTGGAGAAGCAGTAAATGTGGGAATACTGTACTGAAGAGAGCACCCTTTTGGAAGGCATTGTGGTTTTTGGGAAGGCGAACTGAATCGGTAGGAGTCTTGTGCCGATTTGCAGTTCTGCTTACACTTGTATGTGGATGGAAGGTGCTGGTCATGTCCCCTTCTCCAAATGTCGTTGCTTGGAGCACTGCTATAGCTCATCACTAACATAGCATCAATGCCTGTGTAGGGACCAGTGAGATCTGCCAGGCTGCATTCAGAAAGGATCATGATGTGGTCCTGAGTTTGGTCTCTGACTTGACTGTTGGGACAAGACGGATGAAGTAATGTGTATCTTGATCAGTGTTACTGAGTGGTGTTTGTTATAGTTGAATCATTGCAACAGCTTTGCTGATGCACAGAAAATTAGGTTAAATTTTGAGGTTTTATTAGTTTCATTTCCCCCCTTCCTTTTATATGTGTGTTTGTTTCTTCTACGCCTTGGGGTGAGGGAGCATTTTCAAGGGAAGAGCAGGGAATTTGCAGTCATGTCATTGATTCCCTTCTGGTAGACCACAGAGGAGGTGTGTTGGATGAAGTGATCTATGAAGGTCCATTCCAAGTCTGCCTTTCTTCCTAGGTTCCTATTTATAGTCTGCTCAGTGTCTCAGAGTTCAGCATAGGACTGTTCGCTCCTGGACATGTTCTAGGGAAGCTGCATGACCTTGCATGGAGACCACAAGGTGGGAAGTGGGGACTTCTGATGTCTCCGTGGGCTGCAACTCTGACATAGCAGTCTGGTCGTGTCATGCGGTGCAGTGGTGCTTGGACTAGCCCTCTGCAACTGTGGCATCCCAGCACCGTGGGTAGGTTGCTCTGCTGTTGCAGGTCCAAGACAGTATCTCTACCTGTGCCAGCTTGGGGCCAGCCTAAGCAGAGGTCCTTGGCACTGGGTCTTCTTATGATGTGTAGACATGGCCATGACCATGTCGCTTAACATTTATTCTCGTAGTGCTGTTCGTGAAAGACCTGGACATGTCTCTGCAGGATAGATTAGAGGGCTTAATTTTGGAGGGAAGAGCAACTGGGTACAGCATAGGATCTTGGGACAGAATTGTTCTGGTTTTGCTTCATGCTTTGGTCTTCAATAAATCTCTTGGGCTCCAATTTAGTGTTGTCCTTGGGACACTTTACTCCAGATCTGTAACAATGGTATTTGTACTGAAATATTTGACTCTTTCTTCGCATGGAAAAGGAAGGTGGTGAGAACAGTGGGATGGTTTGTAGGTGGAAATGGCGTTGGAAGGACTTTGTGATTTCTAGAGGGAGAGATGTAGCCATGCTGTAGGTGTTTAGTCACTGCTTCAGAAGCTGACCACATGTTTCCTGAGTGGGTCAGGTCTTGGATATGGAGGTGAAGTGGGGTAAGATGACTGAGCATGGGTCTGAGAGAGACATCTTCAGGAAGGCTAGTCCCCAACACACCTTTCTGGACACTGGTCATCTGAAACAGTGCTGGAGCCTAAAGTGGTTATCTGCTGTCAGTTTGGTACTGTAATTCCTGCTGGTTGGAAGAATAATGAACTCGTTTTTAACATGGTTGTTGGATTGCCATTATTCTCAGGCCTCAAAGAGTCCAAGTGACGTATGCCTCTTATATTGGTTTTCTCAGCCTTGATAATGAGAGAAAAATTGGAGTGGAGAACATGTGTGTCCTAAAGCAGGATGTCCCACCTCTTACTCCTGGCACAGAGCAATTCCTCCAGCTTGCAGTCCATTTCCATCTGCCACCTCTCCACAAGGGTCCAAGAGCTCTTTATAATTTGATCAAAATGTAGCTGTGGACCAGCAAGTGCATATGACACTTCTAAAGATGTCCACGTCTCCAATACAACACAGTGGAGGGACCGTGGTCAATAGCAGTTAAAAATTGCTGTGTTTAAACACTGCATCACAGTAAAAGTAATACTAAAAAACTGCAGAAGTTGATATAAAAAGCACTAAATTTTTTCCTTTTGTTTAAAAATGACTTAAGTATTCTAATTCTGGTTATGAAATGCTGTGTGCATGCATATGTGTTTCTCATGATAAAAACTCCAGGAACACTTATCTATTCTGTTCGGCATATGTACGTGTAACTCAAAGGTTTAGGTCTTTAGTACTTTTCTGGAGTGAGTGTGACTTTTGCTTCAGCAGAAAGGTAATCTGAAGTGCGGGAGATGGGAGAATGATGCTTATCTACAGTATTGCCTTGACAAAGTATTGCCTTGACAGAGTGGGTGTGTTTGGAGATGATGACTGCAGGATGGGCTGGCAGAAGGCAGAGCAGCTTGCTGAAGGTGGAGGGGGCCTGTTTGCACAGTCATGGTCTGGCCATTTAACCCAATTCAGTTTTTTGGGGGGGCTTTTGAGATGGAGAGAACAGCCCCAGTTGGTGGGGGGCTAACAGACCAACTCTCCCTATCCCCATGCACGCAGGCATTGATGTCTCAGCTCTCCCATGCCTCGTTTTCCTCATTCCTCAATCTAAGGCAAGGGTTTTGCTCTTCACTTGCTCTTTGCTCTTCACTTGCTCTTTGTATGCTGAGAGCTATTAAAAAAAAATCAGAATGAATTGCAGCAGCTTATCTTATAATAAGGCACATCAGGCTTTCTAGCTCAGGTTTTGTTATTTTCGAGGGGTGTCTGGTTAAGAGGTGTCTGTGTCTCCTTCTGTCTTTGGGCACCTGGGGAACGCGGGACTGGACCTGCATCACTGTATTTGGGACGTTGCAGCCATTGCTGCAGCAACAGGTTAGGAGTTCATGGGCTCTGGGCTGTGGCTTTGAGCACTGGAAGTAGCTGGGCTGGGAGGGTGAAAGAGGTCTTTATGAGCCTGCAAATAACCTTCAAAGGTATTGGAGGCAGTCAGGGGAAATAACTTGCCAGCTACCTTTCTTGCTGGATAAACATTTTTCTCCTTTCAAGTGTGCTCAAGAGAGAGGTGCGGGTTGTGGGGAGAGAGTAATATCTTTTATTAGACCAAACTGATAGAGGTGGAAAAAAACAGGCTACCAGGGCGAATAAGCCCTTCTTCAGAAGGAGAAAATTTTAAGCTTAGCAGGAAAACAGGCTGGAAAAATTGCCCCAAGCTTAATTTAATTATGTTAATCCATTAAAGGAAAAGGTAGCTGGTGTCTGTGGAGCAAAGGGCAGAGTTATCAAAGAAGCTGTGAAAGTTTGTTGTGAGATGAGAGAGAGAAATCAGTACCTGGTACCTTTGAAGTGGTGAGGAGTTTTGCAGGCAGATGCTGTGAGAGAAGAAGCATCGTCCTACAAAACCAAAGAGCCCCTCTATTTTTTTTTTTTTTTTAATGCTCAGCAGAGCTACAGGCATACAAAATTTTCTTATATGTGGTTAATTTTGCTTTTTAAGGGACTAGCCCCTGCTTGCAGCTCTCCTAGACTAACTGTAATCTGCAAAAGCAAATGAGAAACAACAGGTTTGTCCAAGAGCAGTGTTAGGTTTGTGGTTGGACTCAATGATCTTAAGGGTCTTTTCCAACCTAACTGATTCTATGATTCTAAGAGGCAGAGATTTAGCATGGCTTATCTTTCAGCACTCTGCTTTTTTAGTAAAGCCCTGATTCTCACTGCTGTATTCCTGTCTCTGCCTCTCATCTTCTCAGGGCTGCAACTGGGAGCCACCCAGTGCGGGAGCCTGTTTGGGGCTGGGAAGTCTTTGGCAGCTGGAATGGTCAAGGCTGGGTTAAGTTTCTGTTTGGTGCTCCGTAGGGTAAATGCTTGCTCTTTGGCTGACAGAGACTTGCTTATTTAATCTTTGCTATGCCTTAGATCTCTTTACAAGTTTCGGTAGCAGGGGACCGAAGTGCACTCTCGTCGTTCTCTGCACGCCCTCAGATGGGTTTGCAAACACACCTGCCCGCTTCGCAGCCAAGTTTAGAGGCACTTAGAGGCGAAGCGGCTTTACCCAGTTACACCTCCGTTAGCCAAGAAAACACGTCGCGGCCCATGCTTTGGCACTGTGTGTGCAGGTATGGCCGAATTCCTCCCCTGCAATGGGGCGGCCTTGTCTGCTCTCCTTCTAGGGAGCAGCCCGGGGGGTAGGGGATCTGACTGGGGGCCTGCGATTTGGCAAGCTCCGATTAGCTATGGAGGGTCACGGGGCACGGTGTGGGTGCTGGTCTTGCTTAGTTGACTAAATACAAAAATCGTCTCAGGAGCGTAGAGCTCGTCAGAACTCCTCGTGTGGGTCCCAGCCCTGCGTGGTGTGCTCGGTGCTGGGGACCCATGCAGGGCTAGGCGCCGTGCTGCCACTCTTTTGGCAGCAAAATGACGCCTGCTAGGGGCTGGAGAAGTATTTGAGGGGTGACTTCTTGGAGAGATGGTGGGTATGACTGGCACGCCAGGGTCCTCTCCTGTCCTGCGTGGCCTGGGGACATGGCTGGGCCTGTGTACCCTGCTGCGGCCCTGGGTGCCATGGTGGCCCGGGCCTGGTGGCTGGGCCTGGGCTGAGCCCCACTGCCCTGTGGTACCGGGGTGCCGGGTCAGTCAGCAGTTGCTGGAGAAGCACTGAAATCCTTCACATCACTGAAAACTGGTGTGTTTTTTATTATTGAACCATCACGGCTTGTGCTCCAGGATCCAAGTCGCTGGCTGGATATGAGGGGCAGCACCTGTTTTCCCCAACTCTGCCCTCTTCAGCTAATCTTCCCCACACACACCAAATGCCACCCAGTTTTAACCCAGATGTTTGCCCCATTAGCCGAGGAAGGTTGAAGGGTGTGGGGTGCCATGGCTGGACCCCACAGGTTGTTACAGGGCCCGGCAACACTGCGCTGCTGGAAGAGGAGGGGGGCTGTGAGAAGGAGGGAGGAGGGCCAGGTTTTGTGCCTGAGCCTTTATCTGAAAGCCACAGGATAAACACCACAAGGGCAAAGATTTTTGTCCATCTCCAAGCTGTCCAGCTCCGACACACACCACAGCGCAGCCTCCAAGCAGCACTCCTCATCATATAACGCCAGGGAGTTTGTGTGCCCTCATCCCTGAGCTGCTTTACCCTAACCGAATCTGGCTGTCAGGATATTGCACAGGCTGTATCTGGGGGGAAAATGGCTTCTTAGCCAGGCTTTGCTACCCTCCATCTGTGTGGGGATGTACGGGGGACACGTGGTGACGAGTGTGCACGGGGATGGGGCCGTGGAGGAGGGCAGCGTGTTGCAGAGCATGGGAGAGCTCTGCTGGCGGCTCTGATCCCGTGGAATTTTACTGCACGTGGTGTTGTCAGAGAGATGGCTGTTTTGGGAGTGGAGGGTTGTAGTGAGCTGCAGATGTAACCCCGCTTCCCCCTTCCTGCTGAGCTAAACCGAACACCTTTTGGATCCTTTTCCATTGCAAAGGTTCCTGTTAAATCTCTGGGATGAGGGTACGTCAGTATTGTGCCACAGCTCTTCGCGTTCATCAAGAGAAATTTCTTGTATGATTTGTGGCTTAGCCACTGAAACTTTTACATAAGTGATAAAACTTGCCAGTCAATGCTCTTGAGAAGTGTTGGGTTTGGTATTTGCAAGATCACTCTGTGTTTTAAGGCATTGCTCTCACCTTACCTAAACCAAGGTGCAGTCCCAGTAGTGTTATGTTAGCTTTTGGTTTTCCCTGGGGAAATTCAGAGGGCAGTTGAAGTTCTTCATTATCTCACACCCTGGATCTCAAATACATTATAACATAACATATTCATTTATTTGCCATTTTATTCTCTCTTGCTGTTTTCTTAATGCTTTTATAGACATGTTAAGAGGCCAGTCACTTAATATTATATTGAAGGTGTTTGCTTATTTGTGCACATGAGTATTTTGGGGACTAGTTGGGTCCTGTCATTGTGGTGATCAGAATTAGTTACATGTGTGATATACAGTTTTACTAATTGTAATTTAAAAAATAACTAGTTTAGCTTTTTTAAACAGATTCTTGCCTTCTCCCCCAAGCCCATTCCTGAGCACTAATTTCTGTCCCCTTTTGCAAGGGGATGTAAAGGGAAGGGTTGTTTTTGATCTAAGCAGGTTCTCTGACCTGTTGACTGTGCACTTTTACCAATGGTTGTATGGGTCACCTGAGTGATAGCATGGGGTAGAGGTAGAATAGGAGGCAGGAAGTCTCAAAATGAGCTTTACCTTTGAAAAAAGGGTCTGTGAGATAGTATAACTGTACCCTAAACCACAGATGTTTTATTGGGCATTTGATGTAATGGACATCTGTAGATCTTAAATGCCTCTGAGGGATTTGGTTTTGTTTCTTTTCACAAAGCAGTTACTGGTTGTGCTATAAAAGAAAAATTCAAAATCCAAAACAATGTCATTTATGGAGAGCAAGCATTTACCATTGATTTGTCAGGTAAAGTATTAATAATCTTCTATACCTATTAGATGGTGCACCCTTAGCATCATAATTCCTTGATAAGGAGAAACATGCTTTCAGGAAACCCCAGCACTCCACAGCATTAGTTACCTATGTGAATCTGTGTATGCCAAGCTTAAGACGTCAGTGAGCAAAGTCCTGCCAAGAAAGCCTGCATATCAGATGGGTCTTTCCTCACTTCCTCGTGTATAATTGCTCTGTTTGACCTGCTGAGCTGTGCCCTGCCCTTGAGTTGTACGCAGGAGTGACCTTGCCATCCCTTGGGTGGGGTTGCAGGAGGATGAACGACAGCAGGATCCAGCTGCCAGTGAGCCTTTGCTGACTTGCAAAGGGAACGTGCTCCACTGGTGTGTCTGCTGCAGTGCACGGTAATCGGGACTGGGGGAGGGTAATTGGGTAATTTTTCTCTTTATCACGCTGATCCAGACAGTGGCAAAATGATTTGTGCATGGTGGTTTAATTTACATGGAGGTTCATCTGCATCTCTCACTAGATGGATGCATACAGCAATCTGTTTTGCCACAGGTAATTCGCAGACAGCCCTTCTAAGGGGGATGAGTTGGAAAACAGTATTTGTACCTGCCTACGAGAGTGTCTGGGTCCTTTTACTTGCTTAGAGGCTTTTGTTATGGTCCAAGTCAAGCTCTTGAGCTTCTAGCTCACTGGTCTCCTTCCTAGTATTGATTGGGACAGTCACTGTGATGGTGTTTACTTACAAATTGATCCCTTATGCCATTTAGAATCGTAGAATCATTTAGATTGGAATAAACCCTTAAGATCATCAAGTCCATGCTGTCTTGGTACCTCTGCCGCTGGTATTTGGTGCATGGCCTGAATCCTGGTGGCAGTACATGTCTGTTGATGGTGTTTGCAGGTACTGAAGAAACCCAGAAGCCCTGGTTTTCTCTTCATCACCAAGCTTTTTTTCTGTCTGGCTTTTGAAGAAAAGGCAGCATTTGTCTTCACAAGCAAGTTCTTTGACACCTGCTTTCACCTAGGTTAGTGTTGTCTAGTTCCCTGGACCACAAAAGCAAACCCAGGACTGGTATGACATTGACCTTCTGATGAATGCAGTGGGCAGTCCAGGTTGCTGTTGGTCCAGCAGATGTGAACTTTCACTGTAACGTGTGGGCCGAGTTCGCTGTTACCCCATGCTCACATGGCAAATAGAAATGAAAAGGTGTTGCGGCCATTGAACATTACATGCTACTCTGATGTTTGCTCTGCTCTTCATAAAGAAAAAAAAAAGACAACTGGAAAGAGCTGTAGGAATGAATTAAGGATTACTCTAATGTAAGAAGTTTTTTGTTTCCATTTAGTTAAATGAAGAAGGGTTAAAGGGGGATGAGTTTGCAGTCTGTGAATACCTGCAGAAGATGTGGGGGAGGATTTCTTTTAATAGAGGGGGGTCTCTAAGATACTGGGATATCAAGATCTAATGAGCAGAATATTAAGCAAGCTATACTCAAACTGGAATTGAGAGAGATATTTGTTACAGAGAGGTTATTGGAATAAGTGCATGAGCTCTTCAAACACACTTTCTGATCAGCTTTCTGAAAGAGGCTGTTTTGTGTGATTCCAGGTCAGGATTGTGAGGTAGAGGCTGCTAAATGAATTTCTGTGGCCTTTGTATACAGCCAGGAAGGCTAGATCAAGTTAAGTCCTTTCTGAATTTAAGCTCCATTTAATGTATTTAGCTCTGGCTGCAGACTTGTGTAGTCTTGAGCAAGACTTTTGTCTCTCTCAGATTCCTGTCCATCAAATGAGACAAAAAAGACAGCTCATCTCTCTTTCCGTCTGACAGTTTAGCTGAAAGTCCATCAGGACAGGGACTGCCCTTTGCAGGTACTGAGTGATTCTGAGGAGGTGTCTTGGCTTTCAGTTGAGGTTCTTTCTGGTAAATGATAAATGTCATATACCAGTTAATCCAAAAATTGTATATTTTCAAAAAACAGAGAAAATGAAAGGCTGATGTCCTTTGCAGGCCAGAGTTAAGATTGTCAGTGTCGTAGTCATGTAGTTCTGTATTTCTTTCCACTAAGTTTTATTACATTTCAATATTTTTGTTACTATGTGTTCAAAGTCTTGCCTTTTGAAAGGGCTTTTACTGAAAGTGACACTGTTTCTGTGAGGCTTCCCATCCTCTCTTCATCCCCTCTCAGCCTTCACAGAACTCTTCCCTCTGCCCGGGGATATCCCCAGCAGTTGCATCACCTTCCAGAGAGGTGGATGCTAGCGATGAAGGGTGCCGCTGGAATTTACACAGACACAATGGCTGAACTGGGCTATCAACATCACGGTTGCGAAAAGCACAGTGGGATCTTTAGTGACCACAAGTGGTCACATCTGTGGTTTTACGTTGGATCCAAGCGGAAGTGTATGTGACAACGTGCGGCCCCTTAGCTATATGCTCCAGCCTTGCTCAGTGATGACTCAGAGGACAATATTCTTCCCTTCTGCAACGCCCAGGATTTTTCCCTGACTTTTCCCAGCTCTAGCTCTGCCTGGTGTGTGCAAGAGGCCGAAATCAGAACTTGCCATGTTTTACAAGACTGTTTTACTTCTGTAGGCTTTTCTGTGTGCTTCATCCAGCTGGTGCTTTTTTTTGTGTTGATGGAAGCAGCTTCATGGAACTACCGTAAGCTGCCTCTTAGTAATGACCTATTAGTGAAGCCAACAATAACAGCACTGTCTAGACCATCTGAACAGAGCTAAATTATTCCTTTGTCCCTTCTTCATTTGCTTTCTCTCCTGCCTGTTGAATTGTTTTGGGTGGTCCGTGTTGACCTTCAGGCTTGCTATTTCTCTCTTCCTTCCCCCCTGCCGCCCCCTCATTCAGCAGTGAGCCTGCTGTAGTAAGACTGAAACTCCAGGTTCCTCTCTCCCGCACGCATGCTGGAACCCAAGCCATGTAGCAGCGCCGGAAACATGTATATGAAGGGCAGAGAGATGTGTCATCTTGTGGCTTTTTAATTTCACTTCATAGTTGATTTTGCTAAGTGCTGAATGTCCTAGATTCACGTTGGTAGTGCCTGAGATCTGTGAGTCTTAACATCTTACAGAACTGAAAACTTGATGGGAGAAGAAAGCATACTGGTTTAGATATAACATCCTGCCAAAACGGATCGGTGTACTTTAGTAAACCAACCTTCCCATGTCCACTGTAGCTCCACTGGTCATTGCTACCTGGGAATGCTCTTGGCTTACTTCTGTGTGTTCCTCTCCTCTATGTGACTGTGGATATTTACCTTTGGGAAATTAATATCTTTGAGACTGCTATTATATTTGGTTGGAAGTGGTCCTTGGTTGGATGGGCTGGCTGTGTGATCCCATGAGCTTTGTCACAGGAAGCTGATTTAAAAAGCACAAAATTGGGGTGTTGGTGGGAAGTAGGGAAGAAAGAAATGAGTTTCCTACTAAGGGAAATAGCTGAAAATAAAGTAAGAGCCGAGGATGGAAGAAGAGACACGGGTCAAAGGGAAAGTGCTAAACACAATTGATTTTTACATTTCATTTTTGTTGTCTGTGTAATCAGCTTTTCTTTGTCCTGCTCTTCCATCATAGAAATATTCCTCGTTACATGCTGTGCTGGGGAGAGAGCAGGCTTCGTTGTACAATTCATCCTGTCAACCTACAATGCCTTAAGTGAATTTGTACAAAGCGGTCCAAGAGTGAAGCTGGGCCAGAAGTTTGTTCAGGAGCAAGAACCTGCTCACGTTGCGCAACGTCAGTGGTTTCCATAAGCCTCAGAGTCCATCTGAACTCTTGTGGATACTTCATTGGTGTTGTGCAACTTGCAGCTGTTTTGTTCTGGAGCTGTGGCAAAGCCTGGGAAGATGTTTGCTGTGTAGTCTCAATGCTGCCTTCTCAGAAGGCTGAAGCATACTTGGGTCCTGCCAGTGCTAGATCAGGAGAAACCGATCTTGCATGTCCCTTGGGCATGGGATTCCTATTGATTCCCCCATTTTCTCCCTGGGAGAGCCATCCATCCTGCACCCTCTGCTCTCTCAAACCAAGGCAAACAGAGAGCAAGCAGCCTGTGACTCCTCTTTTGCTGGAGAAGCTTCTGAGTGGCATTTGGATTTAATTATCCAGTAAGCTTCAGTGCTTGTTTGAATTTGACTGAACTGGCTGAGCTGGCTGCTTGTTTCCATGGAACAAAGTTCTCCACCCTTCTTGGGAGTCAGCTTGGAGACCCCAAGAGCAGTAATTAGGATGGGCAAGAGGCTTAGTCTGGAAAGCATCAGTCCCTGTGCAAAGCTGTCATGGAGAGGACTGGGAAGTGTCGGTTTTGCAACCGATGATGCAAATTGTGCTTCTGCTCTGAAGTTGCTTCAGAGCATGGTGTGGGGTTTTTTTCGCTTTGTTTTGAACAGTTGAAACTTTGGTCGTAGTCCCTCTGAAATGGCAGTTCCCTTGGACTAAAAATGCACTGTTAAAAGTAGTTAAAAAGCTACTTAAGCACATAGAAATAAATTACTTCAAGGAAATTACATATTTCTGCTTGTGCTTAAGTCATGTTCTTTCACACTCTAGCAGCAGAAAACAACCTTTCCTGCTCATATAGGAAGAAGTTTTGTTACCTTATTTTGTAGCAGTGATGGCATGGATGTGTATTTTGGTTTTTTGACAAGTAACACTTATGTTTTATAATAAAAATTATCAAATGCTCTTCAGAATGCTGTTTGGCATCAGGTTTTTAGTAGGTTTAGGAGGAACAAAGATGCTGAGTTAACAGCCTAAATACAAGAAATATCTTCTCTTTCCTCCTTTTTTTTTTCTTTTTTTTTTTTCTTCTAGTACGTGATTCAGGACAGCTGTAGCCCAGTTTTACAAGACTGATTCTAGGCTGATGAAGTTGATGGTTGGATATTTCTGAAAATGGGCTAAATTTAAGCAGTTACTGAAAGTGAGTGCATGCTTCTCTTTTTGCTGTCTTGGGAGAGATGCAAAAGGATGCTTCTGGCAGAGATGTGTAGCCTGACTTTCTAAGGAAATGTGACTTTCATAATCATGCAGGTGGGGGTTGCAGTACCAGGAATTTTTAAACTTGTATTTGATGAACTCAGAAGACCACATTGCAAAAAGTTTTTGACAAAATTGATGGGTAGGTAGAGGAGGAAGACTCCGTTACTGCTTTGAGGGCAATGTAGTATAAACCCAACCTTTCCTGGACATTGGAAACCCCTCAGGGTTTAAGGAGATAACAGAAGTCCATGGGAAATTGGCCTTCCTTGCTTTGTCAATCAGTAAACAACTTGCCACAAGTTGGTTTGAGTACCCTGACTTGGTGACCTGCATAAGCCCCATGTGGTAGGATAGGCAGCAAGGACATACAGGTTTTCTGTACACCCTGCAGAGGTGATTTCCAATCACAGTCTCTCTGCATTTTGCAGGGTTGCTCACTTCCACCTTCCTTCTAGTGATATTACATTGCAATCTCTTGTGACTACTGTCCATATGAATGACAAAGTAACGTACCCTGTAGGAATAACACTGCAGCAGTGACCCTGAATACTCACTCGTCTCTAGTGGTAATAGTGATAGGATCCACTTCAGCTCAAAGATCTGTCTTTTTTTTAATGTATTCAGTGATGCCATGTGCTCAGCAGACATCCTGGCAAAAGCATGGTTCATGCTATTGCTCTCAGCTGTGTGGTTAATCCTCACGGGCACCCATGGGAGGTGGTGGGAGCTCTCTGGGATGTGGTCTATGGGGCACTTGGGCCAGTTCTTGGGGGCTGCCAGGTCTTTCTCTTGGGAGGAAGGGAGGGAGCAGCTTACAGTCACTCCAGAAGACTTTGAAGTTACTCTGTCCCTGTTTGTTGGCATATTATTTTTTTATTATTATTACTACTGACCTCCAGCAAACCCTGCTGTCCCTCCTTGGGACAGGCAGTGCTGAATCTTAAAAGTTCTGGAATATCCTTGGAGGGCACCAGTGTGTTAACCAGAGATGCATCTCCTAGCAGATGCTGCCAGGCACGTCCAGGGTGGTTTGGAGGTGGGAGAGTGGTGGTGAATCTAGTGGTTTTGCTACCAAAAGCCCAGCTCTGCCACTGCCTGTTGAAGCCCTGTTTCCCCATGTCATTATGGACTGTGTTTTGTGTCAGTGAGTTCAGGAAACTTTTGTTGTCTCTCGGGTTGGAAAAAAAGAAAGGGGTGAGGGATATTTTAGAGATTATAGCTTTGGTGGAAAATTCCTGGAGGGCGGTGTGTGTGGTTTTTGTTTTTGTGTTTGTTTTTTTTTTAACTTGTCCTTCCCCCCCTTTCCCTTCCCCTTCCCCTCCACAAAAAAAGTGGTTTTTTTTCTTCTTTTTTGTGTTGTTTTTTTTCCTAGTATAAAATCTGTCTGGAAAACTATGCTTGTCACCAGAGGTCCCTTTTAACAACAACAACAAAAAAAACCAAACAAAAACCCCAACCCAAACCCCAAACTATGGGAACATTCTTGTTGGGGTTTTTTGGTATTTGGTTTGTTGTTTTGTTTTTGTTTTTATCCCCTGAACTAGAACTGAAAGTTACCTTTTTCTTGAGTGTTTTCTTGCAGCATTTCAGGTTATGCTCCCTGCCACCCCTCTGGAAAAACATACCTGTGTTTTTAGTGGGTAGGGGAATGTGGAAGAGAAGACGAATTGCACTTTAATGTGCTTTGATATGAATTTTATTATTTTATTAATTATATATTTAACATTTTTATGTAGATATATATTTATATTGTATTTTAAATATTTATATACACACGCATTGCCTACAGGAAAATGTAGGCATTTTCCTAATGCCCGGTGTAGGCATTAGAGCTCATTTCTGAGCTCTAAAATAAAAGTGACACTGGATTTTAAACATTTTCCCCCATTTTTCCCCTTATTTCTTTAATGAGATGGCTCTGGGTGCACAGCACGGATGAGAATTTTTTTTCTCACATCTTTTGTTTTTTTCACAGCTTCAGCCCTGATACAACCCAGCAGGAGGAGTGGGAAAAGACATGATGATGTATCTTGAATATGAGGATCCAGGACATATACCTCCCTGGGGAAAGAACCTCAGTATTTGGGTCCAATCCTGGATGTTTTCATGTAGTTTTTGTTATCTTTCGCATCTTTGTGAACTTGGAGTTAAATCTGGCTTTGGCGTAGGGGTGGCTCTGTCCCTGGAGACACTCAGTTTTACACAAAATGTGGTAGCTGTATTTGTATTTTTGCAGTAATAGCTGCATTTGCCTGATACCTGCATGTCTTGATTGTATCATGAGCGTGGAGCATGCAACGGGTTCTCACACCCTTCTAACAAGTGTGCTGTGCCCTAGGTCTTGATAGGGTTTGTAGTGCTTGTGGTTGGTATTTTGCAATGTAATAGTTTATAGCTGCTTTAAGAGACCACAACCATAGATGTAAAATTGTTGAAAAGGAGGAGATTGGTTTCAGATTGAATGGGTCCTTCAAAGTTTTCTAGTTACTGCAGAAATTGGAAATACCATGTGGACTCTCAGTGTGTCTCTCTCTTCTAGCCAGCATAGTTGAGTTTGTTACCTCTTCTAATGAGGTTTTTTGCCCTCTCCTGTGGTTTCTCACTGGCTCTAGTTTTGAAACTCAGTTGTGGTTCTTGAGCATCTTTAAATGAAGAGGGTGGAAACGAGGAGATGAACAACTGTGTTGTACTCCATCACCTGCTGTGTGAGCTTTCTGGGTCCTGAAAGGTTTCTGTCCTGTAGAGTACCACCTTATACCTCGCAAACTGGATCCAGCCCCCTGGACAGTGGATCTGGCCTATGGGTCTCTCTCCAAAGGACCCTATGGGCAGCAGACATGGGCTATGAGCTGGAGAAGTGGTCGCCCACAGTCAGCTACTGGCTTTTCTGAGGATCTGTCTCACCTGTGATGAAGAAAGCTGTATTTCCAAGACACGATGGGCTGGCAGGGACTGTGGTGTAGTTTTTGAATGCCTCTCTTAATTGGAAGGCTAGACACTGTGTCTTTTGACCCATTTGGGTTGAAAGATTGTATTTGCAATGCTGTATTTTCACTCTGCAGTTCCAGGGGTGAGGTTGCCTTCCACACTTCAGTTGTCTCTCCTTCTTTTGCAGATGAAGAAGAAGCTCTGAACTCTATTATGAAGGATTTGGCAGCGTTGGGCAAATGTGGGGGGCTGCTGGACAGCAACAGGAATAAAAACAGCGTCCACTCCAGCAAACAGGTAAGGCATTGCTTGAGTCCACCCTAAACTCCAGTAGACCAAAGAGGTGGGCATGGTGCTTACCATGCTGGGAGAACAGAGTTTAGATGTTAGAACTGAAGTTAGCAAGTGCTGCAGGAGCTTAGCATGTCAGAAATAACATAATTTTACCGAGGCATAAAATTTAGGACCCCTTTTTGAAGAGCTGTAAAGAAGCTACAGGCATTCCCCCTATCCCAGCGGAACAATGGAGGAGCAGAGAACAGTGATACTCCAAATATAGCATATAGCAATAGAGCCTGAAACTGGTTTTAAATCTCAAATCCCACCCCAAGGCACTTCTTTCTCTTGCTTAGCACTGAAAGTAGTAGAACTTGTTACAGGCTATGCAGTTTTAAGATTTGGATTAGTCAAATGTTTCCTGTTGACAGCGTTGATGAAATACAGTATTTATCATGTGCACATTTTACTTCAGATATTTGAAAGACAGACTGCTAAATTTGAGCTGTAGACACTCAGGTTCTTTTGGGAGGAATAATGTCATTCTTATATAAAGTGTTTAAATATTAATTACTGATGTTTATGCTCCTAAAACCAAACATTTTGGCACTGTTGCACATTCAGAGTTGATTTGGTGAGCAAAAATGTTGTCCCTTGAGCAATGTCAGAAATTATTCGCTGACATAGATATAATAGCTAAAGTGGATTTAATAGCTTGTTTGTGTACATAGCAAATATTACGTGAACAGAAAAGCTGTGAAGAAAGAATTCAGTTGTCAGAAAAGGAAGAAAAAAAGAAGGGGAAAAATAAGAGGACTGGGATGCTGTTGGAGAAGCATGCGAGCAAATCCACTTGGAATTCTAGTGCTATGGATTAGAATAAGCTTGCAATCAACTTTGCAGTTGCTGAATGCCTAGCAAGGAAGAAAACAAATTGTCATTTACTGTCGTCATGTATATTTTAATGGCACTTGTGCTACTAACAAAGAACTCTGGACGCAGAGGGGAAAGATCCTTTCCCGAATCCCTCTAGACTTCCTAGACACATGCAGACGAAAACACGTGCGCACGTAGCATGTCTGTTTTAAAGTGTGTCCTGGCGGTAGCAGCTGTCCAAGTTGAATCACTGGATTTGTGTTCAGCTCATGCTGAAATAAGTCCAAGATGTTTACAAAACTGACCAGAGAAATTCAGAGCTGGCTCTCTGCAGCTGCAGGCAAAGCAGACAATCCAGCGCAGCTTTGGATGGCTCTGAGAGTAGCATTTTCTGCAAGTTGATGGGTGGGGACCATACCAAGCCATCTTGGGTTGCTTTCAGGATAGCAAAGCTTTTTAGACTTCTCTTAAATAACATACTTGTTTTCTCACAATGGGGGAAAATCCCTGCTGTCATTTTTGAAAACTGTTGCTGTAAATGCAGCAGATGATACACAGTTAACAAGATAATTAGTCAAAAATAAGGAAAATAATAGTTTTTGTTGGCTGAATTGTTATCTACAAAACTTTCATAAAGTTGATGTCTTGCAATCAAATTCGTATCCACCGCCCATCCACTCTGTATCTTCGTTTATAAGTCACCAATAGAGTTACGTTGTGATCTGATATCAGCGTTAGAATTGTTGGCTGCCACTTGCGTTTAATTTTATTATATTAGGAATCAAACTTTCCTTCCCAATTACAGCATTGATGCTTGGAAAAACATTGCCTCCTTTATGAATTTTCTTTTTATCCATAAGCAGACCAGCCGTAGCTGCGTGCTCGTTGTTACTTAGAGCTTTCCAATGGAGGAGATGCAAATAGTCAGCATCCTGCTCTCCTTGCGCATCCGGGGTTGAGGATTCAGACCAACAGGCCCCAGGAGATGAAGGGCGTTGGAGTATGTTGAATTGTTGCTTCACTAAATTGGACTAGCTGGAACAAGTCTGGCTTGCGGGAGGATGGGAGTCTAGTCTGTGAGGTGGGGAGTGGCCAAAGTAGGTGGAATTAGTGGGGACTTGGTTCACGTTTGCAGCTCAGAAACTTTTAATTGACTTGTTTGGGTCACTTTTACTTTTTTTTTTCCTTGTTTTTTAGCACAGAAATTGATTGGGGGAAAAAGATTGTTTTGGAAATGCTGTTGTCATGCCTGTGATTTGTTGTTCCTTTGGTACTTGGTGTTCCCTTTTTTTTGCTTTCTTTTTTATTTTTTTCTGTGATCACGTTGGCTGGTTGGAGTGAAGGATGCACTGCACAGTCTTCCATCTTGGAGAGGGGGAGTGAGGCATGGGGCATTTAGATGCTAAATTTTCCTCTTGGGAATCTTACTGTAGGTGTCTCTTATGAGGCCCTGCAGCAACATGCTCACATTGAAAAATTTGGGTCTGGACGTTCAGTTGTTGGATTAAAAAAAAAATAAAATCTCTTTCTCTGTGGAAAAATGCTTTTTCTGAGGCATGGGAATCCTTCAGTCAATGTTCCAAATTTCCACTGAAAAACACTTTAAATAAGAATGTGTTGACTAACTAGCCTGTCCCTTTGTGGCTTGCAGCAGTTTTTTGGTCCACAGAGAAACACGACCAAAGTGTTATCTCATCCCTGTCTCCTGGAGGGGTTCCTTTGTTCTCTCTTGACAGAAGTTGAAATTTGGAGCCTGCCAGATAGTATTCCTGGTAGGCCTGGGCCACACAAGAAAGTAGTCTGTGGTGGTACGTGCTACACAATATTTTTTCCCCAAAATATCGACAGTTTTGCTTCAGATCATCTTATGAAATTAACATTCTTTGGCAAATTGTGTAAAAATCTTTCTTTTTTTAGTTTGCTTTCCTTACAAATGAGTTGAGGACTAAGGCTGAGTTTCTGGATGTCTAACGACTCATGGCAGAACAAGCTGGAAATGAGAACAGCAATATCTGGTGCACAGTGCAGATAAATTTCCTCCCTTAGATTATCCAGGCAGCTGGCAGCAGACGTGATGGCTGAGCTTGAATCTCCTGAGTCCTGGTCAGGTGTGTCAGCCACTACGTGATGCTGCCTTTCTGCCTTGTGAGAAAACGGGGTAGAGGGATAGAGATGGACACCCTTTTCCTTCTGCATGTGAGTCACAATCTAAAAGGGAGCCGTTCTTTGGGAGCAGGGGGATCATCCTGACGTTATTCCTAGTGCATCCTCTGCACTATTATTCCTCCATTATTCCTTTTATCACTCCATTATTCCTCGTCCATCATCTGGCATGGCTGGAAGGAGTCCTTTCAGGCAGTCTCCTGGACTGAACAGACAAAGGAATTTGTTTATAGCAGTGGCTCTGAAGAGGGGAAGGAGGAGACAGCAGAATAAAGATCTGCACTGTGATCACTAAGGAAAAAGATGAGTGGAATAAGAAGGGAAACCACAAAGAATTAGAAATCCTAAACAAAAGCATGGAGGAGAAAGGAGCAATTATATTAACATTTATTTTGCATCTGTCTATTTATGTGCAAATCCATTTATTTACATAAATAGCACTTGGCAACTCGCAGCATGAAGTTGGTTGTCAGTGCTGCATTTCGGTCTAATGACAAGGCATTGGTGTGGGCCTCTATCACAGCTGATGACAGCTAGCAATTCCTCTGGCACATTAATTT
Organism: Buteo buteo; assembly: GCF_964188355.1. Taxonomy (NCBI): domain Eukaryota; kingdom Metazoa; phylum Chordata; class Aves; order Accipitriformes; family Accipitridae; genus Buteo; species Buteo buteo. Next base: position 5,991,761 of record NC_134172.1, on the reverse strand, counting down.
TGATTGCAAGTTCCCCCATGGCAACGAAGTCCAATACTTGCAAGGAACATTTTCCCATGCACAACAAATGTCAGACTGACCTAAAAGTTGTTCTTTTAGTAAATTACCTCCGGATTCTCTTTTCTTTGGCAAGTTTGATGCAGGACAAGGCTTGCTCATAACTAGAATAAAATACAGCTCATGTTCTAGGGCTCTCTGTTTGTAGGTCTTCAAGCAGCCTAAAAGGAGTTTGGCTTTATCACATCTGTTTTACCGTTGGGGAATATGATGAGGGTCCATAAATATCACCTTGAAGATGGGAGTCTCTATGAGGAGATCTGCAGGGATTGCCCCATCTGGGGAGCAGAAGCAAGGGACCGAGAGGGGAGCAGCACCGGTTGGGAAAGGCTTGGCTGGAGATGGCAAAGGCAGTGGAGTCACAAGGATTTGGGGAAGAGGCTTTCCCTTGTCTGTGTGTGGAGCTGACTTGGGTGCTAAGAGAGTAATACCAAGGAGAAATCCAGCTGGAAAAAAACCTATTCCCTGCCAGGTAGGTGGTTTTGGATAAACATTTTGAAGCCTGTGATTTCTGCTGCTGTATAAACCAAAAATATCTGTAACAGGGAGCAATGAACCCTCTAGACATCATCTTTCCACTTGCCTCTGAGCTGCTCACGTGCTGGGCTTGCTTTTTCGGAGGAAAAGAGCTGTAAGGATCCAGGGGGACCAGGATATCTTGTAGCTTCCACCCACCGAGAGGAGAAGGGGGCAATCCCAGACAAACCCCTTTCTGTCTGGTTGCTGAATAACCCGAAGTGCGTGGGGGTTCTGTGCAGATAATTCCTAATGATGCAGATTAGTCATCTCCTATTGCGGTTTAGGGACGTGGTCCAGCTGTCTGGCTTGTAACGAACGTCCCATTGCTAAAAGCAGGGGCGAGCACAGGATTAATGCAAACAACGTGCACATCGGGGAGGTGCAGAAGTCCCCTCAGCCTGGCCCTGTGGTGCTGATTTCTCTTGGCCGAAGCCAGAAGTTGAGGAGAAATCCCACCGCTTTGTGGCTTTGTACAAAGGAGTAACTAGAGCACTAATGCTTGAACGCTGCACAGCTCAGCAGGGTTTTCTCATTGTTTCCTAATCCAACAAGTAGAAAATAAGAGAAGTGAATATAATCTCTCTGCTTACCCTCCAGCATGCAGAAATGGGTCTCCTTCATTGCCCCTATTTTACCCAGGGGGGAAACTGAGGCAAAGTAAGTGTCCAAGGTCTCATGGGTGGGTAAGAGCAAAGCTGGAATGAGCCCCTCTTGGTGCAGTGCTGAAGGGATGGGGGGGGCCCTTGTGATGATTTTTCCTGCCTTTCTTGACCTCAGAAGGGTTAATGCTGGAGTTGGAGGCTTTGTCCCAGGTGGTTTGTGAGGCAACCATGGATTTGGATGGAAGGAGTGATCCAAAGGCCCTGTTCCTGTGGTGTCTCAGCATGGGCAAAGCTGTCCTCTGGTTAGGTTTGACAAAAGCAGCTTTAAAAGCTAGCCACAGAGGTGGAGTCCTACCAGAACGCTGTTTCTGACAGCAGCTGAATTTGGGAGGAGGAGAGGACGTGATGGGGGGTAGTCCTTGAACTGGGATTTTACAGGGTGGCAGCTTTAGGTGCTTCAGCTCTTGGTGCCACACTAGCGCACGGGCAGACGTGGAGGTGCAGGGATGTCCCCTCTGCTGGGTCCCTGCCTGCAGTCAGTGGCATTGAAGCGATGCAGCGAGGGCGTCCCTGTGCTGTCGGACACCCTTCTCCGGCGGCATTGCTCAGCGTGGACCCGTACCCTGATCTGATCGACCCTCTGGGTGTTCAGCACCTTCTGTTCCTCCGAAGCTGCTTCCATTTTAGGCCTAACCGCATGTTTTCTTGCTCTCCGTGTGTGCTTTTATTACAAACAGCAGTCAGCTCTTCAGGGATCTCTGTATAAGATCATGATTCACCTCATTTGGAAACACTTTTTCCATTTTTTTCCAACATTTTGCTTAATCTAAACCAGGGCGCAGGGCTGCTTGCTCCAGCTCTGGGGGCCGAGCTTGGCCGAGCCTGCCGGGGTGCGTGGTCCCCAGCCGAGCAGGCAGAAGCGGTTGCCCCCTTCCCCCCTCCTCAGTTCCCATCAGCGCTTCCTCTGAAGCTCGGCAGTTGCGGTCTTTTTTTGTGAAATTAGAAGTTTTGAGGAAGGAGCTAAAAATACCTCAAGGAAAGCCTGGAAAGATGGTGATGGGTTTGTGGCCACAACGGTGGCTTTGCTTTTTCCTTTCCCAGGCGGATGGCAAGAAAGAGTAAAATACTGTTTGTTAGTGGGGCTGGAGGAAATGCCGGTACAAGTATCTTGGAGAAGAAATTATTCCAGAAACGAAGGGAATTACTGTGGTATTTCCTGTCAGGGTTGTCGCTTATTTTGTTTGTGTCGCAGCAGGGCCTACAGGCGCCAGCCGAGACGTGGGCTGCTCTGTGCCCCATGTCATACGGAAATGTACATGAAGAGGGAAAGTTGCTCAGTTCATACAACCCGGGAGATCAAACATCTAAATTTTATGCTTGGCTCTGCCACTCTGCTTCATAGAATGAATCACAGAATGGTTTGGGTTGGAAGGACCTTTAAAGATCATCTAGTTCCAACCCCCCTGCCATGGGCAGGGAAATCTTTCACTAGACCAGGTTGCTCAATGCCCCATCCAACCTGGCCTTGAACATGTCCAGTGATGGGCCATCCACAGCTTCTCTGGGCAACCTGTTCCAGTGTCTTACCAACCTCATAATTTTTTTTTTTTTCCTTATAACCAATGTAAATCTAGCCTCTTGCAGTTTAAAACTGTTGCCCCCAGGCTGGGCTTTACCTTCACATCCTTAGGAAAATCACTTCGCACCTCGGTTTCCTCTGCTTGCTCCCATTACCTGCCTCAGCTTTCATAACATTCCATGAAACTGTCAATGAAATCCTCTGGTAGAGCTCAGTGTTGAAGGCTGGTGCCTTGTGGCATGGCCTTACCTGTCTCCTCCACCATATTTAACACATGCCCTTCTTGGATGTCTCAGCTTATTCTCCTACAGCAACTAATGACCTCTTGATTGCAGGGAGAACAAGGCTGCCATTAACCTCAGTTAACATCTGATGGCAGGGAGGGTAAATAGCATGACTTGGATTGTGCAAGGAGTCGCCGCTGTTGTCTTCATTCCTCACAAAATTGCAGAAGTGAGTAGGACCTGGCAGCTTCCACAACCTGCCCTCAAGCACTTGTATGTTGTGTTGAGGTCCTTACAGAGAAGATGCTGATCCTGCCTTCCCCTCAATCGTGCATTTGAGACGCTGGGTGCAGACTTGCGTGAGATTTTGCTCCAGCACTTGGCAGTGCCCCAGACTCCCTGTGTAATCTCAAACCGGTTGCTCCAAACCAGATTTCCATGGGTGTAAAAAGTCATAGCCTGCTCCAGCATTTAGGAAGTGCTTTGCATCCCCCTGGGGCTTCCTAGTGCTTTGGGCACTGCCCACCTCTTTTTCTTTTTTTTTTCTTTAAAGGAAAAAAAGTATTTATTGCTGATAGCAGTGATGAATTCAGCTTTACTGTGGGTCAAAACATGAGCAACCCAAGGGAAGACTGAAAAATAAAACTGTAAGCAACTTCTCAGACTATAGATAAATATATATTCGTCCCTCTTCCAAATGCTTGTAAGCTTAAGGTCTTGGTTTCTTTGAGGAAGGTGAGAGGTTAATGTGTTTTATATCAGAAAAAAAATAAATAATCTAATTAACAAATGAAGTCAAATTTCATTTCCCTATTGCAGCCGGTGTGTTTATTGCTCTACTCAGAAGCAGAACGGAGCAGTGTGGGGCAGCTGGCTTACTTCTGTTGGCTTCCGGCCACAGCACATCAACCCTGTTGTTGATGTAGAAGAAAAGGATGCAGGAGGGTCGTGGCTCATTTTTTTCCTTTTCTTCTCTCTCTCTGGAGCTTTATATGAGTGTTTTGACATTTTTCCAGCCACAAGCTGTTTTTCAAAACTTATTTGTCTGCGAAATTTGTGTTGCTCAGCATAAACAGGCATTGTGTGCTATGTCCCAGCTCGGTGCAGCATTTGGGTCTGCACTGAAAGTGAAACCTGTGTTTTGAAAGGTTTCCTGCAGCGAGGCTGGAGCTGCGTGAGCTTTTCCCCTTACACGTCCTGCTCCTTTGTAAGGAGAAACCTCGAAAGTTCTTCTCCCTGATTTTTTCCCTTACTTTAGAGAAGGGCTTTGTGGAGCTACATGCAGTGAACCCACATCAGCTGATTTACTGCCAGCATCCAGGAGGGCTGAATCAGCCAGGCCCTGTTCAGAGAGGCACATGCAAATAAAAATTGGCATAAGAGGTTCCATATGTTTTTTTCCTTTTCCAACAGAGATAATCCAAGGTGGCAATCCCACCTGTATTTGCCTGTCTCTCTAGAATGATTTCGACCTTCAACACTAGGTTGGTTATGGGCATCCCTTCTCCGTTTGAATTTTGGACTGGTTTAGAGTTAGTTTGGTTTTTTTACGAGTTGGGCCTGTTCTAGAAGTGAACCTGGAGTTTGTCCAGAAGTTGTGGGTCTGGAGAACTGGCTGTAGACACTGAGGTGATGTAAGTGCCTGTTTAGCACAGGCCTGTAACACTGCTGGAGTGCCCCATTTGGTGACTGTCCTGGCACTGGTTCTTCCCAGCCTTTCTGGAAACACAGAAAATGCCACAAGTAGAACTAAAAAGGATGTGTTTTGGGTGATCCAACATGCTTACCCTGAATCTGCTGGGTTTTGGTTTTTGGTTTTTTTTTTTCCAAGCATTTCAACCTCGTTGCCTCCAGCCTTGACTTCCTGAAGTTCGGTGGGTGTTTGCAGAACTCAAGGAGTTGTCAGTTTAAAAATAAACCTAAGGACACCCGTCCAGCTCATTTTCCTCATTAGAGACAAAGCTGTTTCACTGTGGCTCTGCTTTCCCTCTGAGAGGATGGAAAGTGTGCCTTCACGCATTGGCAATCCAGGGTGAGAGATAAGGCCCTTGCTCAGGAAGGGCTGTCACCCACCCGTTCGGGGATTATCCCTGTGAGATGCTGGCGGCACAGGACTGAGTCCTCCCTCGTGTTACACCTTGGAGGGAGGTGGCAAGCGCTTTTTTCTCCATGGGAAGAAAACTACTGTTTGAGGAAGCTTGTGTGCACTAGCGGGGGCAGAGCCCTGGTTAACTGGGGTGACTAAACCTGGTCTGAGAAGTAAAGAGGGTTTTGATCTGCCTTGGAGACCATTGGAAAGTCCTGGCATGAGCCAAGGGGTGCTAGAGGGGTGCTTGGCTCAGGCTCAGTCTGAGAAGCTGAATGAATGAAAAGGCTCCTTGTGGTCTTGATTGCTGCGAAATATGCACAAATAGAGGATGGGAGAAGTGGCTTTTACTAGTCCCTGTGTTCTCTATTAAACATCCTCTGGGCTTTGCTTTTGGGTTTCCAACAGAAAAGTACTGGGGTAAAACCATGGGGAGCGCTGAAGATGGACAGACATCAGACACTTAACATGTTTGCCTCTTTGATAATAGTGCCTTGTTCCCAACTGAGTTCAGAGCATTTGCAATTTTCCACTTTTACTAATGTATTTTATTAAAACTAACAGTTATACAGATGAATCAGTGTCCTCTGGTCAAAAAATAAGGTCTTCTGTAAACAAGCACATTTATCAGCAATGTGGAGTTTCCTCAGATTCCACGAGTCCAGCAGGTAGCTTGGCCCTAAATAGACCAAATGCCCACTGGAGTTAGGGGAGTCTCCCTGAGAACTCCCATCAGCTTTGGATCTGCGAGTCAATCTGGGATGCAGTTTAGGACTTAACCATTTTCTGCTTTTTCTTTCAGCAGCGAAATGTCAGGATCAAGTTTGAATATGAAGGAGAAAAAAGGTATGTACCAACCCACTCCCCCACAGGTACAGGGGCAAATTTCCTTTTTTTACCCAACATTGTTCTACTGACTTCAACCAGCTGCAGATGAGCTCACAGCAGGTTTTGTTCCCCTAAAATCAACTACAGTTTTATATGCAAGAGCCTTGCCTCGTCATCCCATTTGCCACAAGTACCTCCTGGGATTTGCACACAGGCAAAGTGGTTCGAAGCTGGAGTCATTAAGTGCCTCTTACCAGGGATATAGGGTGCATGCTTGGATCCTTTTCTCTTTTAATTCTTGAGCCCTGCTGAACCACAGCTGAGCTGCAACTCTACAGAAATGCATCCTTTGATTAGCAGCCTATGACACTTACTTAAGATAACCAGATTTTGGGCATGGGTCCCATAAAAATAGAGCTGGGAGTTAAAGCTTGCCCGCCCTTCCCTGCTTGACATTTTCATGGAAGGTGTCACTGAGCTTGGTGCTCAGTGACTGTGGCAGGGCAGGACACAGGGCTGGAAACTCACAGGCTGATCATCCAAGTTGCATGTTAAAGCCAAAGAAAATTTAAGTCATGTTATCGTAGGGCTGGACTGAACCTGCTGGTATGTACCTGTAGAGCTGCTGCATGTGATGGTGCAAGAGAGTCACAGGATGCCGAAGTGCATCGTTCTCTCTTACATCCCTCTGCTCTACTCAGAGCCACTTGCTGAAAGTGGAGATGGTAAATCACTGACCAGTGCCTCATCCTACGTCTTCTTCAGTGAAGGGCTGCTGGACTTTCTTCTTTTCCACTCATACTTCACAGCAGAGGGAGGAGCAGAGGGGCTGCACTAGGTTTTTTGGTAGATGTTCTTGCAGGGTAGGTCAAGTCCCCTCTTGGGCATAGCAGACAAGCAGCATTTCTGTGAGTGTAAAAGCAAGGAACAAGCTTTATGCTTCGTGATGGAGGAATACGGATCCTTTCTTCTGAATTGTCAGTCTAATCCCAAATTCCAGGATGCTTCTACTAAATTGAGACTATTGTTGTATTTGTTTGTGTATACAGGATTATCCAGTTTCCAAGACCAGTCAAATTCAAAGAAGTGGTGCAGAAGGTCACGGATGCTTTTGGACAGACGATGGACTTAGTCTGTGTGAACAATGAGGTACTCTTCTCCTTACTGCTAAGGGGGAGTTTTAGGGTGCCTGGTGCCCACTTCAGGATTGAGCAGTGGTTTGTTCTTAAGGCCCTAATTTAGTGTTGTACATGGATGTAAAGAAAAAAACCTTAATTTGTGGCTCCCAGCTAGTGAACGTGCAAGAGCTGTGGTCTGGACACAGCTCAGTTGGATTCTCAGACTCTAAGCCAGGCTTTTCCCTTCTCAAAACTATTTCAATTAAGGCCTATTAAGTGGTGACACAGGAACATTGTCTTTCCCCCAGAAGAACAAATCTCCCTAACTCATACGGGGGACGAATCAAGTAACTGAGATGATGGAGACATTGTCAGTTCAGCCGCGCAGTCAGCAGCAGTAGATGTTTTCCTATTAACACCTTTGAGGCAATAGGGCCAACTTTCAGAGTGTGTCTGGCTGGTGAGAGCACTCACAAGGCAGAGAGGAGAACGGCTGGGACCAAATGGCTTTCCTGAGAGCCACATGAAGTGTCTGTAGGCTACTGCGTGTTTGGTTTGGATATGAAGCCTTCCCATCTTGGGGGTAGTTGCAGGAGCATGAAGTCCAGAGTATGAGGGACAGTGCTGCTAACACAGCGTACTTTTATCTCGCACTGACTTTGTTTCACCCCAAAACCCCAGAACCATGTGCATGTTCTTGTGGTTAGGTCTGCAGTGAAATGTGCGTCACTGAAGGTTCCTCTAGCAAGTTCTGTGGCCACATACAATCAGCCAAGAAACCCTCCCTCTGTGATCCTTGTATTTCAAGGCTTGAAGACCTTTCTTCTCCAGCCTTCTTCATAACATAGGCCACTGTGTTTTTCCAACTTTTTCTTTGAGCCCAGCACTGTGTCTGAAAGGAGGGTACTGATGAGGGCCTTTACCTATGTCCTGGTTTCTGCTGGGATAAAATTAATTCTCTCCCCCATCCCACTGAGTGGGGGGCAGCGAGCGAGCAGCTTCGTAGTGCTTAGTTGCCGGCTGGGGTTAAACCACAACAACCTAGAAGGGGGCAATCCTTGGCATCTGTTTTGGCATGCTGAGTGTTTTCCTGTGAGGCATCTTGCCATGAGCTGGGCAGGCATCCGGAGTCACTGGACTCTCAAGGTGGGTTTGGCTTTGGGAAGGAGGAGAGGGTCAGATGACAAATAGGTGGACTTTTAAAGACAAATTCTTTTGGATCTGTCCTGACAGCTTGCTTGTTAAAGTATTAATTGCAAGTGACTAAGAGCCTTTCATTAAGGTATGAATGGAGAGAGAGGTCGTGATGAGCTGTCTCTTTTTTTTTTTCTTTCTCCTTCTTTTTTCTTTTTTTCTCCCTTCTGTTTCAATGGAGATTTGATCCACAAAAAAGTTGCTATTCTTTTATAATAGGGACCTCATGATACCAAAGTGTCCACTGGGTTTTGGCTTTGAATGCAGTCCGGTTTCTAATCTTGGGCATTCTCTGACAACCCTCCTGGGAAAAGCCTGCCATTGAATTCTCCAGGAATGACTCATTTCATTCCAGGTTTCTTTCCACTGGAAGAGGAATTTTTTCCAACAGCAGCAAACAGAAGCTCAAATAATGCATTTTATCCCATGTTAGAGACTGTCTTCCTGGGCATGTGCACAGAACATAGCAGGACCATGAGCAGGCATTTGGGAACTCCTAACTTCTTATGGTTGAGGACGACTTTCAGTGTTGTGTTTTTCTATACATAAAAATTCCTCCTTGTGAGGACCTGTATCTTTGTGCAGAGGTCTGAGCAGTAGTAATTCAGGATTGTTATTGTGGAAACACTATAAACAGACAAAAGTGACCTTTGCGGAGATAGCCTGCACATCCACATGGTGACACACGGGCATCTGGCTCCTAGCGCGTTCTGGGTCAGCTTTTTGTTTCATGACTGCACATCTCAGAGGTAGCCTGACCCTGGACTCGTTACAATTAAATGTTTCACCCTTTCTTCATGCTCAAAGGGAACTGTGCAGTAATTCTTTGTTGCCATCAGATGTTTCTCCTGCGGTAGCACCTTGTAGACCAGAATTACACTGAGGTCAACAGGCCCCTTGTCGTGGTTTAACCCCAGCCAGCAACTAAGCACCACGCAGCTGCTCACTCACTCCCCCCCCACCCAGTGGGATGGGGGAGAAAATCAGGAAAAGAAGTAAAACTCCTGGGTTGAGATAAGAACGGTTTAATAGAACAGAAAAGAAGAAACTAATAATGATAATGATAACACTAATAAAATGACAGCAGTAGTAATAAAAGGATTGAAATGTACAAATGATGCGCAGGGCAATTGCTCACCACCCGCCGACCGACACCCAGCCAGTCCCCGAGCGGCGAATCCCTGCCCCCCCCCTTCCCAGTTCCTAAACTAGATGGGACGTCACATGGTATGGAATACACCGTTGGCCAGTTTGGGTCAGGTGCCCTGGCTGGGCATGAGAAGCTGAAAAATCCTTGACTATAGTCTAAACACTACTGAGCAACAACTGAAAACATCAGTGTGTTATCAACGTTCTTCACATACTGAACACAAAACATAGCACTGCACCAGCTACTAGGAAGACAGTTAACTCTATCCCAGCTGAAACCAGGACACCCCTACAAAAGCTCACTAAATGGCAGTCCCTGTCCCGGTGAAGCAGGAGTCCTGAAGCCAGGATCAGCAAGATGAGCATGCCAGCTGGGTGGAGCAGGGGCATGCATGAATCACATCCTGGTGGGACCGTGGAATCAGCGGGCTTGGGCTGGTAGAGATAAGAGCGGGGCCTGCCCGTGGGTGTACTGCATGGGGCATGTCTGCATGTGCTAGGCTGGGCTCACCTTTCTGACGAGTGGGACAGCAAAATCTGGCCTGGCCAGGGACAGCATGGCGTGCTGTTTTTCAGACAGTCGGCTGTGTTATGGGTTGAAAGACTGGCTTATGCGGCAAATGCTCTGTCTGAATTTGATCTGTATGCACTGCTAAACAGCTGCTCTAGGTCTGACTAAGTGTTACCTTGTTGTTCCATCTGCGTGACCAACTTGTGATGTGACCTCGGGCAGAACACTGAACCTCGGTGTGCCACCAGTTCCCTTCTGACCTCCCCTTGCTTGTCTCCTCTGAGGCTGTCCCTCAGCATCATTTCAGAAGGTTAGGGAGAGTTAAAGCCTAGGGAAGTGGTAGAAGCACCATTACAGGGGGAGGAGATAAAAGCATATTTAACAAACATTTGTCGAGAATTGTTGATGCCAGTTGGTCCTGCATTGGGCAGGAAGATGAACTAATTGACCTCTCGGATTTTTCCCCAACCCTGTTTCCTACTATTCTTTGGCTTTCTGCAGTGTCTTACAGAGTGAGGTCTAGCAATATTGTTGTAGTCGGTGAATACGCACCCTTTGCACTCACTTTCTTAGACTGCACTGGATTGACTACCAAGTCCCATACTAAAACATTAGGCTCCAGGGGAGTATACTGTTTAAAAGCAAGAAGAAAGTCTAATAAGCTCTATTTAGTGAAACTTCTGTGTAGGTAAACTTTGCTGTTCGTCACGGCTGCTCAGTCTGTAGACAGAATAAACCTGTTTACTGGAAATGCACCCTGGCAATTACTTCCATGGTTCTGCATGAGTCTATATTTAGTTTCGTGCCTAGTAGATATCTGTTCCTGATATCCATATGTGCCACAGTCTGGAAGCCAAATGGAGCAAAACCTACTTGCCAGATGTGGGTAATAGGTAAAGCCAAGCTAAATACTGGCTCCAGTCCCTTTTACAGGAGGGCAATTTCTGCCTGATGTTTTTGGCTCCTCTGAAGCAGGCATGCAAACATATTAATGTTGTGATACTGGAGTGAGATGGAGTGACCTGCAGAACATTCTGTTCAAAGCAGCAGCTGAGGGATCGCTCTGAATGCTTGTGAAGAGCTCAGTAAAGGGATGGGTGAGCAGTGGGACTATACTTACAGTTCAAAGTAAAATTCTGCTTGGTGGTGAAATGCGAGGGAGCGGCTCTCCACCATTCTCATTTCTGTTTGGGTGAGTGTGGGAGAGAAGGCTTGTCTGCTTGATGCACCTGTGGAGTCCTTGTGAACTTCAGGAGGATTAAACAGTGCACCAAGAGAATATCCTCTTCAGCTCTACTGCTTAAGGAAACAGACTGTCTGAGAACAGCTGCACAGCATTTGGGAGACGTATTCAATACCATCTTTGATATCTGCTGTGAACATGGGTGATTCATTCAGATCCCAAAGTTTAACCATGAACTGTGGTCTAACCATTTACTCCATGAACCTACTGAGAGCCCTGAATAGTTGATATCTACCTTGTGAGTACTTTCCTTTCATTCATGTCCAAGCCCTGTCCCAGACTGGGAATCTGTTTCCAGCCTTGGTTGTGAGGCCCAGCCCAGACAAGACTGGTGTTGGTGTTCTCTGTAACCCCCCCAGCTGGTTAGGTCCCTTGCTTGGGAGGTAAGGGACATCTTCCTGAACTTTTCCCCATCTGGTTTGGTTGAGAACTCTTAAGTCCCTGCAGCCTGTAGGATATCCTGGGGCAAAGCTTTCTCAAGAGTTCCTCTTGGAATCTTTTTCCTACACACAAATAACTAAATAGTTTTCAGACAAAGGGTGCACAGCTTGATCATCCCTCTTCCTGGGTGAACATGCTAAATGCTTTTCTCTATAGTTTCTTTTTCTGTCTTGTAGAAATTTCTCAACCATGTTTGCATACCTTACACCAGCAGAGCACTCCTAGCTCAACCTGGAGTTCATTGCTTAAATATCATTTGAGAACTGGCCTTGTCTTTCCCCAGCAATCACCACTGCTTCCAGCAATTACACCTGGCAGCTTCCTTTTCTCACCTGTTAATCCCATTTCTGGGTATCTAACTCTCCCATGCAAGCCGTAGAGGTCCTGGGTATCTAGTTTGGGACTGTGAACTCTACAGAATAGCAGGTTGCATTAAACTTAGCTATTGCAGTGCCCCTTTGCAGACCTGGATTTTAGTATCTCGAAGCCAGGTGCCTAAGGTAGCTATAAGCTCAGGACCACCCGCTATCCACAGCTGCGGGAGCTTGGCTTTCTTGGTGGGATGTTTTGGGCCCCCTACTGCAAGAAGGACATCAAAGTGCTGGAGCGTGTCCAAAGAAGAGCAACAAAGCTAGTGAAGATTCTAGAGAACATGTCTTATGAGGAGTGGGTGAGGGAACTGGGGTTGTTTAGCCTGGAGAAAAGGAGGCTGAAGGGAGACCTTATTGCTCTACAACTACCTGAAAGGAGGTTGTAGTGAAGTGGGGGTCGGTCTCTTCTCCCAAGTAACAAGTGATGGAACTAGAGGAAATGGCCTCAAGTTGCGCCAGGTGAGGTTTAGATTGGATATTAGGAAAAACTTCTTCACCAGAAGAGTTGTCAAGCACTGGAATAGGCTGCCCAGGGAAGTGGTTGTGTCACCATCCCTGGAGACATTCAAAAAATGTGTAGATGTGGCACTTAAGGACGTGGTTTAGTGGTGGACTTGGCAGTGCTAGGTTAACGGCTGGACTCGATGATCTTAGTCTTTTCCAACCTAAAAGATTCTATGATTCTATGACAATGATGTTAAGCCTGATATTTATCATATGAAATAGGTGGCCTGCATATGGCTCGGTTCCCTGTCTGCAAAATGGGGAAGATAACCTTCCTATCACACAGGAGAAGAGAAATTCAATCCAAACCTTGAGGTGCTCACACTGTAGAAACAGCCGCCATGTGGACATCTAAGATGGAGCTTGGCGGGCTCAGGCTGTGATCCTTGTGTGGAGGAGGTGACTGTAGCAGTTTCCTGAGGTGAAACCTCATCTCTGTTGGCCAGGGCCCACAGTTTTCCATTGACCTGCTCATCCCCAAAGTCCTAGCCTCAGTGCACACAGTCTGAGATATATTTGCCTGTGGGCCAACAGCCAAACCCTTGGCAACACCCTGGGATCAAAAAGGTAGACACAGGCGGCTTTTGAGTGTAGTCTTCTGTGGCGGTTGATCTGAGGTGCGTTTGCTGTGGCTGGTGGCATGAACCCTGATCGCTCAGAGGGCTGAGCTGCCTTTCAGGAGTTCTGGGCAGCTGTAGCTCCCAGTAAGACCAGTGAGAGCCTTCTGGGAGCTGTGGCTGCTTGGTCCCTTTGGTAGGTGGAACTGCTGTGTACTTTGGCACAGGCATGAGTATAACGTGCTGTGTTGGCTGGAGTCAGTGCCAATGCCCGAGGCAACCTACAGAGGCTAAGACCTGGGTTTTATGAGATTAGGCAGAATGGCCCTGAATGAGGGGCAAAAACTTGTGGTCTTAATCTTAGCCTAGGGCAGCAGAAGGCCACGGAGCCACTCTGAAGTGCAGCTGTGTTGGGCGTTGGAAGCTTTGCAGGCTGTCCGCAGGACGTGGTACACCACGCAGTAATGTCAGGAGGGTCAAATTCCAGCTGGAGATACGAGGGCAACAGTCTGCCACTTACCAGGAAAACATTAGGACCTTTAGCTGCCTGATAGACACAGCACTGTGTAGCGCTCTGTTCTATTTAGCTTATAAAGAGCAGAGGATGAATTTTCCCTGCTGGGGGTCAAAGAAGTGGTTCTTGGAGGGAGAGCAGTGTACACCTTTCCCATCAAAAGGGAAGAGACTCTTATTTGTGAGATGTTCCCCGATTTCACCTGATGACCAAACACTAGGGAGACTGTGTCAGTGTGCAGGAACACAGGTTGCAGCAGTAGACAAGGCCACTGAGGATCTACCAGAGTAAATCCTTGGGTGCAGCTCACTGCTTTCTTGTAGCACCATTGCATGACCGTCTTCCCAGGAAGAATGTGTGGGGCTGTTTTGGGGCTGCATTGCCTGCAAACTCCAAGATCAGAGCAGCCCCAGAATAGCAGGCAGCAAGCCTAAGGTTTTGTCTCAGCCTTCTCCTCTTCCCACTAGCTGAATTGGTGATGTGACCTTTAAGCTCTCTCCTTGCAGATGTTTTTTTGTTGTGATTTTTTATGTCTGTTCCTTGGTAGATGAGAACTTGGAAGAAAATGTTAGAGTTCGGCAAGCTGGAGGGCATGGGGGCTCTGTTTTCCATCTGCCTTCTTGGGTTCCTCCCTCATCCCCCGATTCCCAAGCAGCTCACTGCAAGGATCTGGCTTCCTCTGTTTACCCTAAAGTGTGACACTGCCGTGCTCCGGTGTTTGTTCAATCCCTTCCAGCTCCTGATCGCACTGAAATCCCAGGAAGATTTGGACAAAGCGATGGAACAGTTGGAGCTGAGCCCTTCCCTGAAGAGCCTGCGGATCCTTGTGAGCGCTCCAAAGAAAGCGAATGTGAGTCCTTCACCTTCTCTGCTCTTTTGTGTCTGGAGCGAGATGCCGTGTTATTGTGTTGGGGAGTGGAAACGAGTCTCTTGACGGTGCAGAGCAGAGGGCAAGCTGGTCATGAGGGGGGTCAGCCCTGCTTTGGCTCAGCTGCTCAGAAATCTTCCTGTGGTGGCAGCACAGAGACTGAGCTCAGTTCCCTCTAGCTGCTCCTGCATCCTGTGAAGGGTTAAATACCATCCTGATTCTCAAACAAGGTTAAACCCCAAGAGAACCCCTTGTGCTTTCTGCCTAGGAATGGTGTCGCCATTCCTCTGTAGCCTCTCCTCCACATACAAGGTGATGCCCTGGCCCTTGCCATACTGGGTGGCAGCATGGGGACTGTTCCCTCCATGTGGTGCTGCAGTATGAAAGGCCAGGAAGAGCAAACTGGAGAATCCTTCAGTCTCATGCAGGACTGTCTTTTTTTCCGTATTTATGTATTTGTTTTTCCCGAGCTCAGTGGTTTTGCAGTTAAGTCTGTTAGCTTGACCTTGCCTGCACAGAGTGTCTTGCCAAAGCACATGTCGTGCTGCCCCAAGCATAGGCTGTAAAGCAAGGGATTTGCAGATGTTGCAACTCTGTTTCTTCCTTATTTCCTAGAAGTACCAGCAAGACTGGGAGTCTTGAAACTCACAGTGCTTGTCCTCATGCTGCCGTTGGTGCTTGCAGCTCCTGGAACTTTGCTCCTTTTGAGAGGCTCTCAGAAAGTGCAGCGATCAGACTCCTAGGGGAAACTGAGCCATCAGTTGGGGTTTCCTCGATCCTGGGCAGAAATGGGGCAATCTGCCCTAGCAGCTGTGGGAACATAACAGTATTGCAAGTCAGCTACTAAGAGCAGGGAAGCCAGGTAGATTCATGCATACCTTTGAGAGTAGGTCCATCTCTTCCTGAAGCATGTAACCGTGCTCCTGCACATCAGAACATACGGTTCCAAGGTCATACATAAAACTGTCACAAAATCACAGCGCACTGTAGCATGTTGTTTTGGTAAGACTCAGTCACTATCATTTAAGTTACCAGCTGGATATGCATTTCTCTGCTTTCCCCTTTATATGTCTTCCCTAGCAGAGCCTGGTCCTCCACTCTGTTCATCTGCTCTGTCACAAAGGAACCTCTGCAGTGCCTGGGCTGCCACTGAAGTCTAGGGAGCATGGAAGAGAGGCTCTGATTTTGGGATTGCAAACTTAGGTTCAGGCCAGGCATCAGTATCTGTATCTGTCTGGAAATAATGCAGTGCAAAAACAGTCTTTTATGTCAAATATCTGTATTTACCATTATCAACTGGACCTTATTAGAGTATTTCAGTAACAGATGTGAATTGTTTGTGGATGATTTTTGGATCACTCTAAATTATATGCATAATTTTGTTTGTTGTTGTTTTGGGGTTTTTTTAATAGTTCTTGGGTAATATGGTAATGGGGAGCCAAATACAGGGTTTCACATGGTGTGTCCACAAGGGCTCTGGCTGATTCTGATCATTCCCTTTGTCTGACTACCAGCTACTCCAGCCAAACAACAGTAAACAGCACGAAATGAGGATCTCCAGATCCATGGGTGATATCATGGGATCCCTGTACAAAGACTCCGAGAGGACGCGGAAGTATTCAACAGGTCAGTGAAATGCAATGCTTTGTGGGGCGTTTTGTGCTATTACAAGCTGCCCACCATCCCCTTTCTCTTTTCTGTCACAACCCTGTAGTTGCTACAGTCTGGGCGGCCACCCTGATATCTCCCACCAGTAACTCAGTGCAGTTGCTGCTTATCCTCAGCCCGAGGAAGAGACTTTGCAAGCTGCACAGGTCGGATGAGGTTGTGCTGAGCAGAGGCATGCTGGGCATGAAAGCTAAGAAGAACAGGGGATCTGACGTGTAATTTGAGGGGGGAAATGCACTGATAAAAATCTCCAGTGAATTCGATGCTACTGAGCTTTATCAAAGTGAAGAATGAGGATCTACAAAAAGCCAAGGCTTTTTGAGACCTTGACATACTTATTCCTTTAACCACCTGCTGTTCTCTTGGTGTCGCTTCCCCTTTCCCAGTTAGCAGAATAATGTAGCTGAATGGGCTTGGGTTCCTTAGCTCCTGAGCTGGGACCAGCTTTACCACATGAGGACCAAATATGTGTCTCCATGCCACCAATCTGTTCTTGCTGGTGAAATGAAGTCTGTGGTAGCTGCTTTTGTGGTTTCTCAGGAGAACGGATGTGCACAGTGTTTTGCAGTGGTCGCATGTCAGATGAAGGGGAGCATCCCTTTCCTTCAGAGGTGCTGGGAGTAGATACCTGCAGCCTCTGAAGCCAGGCTGGCAAATGCCTAGTGTCTTCTTGCAGCCCTGCAGGGACTGGAGTTTGTAGCCTTGTGTGGTCTTTTCTTTGGTTTTCTGTGCTTGAGTTTATGCTTTTCTTGCTTTCTAAAATACCCTGAGCTTTTTGAAATGACGAGTACTCTTGATAAACTGTCTGTAGGACCTTTTGTGTGAAGAACTGTGTAGGATTTTGTAGAGAGCAGGGTTCCTTGTGCAGAACTAGTAAAGCAACCCATAGGACTGTATAGCAGGGGTATAATTATTTGTATTACAACCTATAGGCAGGACTAACGATTTTGTCATACAGTGGATGTTCTCTGCCATGTCTGTGGGTGCTGGTCACAGAGTAATTTCCACAGATCCCTATTGTTTTCGTACAATTACTCAACTGTAGAAATGACAGCATCAGAGGCCTCGAATAAAGTGGGGCCCTCCTATACAAATATACATGAAGATATACTTCATCCTCCAAAGATCCTCTGTACTAATATGGCAGCAAACAGTTCCAAACTCTTTTCCCTGTGCAACAAAAGAGTATTTTTCTCCAAGGATTTGCCCTTTCTCTGTCTCATAGCCTGTGCTGCCTTGATAACATACCCTGTGGTTTGTTGCATCTCAGACAATGATATATAGGAAATGTTCTTCCAGGACAGGTCCATTATAACCCCTTGTGCAGCCCTGCCCAACTCTTACCGAAGCCAGGGGTGGGTGGTACATGTACAAGAGCTCTCTTTGGGGCTGGTGTTTGGATGTACTAGGGTTGTCTTTTTCTATTGTGTTTTTTTTCCTAGCTCACATGGCTCTTGAGAGTTTGCCCAGAGTCTGGCAGAGTCACTAGATGAGCCTGAATGAAATGCACACACAAATACATGGTAAGGCACAGAGCCTCAGCAGAAACTGTGCTTGAGCAAAACATCTCTGCTGCTCTTTTTTTGGCACTTGTTAAGCTGTTAATGTAAGCCAGCAAAGAGCTGTGGCACCGGGAGCTGTCACTGATGTGTGAACTGAGCGTGATGGGCAGAATTGATTCCATGTGTAGCTGTGCTAGGGAGATCAGTTCTTGCAACGTTAGACTTTCCTACTAACTTTTATGCCATGCTTTGGCCTTTCCTTACTGTTTTGGAGCTGCTGTAATACCAAGACAGTTCCTGACCAGGACTGCACCACTGACTGTGAGGTGTCACTGCCTTGAAGAGCACCCTGTAGGTAAGACAAGGCAGACAAAGGAAAAGATATCAGCTCTGCAAGGGCAAGAGCCTGAGGTACAGATGGATTTTGAGAGAATGCCTGAGTAGCAGAGTGGAGGAACGGGTGTAATGTGCTGGTTTAATCTAGGTAATGGAAGAGAAGTACTGGGCAGCACCAGATGTAGGATGTAGAGTGTGCTAACGTTGGGATCTTCAGGATGGTCTGCATGTTGATTGCTAATGCACCAAAACCAGTGTCCTGGGTGCTGTTAACATAGTTAGGTAGCAAAAGTAACCAATGCATGCTACAGTCATCCTTTTTTTTTTTTTTTTTTTTTTTTCTTCTCCATGCAGACCCTCAGTCTTGCTCTGAGTTTGAAAAGAGGTTGCAACAAAGTCTATGCGTGGTAACATGGAGTTATCTGGTGTCTGTATGAAGCTACTGCAGCTCTGCTTAGGAGGTGTTTGCAGTCCAGCAGATTCATTTTTTTGACCTCCTGAGTCAGAACTGGGTAATCTAGCAGCTGGGCAGAAACTCCAGCAAGTTGAAAGGGAGAGCAGTGTTTCAAACGGAGCATAAAACTGAACATCAGGCAATAGACAGAGATGATCCTGTGTTGTGGTTCCATGAACCAGGGATTTCACTGAATTGGGTGGATAGTCAAAAGGCAGCCTAAGAGGCTGGGATTTCTGTAGGAGAAACTATTCTTCACTTGCAGTTGCAAGGTATTTCAGTGTTTGCTTTTGCTGTCATTAAAGTGGTTGCTGTCAAAAGAGGATCTTAACTCAGTTCAGCTTTTCTCTTGAAACCACATTTAAAAGGAGATTTAAAGTGACTTTATAAAAAAAGGTGGTTCAGGGTCATGTTCTCAGTGTTTCTGGGATGTCTCATGATTTTCTGCTGACTCTGCCATGTTAGCAGCAGCAAAAAATAATAAAACTGCATGTTGTTGGCACAAGCACATTGGAAGGGGGGTAGATGTTCTGGGGAAGATATGGCTATTTTTGCTACTGCTGGACAGAAAATGTCTTGACTCCATGTCCCTGAAAAACCTTATGCAAAGTCAATATTTTCTTCCCCCCCCCCCTTTTTCAGTGGAAATCCCCCCCCCCTTCTTTTTTTTTGGGGGGGGGGGGGTAGTGGAAAATGTTTCAGTTTCTTAGTGTCCAGCATCTGCAAATGTTCAGCTGAGTGCCAGGAAACTTTGGCTAAAATCTATTTGGGTTCTGGATTTTCAGATAACTGAGGGTTGTTTTTATTTACTTGGAGGAAATACATGTTTCAGAACATTATCCACAAATTATTCAGGAGCCCCATTCCAGAATCACTGTTTCAGTGTAAACATTTGCCAAAAGCTTGCTTCCTCCCTCGCCACCCCCAGTGGCAAACCAGGTTGCTGAGCCATGGCATCATGTGCCTGCCAGCCCTCTCCAGACCAGGAGCAAACGCTGGTTGAGTCCAGGCTGTCAAATACGGACTAGCCATGGGAACAGCAGGACTTTCGCCTTGGAGAATTGCCACCATAGTGATGGTGCCCAGGTTTTCATGGGTGCCGGGACACGTGTGCAGCAGCATCTAACCCCTGCTAGCACACTGGAAGGATTTGAATGCAGATCTCCAGAGAGAGATGGCGCAAAGACTTTGCTGGTGCACAGGCTCGCCAGATGACTCTGAGAAACAAAGGCCTGGAGGTGATATCTGTGCCATTAAATTCACAGGGCCAGGACACGAGCACTGGTTGGCCATTGAGGAGGTTGCTTAATCATATAGCCCGTTCCCTGGCCAACCCTGTACTGTTGACTGCCGTCCTAGCAGTGCCCAGGTACAAACTGGGGTAGCATGGGCTAGGGACCTGTTGCAGGAGTTGGGATGGATGAGACCCCCCCCCCCTCTATTTTGAGAAGAGGAGGAGTATTTGGCTGTGTGCATCATGCCAGCTGCTTTAGGGCTTAGAAAATGGGCTCTGTCCTGCTTATTAGTATAGAAGTAACCTGATGTTTGCCTTAAAGCAAGATCTAGGAATCCATTCTCAAAGGGTCAGCATGGAGAGGAGGGAGACTTGTAGGGGTCCCACTGAAAAAGAAGATATCAAGGGAGATTTGATCTATATGCTCACACCTCCCCTCGACAATCACAGGGTGAGAAATTTCCTGCAGGTTTACCTCTTCTTGTGCTGCTGCATCCTGAGCCCTGTGTTTCTGCCAGGGCTCAGCGGAGCGGCACATCTTGATGTCATGTCCCTCGTTCAGCTCTGTGGCGACGTCATCCCAGGGCTGGGCTCTCCATGGCTGCAGCTGTGAGCGTAGGCGGCTGCCAACAAACCCTCCCCAGCTCTGACTTGTAAGGGGCTTCTCTCCTCCATCGGGACCCCTGCTTGATGCTGATCGGTGATGGATGAAGTTTTGCGAAGGACCTGCCAGGGCAGGGAAAGGGTGAAGCCAGGGAATGTGAAGGTGGAGGGAGGCCAACCCTGGCACAGGGGAGCTGGCTGTACGTGCAGCACCACAAACTCTGCACATACTGCATGAAAGACACTTCTTAAATAAAAATAACAGAAGGGAGCATGAAAGACCCCAGTAGATGCCAGCAGTGACTGTAAGTCTCCGTGCTGGCCTGGTTCACCCTGCTCAGGACATGCTGTGCCCTAGTCTCAAATATATAGCTTTACATTAGTGTGTGTAACATGGAGCAGGAATCCCTTCCCAAAGCACCTTGCTTCAAAGGGTAACCGAGGTCAGATGCTCAACTGGTGCCAATCTGCAGAGTTTCTCCAAGTTCAGGAGTCCTGAAAAGACCTGCTGAGATCCGGCCAGTATTTGGCTTATAAAGAAGTGCCTCAGAGCCTGCCCCATCCCCACTGGGTCTGAGGACTGGAGCTGACATGTAATCCTGTCGACCCCAGGAGGACAGTCCCATGAGGGTCTCCTCTCTCTGCCTGGTGCTGCTGCTGTTTCTTGAGTATTAGGTCAAGTGCGAAGACCATCTGTGATGTGTCAAACAGGCACATCTGCACTCGTCTGTCCATTTCTTCCTCTGCCTCTGGGTTGGTAAAGCAGCATTATCTAATATATCCAATATGCCTTGTGTTGCCCCCACTATGAATTATGCCTGCCATTGAGTACCACAGTTGCTCTTTCTCCCTGACCGCTATTTTCCATTCCCCCCACCAGCAGCACTGAGATTGCCTGAGGTTTTGTTAACGGGGCACGATAGGGCTGGAAGCAGGGGGAATCAACCTTGGGCTCTGGGGCTCTGCTCTCAACACCTCCTCATGTTCCTCCCAGGCGGATGGGCATGCATGGTTGCAAAGCAGCAGCAATCAGTGCTCCTGGAGGTGTGAAGCTGCATAAATTACTTTGAGCAGTTCTTCTACCCAAACAGCCTGGCTCAAAGGGATCTGGTTCAATCCAGCAGTTTGCAGGTGTGCAAAAGCCTAAGCATTTTGTTTAACTTCCTTGCCTGCTGGGAAATGGCTAGTGTCTTATCCCCTTTTACAGTTTTTGGCAGGAAGTGTGACTCTGGAAGGTCAAACAAAACTGACCTGATGACTGGGAGCAGTTGTTACAGGGAAAGGCTTGATGTGAGATCATGCAAAGTCTTTATGCTTGTGATAAATCTCATTTAACTCCCTGGGTTCAAAGTCAAACAGGGCACATGCAGCTCTTTGTAAAATCCAAGTCAAAGACTTTCTGGGCAATGAGTGGGTTATTGCAGCAAGAGGTCCCAGCACTGCACGAGCAGACCCACACCTCATCATAGCAGTAACAGAAATGCTCAACAGAGCTAAGATACAGTGGTTACACCATGCCAAATCCTTTAGCAGCTTTTTGGAGCAAGAGCCACCCAAATGCCCTTATGCTGCATTCTGGATTGACATCTGCTAAGCAACCGAGGGGATGATAATGCAGTGATTTATCCAGGGTGCCCGAACTGTTAAATGGTTAAACGTTTGTTTATTTATCTTCAAAGAGAGGATGCCGTACTTCCCAACTGGTTTTGTTTTTAGGGCTGGTGGAAAGCCAGTTCATTATGAGCGCCGCAGCACTCGAGAGATTCTCTCCCCTTGATCTTGGCATTACTTCAGTTGGACTTTTTTCACTGTGTTCTTATCCTGCAGGAAATCTGTGGAGGAGAAAATAGGAAGAAGAAAAAAAGTAACTCAAAGCCATATGACTCTTATTTTTACAATCTGAGCAAGGAGTCTGTAGGAAGATGTACCATGGGACAGAGATATCTATGTATTTGCTATAAATCCAGCAAGCCTGATTTAGTGATCTTTAATGCTGGTGTGACACTGTTAACGTTAGAGCTCCTGATGCCTATCAGCTTAAGTGAAAGGTGGGGACTTGGATTTGCAGTGTTGATCACGCTGATGGATTTATGCCAGAGATCAATCTGGCACAGTAACTGTGATGCGGGATAGCAGCAGAAGAGGCAGAAGTGTTGCGCTGATTGATCAGTGTTGACTATTCATGATGGGATAGGCCCCTTCCCAGTACTTTCTCTTGCAATACTGTGCTTAGCCTGGGCATGTTGTTACCAAATGGTAGTAATGAACCAAAGAGTTGGCAAGAGTGCTGTAAAAACAGATACAAAGCGTAAGGAAATGCATCTCCATGTGCTTTCTAACTCTTCAAGGATGGGTGCTTTCTAGAAGTCTGCTTGAAAACAAGTTGGTTTGTTGTGTGAAGGCTCACGTTGCACAATGCTGCCTGGTTAAAGCTCCAGCATGGAACAGCACGGACCTCTGTCAGCAATTCCTTGCCTTGAAGTGATGACAGCCCAGGGATGGAGGGGAGGGACTGCAGAAAGACAAGCAGAGCCAAGCCTGTGCATCTGGGCCAAGTGAGGGCAACACTCCCTAAAGCCTGAAAAGGCACAAGGAATTAGTTAGGGTGGATTTGGGTGAATAAGGGGAAGGAATGGGACGTCCACGTAAGGAAGCTGTGGAATTCTCTTCCAGAATAGAAAACCCCCTTCTGCAAAAGAGCCCTGAGGGGGAGCCTGTGAAAGCCTTGCTGTCTGTGCTGAGGTGCAAACTTAGGGGTTTCCAGGTGGCTCTGCCTGGTGTGGAGGCTCTGCCAGCTGCAAGTGTGGAGCCTCTGGGGCTACAGACGGGGGAGACAACTCTCCCTTGGCAGGACATGGGACGAGCTGATCCCGTAGATTGTTCCCCTCCCCATGGTTCTCGGCTTTGAGGGCTGGTTTTTCTTCCTCTTTACTTTCGTATAGGAAGGGGGAGAGAAGAGGGGTATTTGAGTTCAAATTGTTTTCCATATAACAAGTGTTAAAGTGATGTTGCACTGAGTTCACCTGAGCTGTTCCCCAGATTGCTGAACAAGGCAGTGATGTGATCCAGGGAGGAAATGCCTGGAGGTCAAAGAGGGGAGGTGGGTTTGGAGTTTGTGTTTTGCTTTGAGATTGACTGATTGTATCACAACAAAACTCTGGAGCCCTTTTCTTTCTGACATTGACAAAGCACCTGGATACAGTGCACAGCTCTTAGTATCTAGGGTAGGTTGAAGGCCAAGACTGCTAGATGTTGCGTGGCCCCACAGTAACAAACTGTCCCTGTTGTAAAAGCACGGATGCCCGTGAATAGTATCGCGTCTCTAGCTCCTCTGTTTCCTTCCACACAAGTTCAAACCCAGCAGCATCTCCAGGAGGTCTGTGATCACTGGAACACTGTCTCTGGAAGGACTTGGATGTGGCAAGTCCTCTCCTTGACCTGTGCCTTTCCCATGTCCTAGGCTCTCTGCACACTGGCCGGAGTTCTCCACCCCCAGGGAGTGTTCCTGAAGAGCAGCAGCAGATCGCTCGCCAAGGATCCTATACCAGCATCAACAGCGAGGGCGAGTTCATCCCCGAGACCATGGATCAGAATGTAAGTGGGCCAGGGCGTATGGGTTAAACCAGGACAGTGTTAGGCACGAGGGAGGCTGGACTGTGAGTGCCATTCCCACCATTAAATTCCCAGCGGGCCCCATGCATGGGGCTCAGGCCAGCTTTTTCCAGGAATGGGCGCCCCCAGGCTTGGCATGCTCAAGAAACAGCAGGCCTGATTTCCAAGAACCCTAAAAGCCAGCTGCAGTAGTGATAGGAACATGCTCAGGCACCCTCAGGTAGCTCTGGATTAGCATAGATCTGGGACACGCATGCACGCCAGCTGTTGGGCCCTCGTGGCCGCAGCCTTCCCGGATCCCGGGGACCACGAGGGAGTGTGCCGAGCAACCGATTGCCTGCGATTGCAACAGCCTGGGGATGTCAGCAGCTCTTGCTTCTTCTCGTGTGCTGTTTCTGCCTGAGCTCCAGTTACAGTTCTTGGCCCTGCCCACAGCCTCTCTCTGCGGTTTTGTCTCTCTGTCCCTCCCCCGTATATTTTTTTTTTCCCTCTCTTAATAAGGAGTTTGGATATTCCAATGTCTCAGTAATAAAAGAGCAGCTAGTTCTTCAGCACTGTGATGAGCAGTACCTCTTCCTCCAGTCAATCTGGTACCCACGATGGGGGAAACTCTGCAGTGTCAAGGGACCAGAGGGGGAGCAGCTTACATCTCCCTCTCCGTTTGCATCTCTGTTCAACCTATAGCTCCAAAGAGCTTAGTATAAGTCCTGAGAAGTCAGCTGGGCTGTCTGGGCACAAAATTCATTCTTGCAAAGCTCCTGGAAGGGCAGGACTAGGTCCACAATTTGCAGGAGGGTTGGCCATGCAGGAGGGCCACAGAGGGACATCTGGAAGGCACTAAGCTCGCTCCAGGAGGCTGCTATGACAGCCCCCAAGGATTCTGCCTGGGGAGACGTTAATTTCCTACACTCAAGTAGCACCCACTGGTTTCCCTTTTGTGTGCAGGCTGTGCCAGTGTTTCCATGGCAAAGTTGTGTTTTCAACAGTTTATTATACAGCCATTAATAAAATAAGAAGTCACTCCGGGTGAGTCTTGGCAGCATCAGAGTGCAGATGTATTTTGTGCTCCGTGCAGCCAAAAGTTGGCTTTCTATTGTTTTCACATGCCTTCCAAACACGTTTGGTAGGATTAAGACAAACTGTGTCTGTGTGCAGGGGGAGGGTCTGCATGAACCCTCCTGGGTGTAAATCAGCACAGCTCCACTGGCCGTTAATGGAGCTCCGTTAGCATTAGCTGAGCCCTGAGCCTGCTCCTGATGAAGGTTCCCAGATGCTCTACTTGCTTTTCCCCAGCATCACTCTGTGGGTGGCCTGCTGCCCTTCTCTGGCAAATTAAATGCAGGAAAAAGAGGATTTGGGGATGGTTTGGGGTTTTGGTTTTTTATCTATTCTCATTGAGCAGCCATGCTTTTCCCCATATGGGCTTTGCCCTCAGAATATTCTTGTGCCTGGTAGAAAACCACTTACAAGCTGGTGCTTGCTGCCTTTTGGGGGATGCCCCTGTGCAAGCCTGTGATGTAACTGCGGTCTTTGCCTTGACACCAGCTTGGCAGATGAACAGAGGTTGAGTATGGAGCCTGCTCAGATTCCCAGTTCTATGCTTTTGAGAAATGAGTCTCTTTCAGCATTATTTTAACTGCTGGGGGAGACCTGGCATGGCTGACAGAGGTGGGGAGTGGGGTCTAGCAGGGGTCTTGCTCCTCTTTGGCTAGTGCATTTTGAAGGATAAGGCTTTGGGGTAAAAACTGGGAAGCAGAGAAAAATCGCACTTTCCAATTGGGACTGTCCTGCCAAAACAATGCGAGCTGTTATGACAACCGGTGGAGGAGGTTGAACGCAGGAATAGCGCATGGAAAGGGAGGCTGTTGCTGTACAGAAGGAAGGAGCAGCGATGTGGGTCCAGGAGCCAGCAAAGGGTGACTCCACGTGGTGTTTAACCCTCGTTGCTCAGCTTTCCTGGGAACGTGCTAGGCTTGGGGCTGGCTTCGGAGTAGGGGTTAGCGAGTGTCTACAATGGGTCTGCAGCCAGGAGGAAACATTGTACTGACCACAGCATAGCGTGGCCCTGAGCAAGCACTGCTCCGCGTAAAAGTGCACATAGCCCCTAGGTTTGCTACTCAATACAAAACCTCTATTGTTACTAACCAGCTATAAATAACCCCGTCCAGTACAATGTCTCATCCAGGAAGCAACACAACTTCAGCTTTTGACTCACTGAGCTAGTGAGAGCCAAGCCAGTTCCTCCAGCCAAAAGCCCTGGTGATGCTTCACTTATCACCAGAGAGGAAGGCTGGTCTTGTGTGCCAGGACACCTTGGGGAAGTCAGGAGTCCAGGGCTGTGATCCTGGCTGTGGCGCACAATAGCTGCTTGGCCTTGGGCACATCATTTGTGCCCTGATTTTTTTTTTTTTAATTACGTTTTTTTTTTTTTTTTAAACAAATACTTGAGCACTTTGAATCTCATTGACTTCTCAGCATGGTTTCAACATCAGGGTGCTAATTATCTTTGCCTCAGCTTCCCTACTAGTAAATAGCAGTTGGAAAGAACAATAATCCAAAGAGGGCACCATAAATGGATTTCCATAGGGAAGAAAACTTTTGTTAGATTGGATCTCATCTCTACTGGAGCTGGCATCAGCTGGTGTAAATCAGCTGTCTTCAGTGGAGCCTTGTTGACTCTGCAGAGGTCTGCTAGTACTGGAGCTTGAAGAGCTACAGTGTATGGTTTCATTGTTTTCCCTTTTCTTTCACTGTCAGATGCTTGAAGCTTTCATCAGCCCCGATGAGTCACTGTCTGGGAGCTGCCAGTCGCTGGACAGATCTGTGGACAGGTGAGTCGTGCACGTCACCAAGTTCAGAAGCTGAAATGCAGCCTCCGCTCCATAGTGGGAGAAGAGTGGGATTAGTGGTATCCCCTGAGGTTCCTGTTGGGATGAGGATGCACCTGAGAAAAACAAATTTCTCCTGAATGCTAAAAACCAGATCCTAGCACAGACATCTGTGTGATGGTATGATTTGAATTGCAGTAATCTGAGTTGGACAAAGTAGCTGGGGATCTGCGGACAGCCTGGCTTTGTGTGCCCCAGTTTTCTGCTTCGATCAGATCCCTTTCCTACCCCCGTGGCTTTCTGCAGTCACCAGGTCAATACTCTCTTAGCCTCTACGTGCCACGTCCTCCCCAGGCATGCTGTCTGCTCTCCATTGACCACTTGTAAATTCGGCAGCCCCTGTACACTGCCAGCAGCCACAGGCGTGTCAGTCAAGGTGCTGAGGACACCAGACGAGCAACAACTAAGTTTAGCTTCTCAGCAGGAAGCAACTAGGACACGTTGTACTAACACAGGCTGCAATTCAATAGTTGGTGCGGCTGGTTGGTCCAAGCTCACACGTGCACAGCAACTGTATGTCTGCTGCTGTGCACAGTAGGCTGTGTATAAGACACAGTGTCCTTTTGGGAAGCAGTATATCTTTTTTTCCATCTGCATCAAAGATTATTTTTTTTTCCCCCCCGTTGTGTTTGCCATACAGCATCGAGGCTGTGTTCCAGCAGGTCTGCGTTGTGTTGATTTGATTGTGTAGCGTGCTTTGGGTTTGCAGCAATCTGTGCTTTGGATCTGTCTCAGCATCGAGGTCCGTTTCCTTTTTGTGGCTTTTAATAATTTCCTGTGATGTATTTGCTCATTGTTGCTGCTGTATCGAAGCTGGATTCCTTGTGCTCCCAGGCTCTATGCCCCAGCTTTGCTTTTGCATAGACTTTGCTAGGAAGAACAGAAGGAGCATGGCGTGGTTGTAACAGTTGATTGTGAACTGAGAGAAGAGTGTTAGGCATGGTTGCGAGAGGGTAGTATGGATTGATGTCACATACAAAGAAGCAGGCAGCTGTTGTCAGTCATGGGGTTTAGGAGCTGGAAAAGGCACGAGGAGGGCTGTGTTCTTCAAAGGCAGAAAGAGGAGTAAGTATGTCTATTCCTGCAAAGATGTAGCTGAGCCCTTGCAGCCAATTGCTTGAGATAGCATTAGCCTCAAGAGGGCACAGCTAGTCACCAGGCATCGTGACAAGTCTGATGCTAAGAAATAACACAACAAATTCGTCTTTGCTGTAGCAAACCTGCTGTGATCAGCTTTGACTGAGTAGATTTCAGAGCACTTTACAAAGCAGATTTCTACTACTATGGCCATTTTGTTAAAAGGGAGAGTGGAAAAGCAACCTGTGCAGATCACCCGGTTGGCCTTTACAGAGGCTGGGGTGAAATTAGGATTGCTGAGATCCCCTTGCAGGGCTTTATCATCCTCTCAGTGTAGTATAAAGACCTTGAGCCTTGAAGCACCAGTCCTGCACTCTCCCTCCTGGTCTTCTGTGAAGGTGCGTGTGCCCAGTTGTGGTACAGACCTTCCTGCATGGGGAATGTGGGGGATGATGTTGCAGAGAAGGGGAGACCCGCATGAAGGACTCCAGTGTGTACATCTGCAGCAACTCAGCAATGTTCATAGAAAGCAGAGTTGCACGGTTGAAAGCTTGACCTTGAGAGAAGAGACATCTACAGCCCTGCTTTTGTGCCATCTTGTGCATAGGTGCTATGGTCTTTGGCTGCTTCTTTTCAGCCTGGTGACTGTGTTTCTTGCAGCATCCCTTTTGTTTGCCACAGGAACAAGCTGTGATCCAGCAAAAAACCAATCTTCATTCTTGTGCAAGTTGAGGATGGGAGCTCAGTTTGGTCTACTGGACTGATCAGTGCATCTTGTGGTGTAGCCTGTCCTTTCTGCTTGTAATCACTTCCTAATTCATTCCATAGCCTTTCTGATATAATAAAGTGTATCTTTTTTTTTTTTTTTTCATCTCTTTGCAGCCCTCCCTTTACCCAAACCCCTGTTCCTGGAAGGAAGACCCATCCCAAAGACAGTCTTGATTGCATGGGTAAGCACTCTTGGAGGTTTGTAGTTGCTTAAAAGTACGAAAAGCATGTAGTAAAGAGACTGGATAAAGGTTATTAGAGGGATGGTACTGCATGAAAAGTAATTAAAAACAATCAATCAAACAAACCAGCTCCATTTCTTAGTTTACACTTCAAAAATGACCCTGCAATGATCAAACATGAATGTTTCCTAAACTCAAAAGACCCAGAGCATGAAGCACAGGCAGGGCTGATCTTGTCATCATTAACCCTTCTTGGCTCTGTAGTAATAGTGGTAGCATTGAAGAACCTTTGGGCCTGGTTTGGGAATCAATTTACAGCAACAACAGTCCAAACTGGGTAGCAAGAGCCCTGAAGTAAATGGATGCAAGCAAGTAAAGCTGTTTGAAAGATCAGAGTTGAGTTCTGTGTTGGAAGAAGTTGCTGAGGGGGCCTTGCTCTTGTATTTGGAGACAACTGCGAGGTTCTGCCAAGCTGGAAACAGCTTTGTGGGATCACCTTTTGTCTCTGTTAGTACCCATGACCTGCACTTTCTGAATCCTGACTTCCTACATAGCAAAACCCAAGTCCCAAACTCTCTAGGGAGTTATACCTCTTCCACTTGCATTAATAATTGTCTGTAATACTGCAAATGCTGTTAGAGAAAGTGTATTGGTAACTTGCAAGGATCTTAGGTTACTGCTTAATCACTTATAAACATCCAGCTGGTTAAATCATGGAAACTCTGTAATATTGTAATGACTTTCACTATTAAAAATGAGCAAATAGGAGTCAGCCTGTGGCATGATAACTCAGTTCTGGCCTGAGGCAGGATTTCTAGACTGAACTGTAGACATGAAGCTGCAGTCACTCCACGTCACTGAAGGTTTTAATACATCCCTAGAGGTAGGGGAGGTATTTTGCTTTGAGACACCACTCTGCATCGTTGCTCACACGTGGCTTGCTGAGAACCTTTTGACCTGTCCTTGTTGCTTTTCTTGCTGACCGTATTTCAGCCATTATGCACTCCTCTTGCGCGCTGCTGTAATGGGGAAATCATGCTGAAGTGCAGCAGAGGCCAGGAACGGTCTCCAAGGAGCGGCTCCTGGCCCCAGGCTAAGACAAACAAACAATCAGAATGGACTGTGTCATTAGAGTTGGATGGAGGAAAAACAGGAGGTGAAAGATGGGGGGGGAAGTGACAGATATTTTAATCTCAAATTATTCGGTGCTACCAGCAATGGCTTTCTATGCAGCATTTTTTTAATTAAGAAAATATGTCCTTATCTCCTATGTCCATCCATCTCTCTCCTAATCTCATGTCTAATCTAAACTCTGATGGTCTTTAATCCCTTCTGTATATTCTAACTCTATCTTTCTAGCATTTAATCAAAGTAAATATAAAAGTTTGGAGCTCTGGGGTGTATATTGGTCTCTGTCTTTCAGAGGTCAGGAGTTGCATCTGAAACGAAAGAGGGGAGAGATTGTCCGGTGTTAGCCAAGTGCTGGATTTTTGCATTTCCCTGGAAATAGCTGATATCAGAACAGAGGTTTTGGAGTAAATGGATCTGGGCCTGACCCTGCCTGGCAGTTCTGTTTCCACGCTAATTTTTGCATTTTTCCATGTACAAATAAGATGTTTAGTGCTCTGTCTTGGAAATCAGGTGTAGTCTATGTTAATCCCCTGCCTTGTATTTGAACAGTGTAGGCCAGGGTCCATAAAGCAACCAGTTAAACCTCTTTGATTTCGGGGCACCAAGACCAGTGAGTCTAGCCCTTATTTTCCACTAAGGAGGCTGTCACTGTGGACAGATTTTGGAGTGAGCCTTGGGAAATATATGGTCATGTAAATGAACAGCTTGTCACTTTGTTCTTGCCTGTAATTCAGCATGAAGACCAGAATGCTTTCCCATAAGAAATGCTCTGGGCATTTGATACTAAGCTGATCTCAGAAACACGTGTCTTCTTCCCTCCTGTCAGATTTCGACATCCCGTTCTGCGAGAGGTTTGGTAAAGGTGGGACCTTCCCGAGGCAGTACCACCTCTCCCAAAGTCGCAAGGACTACAGTGACGGTAAGAAAATGACGGAGGGTAGGGGGGGAGGGAGGTGCTCAGTCCAAGGTCTCGATGGCTTGTGACAATGCCTAGGACTGGAGAGACTTGGGAAGGAGAGGTTTCTAATAAAGGGAGAACCACCAAGTAATTTGTGATTCACTTGTGTATTCTGAAGAGCATCCTCTGTAAGACCTTGTGGGTCTGGGTTTAGGAAGTGCTGAGCATCTACAGCATGTATGAAAGTCAGTGCTCAGCATCTCCTCTGCTTACACCTGTTTTAACTTCACCACATGGATGACTGGCATTTCTCATCCCTGGCAATATCAACCTTTCTGTTCCCCTAAATTGCTTGCTTTTGAGGATGCTTGTTTGTGACCTTTACAGCAGGTTTCTCACAGAGCTGTAGGAAATCCCCTAGCAATTTCAGGGTAGCAGTATCTGTTCACATCTCTGTTTTAAGCTGGTAAGCTCTGAGCTTCGGGGACCACTCCATCACCTTCTTGCTCCTCTTCCTTTCATTGTATGAGACTGCAAGTGGTGGGAGGCAAAACTGAATAAGAATCAAATTCCCTTGGAAAAAAAAATACTCAGGACATGCAGACAGCATATTGAGCCTCCCAGACTGAATTTCATCTCTCACTGATACCACCCTTGTGAAAGCAGTTATCACGAGATCTGGCACTGCTTGTGTGGTCATTTGTATTGTGGACTTAGGGGATGGCAGGGATAATTTGCAGAGTAAATCCCTGCCTGGTCAGAGTTTATTTGTGATTAACAACCAACAAAACCCCTAATGTAATTAAACCATTGGGTACCCACTGGAAACATCTGCATTAGATGTAATGCCTGCTGTTAACAACTCTTAAATTGAATTAAAAATGTTCCCAGGGCTTTGCTTTGGTTTCATTAAACTTATTTTGTTTAATTTGAAGAGGTGCATCACTGGGTCTGGGAAGCAATGTAAAAAGGTGGTAATAGGTAGATCCAAGCTGGTGTGTGCATTCTTGCTATAACTCTTCCCCTTTTCTCCTGCAGGCCGGAGGACTTTCCCCAGGAGTTACTTCCCACAGGAGAACCTGTTTCAGCTTGTCCCTTCTAGCCGAACTAAGAGCTTTAATGGGGACAGCAAGCTCAGCACCTTGCAGTACGACGAGTACAGGCCCAAATGGTGGAACAATTGTGAAAAAGGTCTGCAGGTCTTCAGCACCTCCCCTACAAAAGCTAGGAACTGTAAGTGAATCAAAGCCACTAGTGTCTGAGGTCTCAGTGCATCCAGGTCTTGACAGAAAATTGTGTTACCATGACCTGCTGAGTTCCTGGGTGTCAGCTAAGCTAACCATGTGTGAATGCACTTTGATTCCACCCCCAACATGAGGCTCACTGCGCTTACTTATGTCTCAGTGAGGAAGATTTAATACAACACACTGTATCTTACCTTGGCCTTGAGCTGAGATTGTGTGTAGGGTCAGCTGGTGTTCATCACTTGCTGAGTGTGTTGGACTGTCGGTGTGCTTGTGCAGCAGAAGCTTCCAGGAGACTTGGGATGTGGGAGCGAATGCGTACAGAAGCTCTGTTCTTTGGCTTACATTGCTGTCATCCCAGCACCCAAAGGTGATGTTGCAGGCTGCTCTGGTATTGCAAGACTGCCCATGCTATAGAATTTGGTGCATTCTGGGCCTGTTTGTTGATGGATAACAACCTAGGAATGACCAGTGAGATAAAACTCTTTACTGGTCCCTGCCTGGGTTGCTGCTCTGCCATGCTGTATCCTAACCTCTCCTACAGCAGAGGACAGAAAGTCCAACATTGGCTAAGAAAGCAGTTTTTGGAGGAAGGACTCTTAAAGAAATGTGACTTTTCTGGGACTTGTTTCTGCTTTATATTAATGCAGACTGGGAGATATCCCCCCCCCACACCAGTAGCACTAGTGCAGTTAAAACTGGTTTGTTATGGTGTCCGTGGGGAGAGAGTGGCTCACTGCCTGCCCTGGTGAGCTCATTATGAGCCTGATCAGCATTCTATAGGCTCAGATGGACCCTGATGCTGAAGTCTTCCTGCTGTGCTCTTCTCTCAACCCTCTCCTCTCTTCTGTAGCCCTGCAGGCACCTGTGAACTGGAGGCTGGGGAAGCTGCTTGGAAGAGGAGCTTTTGGGGAAGTTTATCTCTGCTACGATGCTGACACTGGCCGGGAGCTGTCAGTAAAGCAGGTGCCTTTCGACCCTGACAGTCAAGAGACAAGTAAAGTGAGTACGAGGGCAGGGCTGCGTTCTGCAGCACGTTGGGGAATTGTGGGCTGGAGGCTGAGGGTAGAGGTGGTAGAGGGGTCCGTGTCCCTGATGGAAGGCAGTGTCTGGAGACAGTATGTGTTGTTTTCGCTTTTCGGAGTGGTCCTGAATGGCTTGTGGCACCAGTCAGCATGCTCTGGTGACTTCTCTATCTCCTAGTTCCTTGGTCATGTTGTCCCACTCTGTCTAAAGTATCATCTCTTGTAGGTCTGTCTGCTCTTCCTTAGTTTTGGCCTTGCTCCCTTCACCTTCTTTCCACTCTGGGTGCTGCATTAGCTTTGCTGATGTCTTCATTCACATCTTTCCAGAAAAACTTCTTGAGCACAAGTAATAATAAGTAAACCTGTCTCAAAGCCAAGCCCTTGCGTATATCCTATCTGTCTTTCTCCTTACCTTTTTCTTAGGGCAGCACTTCTCTTTTCTCAGCCTTATGTGGATGGTGTCCTAGTGGGCAGATTCACAGGTGCGATGAAAAGAGTGCTCAGCATCGAGCAATATTTGGATAATATTCCCAAAGTAACCATTCCCTTTCGTCACGAAGCATGTCTGTTCTATTGCAGGAGGTGAATGCCTTAGAATGTGAGATTCAGCTGTTGAAGACTCTCCGTCATGACAGGATAGTGCAGTACTACGGGTGCTTGCGGGATCCTGAGGAGAAGAAACTGTCTATCTTTGTTGAATACATGCCAGGGGTAAGTGCGGTTCCTGCTAAAGATTGTCCTGAGTGACAGAGAACAGATTTAGACTGCCCTGGAGTTTGGTGAAATTTGGATCCGGAGTTAAACTGTTCAGCTGAGCTGCTCTATGAGCCAAACCAAAACGGTGGATGCATCCCTAAGGTTTGGGAAAGCTTAGGTTATGAGTCAGATGTCATGGTGAAGCCCCTGAACATGCACAGGGTAAAATCAAAAGCCTTGAAGGCAGGTTTTAGGTTTGAATCCTGGAGCAGGGTGTGTTCACAGTCTGGAATCTGAACTTGGTGAATGTGGGACATGATCCAGATCTGGCTCCAAACACTGTGGCCTGAGCCCATCCTTAAGTATTTATTGCAAATCCCTGCAGGAAAAGCTAATAGTACAACTGTCCACCCACAGCTGTCACCAATTATTTATGGCTTTCAGCACGTGTGTATTAAAAACAGTGTTACTCACTTGTAAGTCTTCTCTTGTTCAGGACAGAACTTTTTCTTGGTAGCATTATCCTCTTGTGCAGGAGTGGCTTCAGTTTGTGACTTTGCTGATGTAGGATGAGATAGCCCTGGGGAAAAAGAAGATCAGAAAGCTTTGAGAGAGTCTAAGAAGGGGCTGAGAATGTAGGCAGGTTAGCTGAACATCTCTTTCTCTGTTTGCGAGCATGTGAATTACATCAGCTATCTAGGCGAAGTCATTGGTTGGTATAAACTAGCATAACTCTATT
The DNA here is from genome assembly GCF_964188355.1 of Buteo buteo. Lineage (NCBI taxonomy): Eukaryota > Metazoa > Chordata > Aves > Accipitriformes > Accipitridae > Buteo > Buteo buteo. Next base: position 5,957,339 of record NC_134172.1, on the reverse strand, counting down.
TGCCAGAGGATCTGTTCTCCTAAATCCTGCCTGTCCAGTTGGATTCATTCCCCAGAGTGTAGGAGAATAAACCCTTGTTCATACAGAATTTGTAAGGTCAGAAGGGACTATTAAGTCATCTGGTCGCAAATAATTTTGGTTATTAGTAAACGTGCTAGAAGCTCTCCTAATGCATCTTGCACATGAGTAATCAGGTGGACTTCCATGCATTTGAGTCCCTCCCAAGCCCTGTCCTCCCTCTCTCCCTGTAGGCAGGCATCTCACTTTCAGGCCTTACCAGGAGGCATGGACCCAGAGGAGTAAACTCCAGGAGTTTCAGCAGTCTCCTTGCCGCTTATTCTGCAGCGTGCCGATGTTTGTTAGCAGTCAGGAAACCAACATTTGATACTGGGGCAGTGTCCAGCAGGGCTGGAAGTTGAATATTTGTTTTTTTTAATGATAAACCAGAGCTCTGACCAAATACAGATTGACTTCCGTGCTGCAACAACGGCTCATTTCACAAAAGCAGCTCAGGGCTTTTGTTTCCAAGGCCAGTGGAAGTGAATGAGTTCCCAAACCTTGCAGGGCAGCAGCTCTGCAATGCTGGGTCTGGCCAAGCTTCTGATTTAACACAGCCAACTTGGCAAAATTTTCATAGGGTCAAGCTTGGGTGCACCATTAGCCTGGTATTCTTACGATTGCCCCCATTCAAAGGCTGATTCTGTCTTCTCTGTGCTGCCCTGCCCATAAACTATTTTTTTAAATTTATGCTTGGAAAACAGAATGGTTTATTTGACCACAGGCCTTGAAGACCCCGTTTCCCCTTCTTGTTTGATGTCCCCCCCATCAGGGTGAGGGAGGCCAGGTTAGGAAAGGCTGTTTGGTTGTGGGTGAGGAAACATACCCTGCATACAAGTTCTATGAGGGGGTAATTTCAGAGCATCTCAGGCTACTTCAGCAGCAGTGTGAAAGGAAATGGAGAGGCCCATCCATAGGATCACCACCAGCCTCAAAAGAAGGCCAAAGCAGTAGCTGGGCAGAGCAACAGCAGAGGTGGGTGGATGTGGAAAAGCTGACACAGCTTGAGTGAGTGACTTGGAGCAGAACAGCCCTCTGTTTCCAGAACAGAAGGACTATGGCAATCTTGGATCAACCCCAGAGCTGCAGGACAGGCAGAAACAGGATGAGTTTCCCCTCCTGCTTTCCAGCTAATCTGAATACTGGAGGTAAAGCTGGGTGTGACCTCTCTGAACCCCAAATCTGCCTTTGGTTCATCCCTGCTAAAACCCAGCTCTGGCACAGTGAGGGACATCCCATTTCCAAGTGGACAGAAAATATAGCTAAAACCAAGGGGGTCAACCTCTTGCAGATGATAGATGTCTGCACCCCTGCTTCCTTTCCCCTTTGATCAATAAAATCAAACCAGTAGGAGCCTGCATGCCTGGGCCAGAAATTCAGGTACTTGCAAATTGTCTACCCTGGGTCGTCTTGTTGAAGCAGTCCCATGTGGGGCTGAACATGTCCCTCAAGAGTCTGTCTGTCTGCCTCATGGCAGTGGGTGCTCCTTGCTGTGAGAAGTTGTGGGAGGAAGCTTCAGTGAAGCCTGACTCATCACCTTGGCCCTGAAGAGCTAGTCGAGTTGATCCTCTCACTTGAGTTGCAACTCCTCATCAGTTTAGTCCTTCTCCATGAGCTATTGGTGACATCCAGCCACTAGAGGGGGAAAAAGATCTGTAATGTTGGCAGAAGGTAGCACTGATGCAGGCCAGAGACCGTACCTTTTTCTCCATGGGGATCTGGGACACTGAGGACAAGTCTTTGCTCCATTCGGCACTTAGTGGATTTTTATCTTGCTGTTTCTACAGCAGCATGGGGGTTTTTGAGCTGGAAGGTAGAGTGGTCAGGAAAGTTTAAAAAGTCACTGTGACATGATGGTTCTGCTGGTCCTTACGGTTGGTGCGTGTTGTTTCTTTGCAACAGGGCTCAATAAAGGACCAGCTAAAAGCTTACGGTGCTCTGACCGAGAACGTCACACGGAAGTACACCAGGCAGATCCTGCAGGGAGTCTTCTACTTACACAGCAATATGATTGTCCACAGGGACATTAAAGGTGAATAGATAATACAGAGAACCTTCTTGCTTGCTTGCATTTGTTCAGCCCAACCTCCTCCCGTCCTGATATAAATTCTTGTGCAAAACATAGTGCTGGGATCTGGTATTTAAAGTATTTTTGTCCCTGGCCTTCACCAGCTTGAACCATGAGAATCTTGAACAAGCAGCTGAAACCAAAATCTTGTGCTGTTTTTCTGCTTGGGAAGCCCAGATTAAGTATTCTTGAAAGGGATTATTGTTAACTGCCCTTACACATCTAAAAACCTGGTTGTAACATACCCAAGAACTGAGAGTCCCTGGCATTCAGAGAGATCTGAGGCTCTGTTCTGCTGTCTGTGGCGAGGGAGGATGATCTGTCATCTCCCATTCACTGCTCACTTTTGGAAGACCTGCTGAGTGAGGAGATGCCGGTGGGAGTCAACCCTTAGGGAGAGCAGCTGCCTTAGGAGAAAGGGGTTTTACATAATGCTGAGTCCAACCCCCACAAGGCCCTTTGGGCTCCCTCATGTCCGACTCTTTGCCCATGCCCTTCCCGCTCTCCTCGCTGTAGCCACTTCGATTCAGGTTACTGCTTCATCTCTTGGGGTTTTTGTTTTTGCTTTTCACCCCAGGTGCCAATATTTTGAGAGATTCTGCTGGAAATGTGAAACTTGGAGATTTTGGGGCCAGCAAACGCATCCAGACCATCTGCATGTCTGGGACTGGGATTAAATCTGTCACGGGAACACCATACTGGATGAGCCCAGAAGTTATCAGTGGAGAGGGCTACGGAAGGAAAGCTGATGTGTGGTAAGGAATACAGTAGAAACCCCACCACAGCCGCTTAAACTGAACAATCCCATTGGGAAGTTGTAATGGGAGCAACAGCTAGTAGTTGGAAGACGGAGCAGTGCAAAGGATGGAAGTAGGAGCTAACTATTAGGATCAACTATGCAGATATCCAGAGGGAGTGTGTTGTAGCTGAAGGGCCCAAAACAGGAGCACTCAGAATCACAGCTTGCTTTTGGAAGCTCTTATCATGTGTGAGGGTCATGTGCAGCTCATCCCCGTAAGCTGCTCTTCAGTACTGGAAAGCAGGTTGATAACAAAGTTTGCTAAAAGAGCTGTTGAGTTTTGGTGGCCCTGATTTGAGGTTAGCTAAACTCTGCTCGGAGGCTCAGGGGGATCTTGTGTGGCCTCTCAAAATCTGCTGCTAGATGTTTGCATACGGCTCAGGCATGAAGACAACCAAAATCACTGGCTGATTGTGAATGTTTTGATTTGTGGAGGATGTCAGCTGGAGCCTGAAAGAGTTGAGATAACACTACTAATCCTCCCAACGAGGAGGAAGTACTGTCTTCGCAGTATGCTTTCCGTTGGGTGCACAAGCAAGTAGGGTCAACAAAAACTAGTCCCTCCAACAGAGCCCTGCTTGGGGGGGGAACCTAGGGAGTCCTTAGCCCGCAGCCATGTACCCTGCACCACCTGCTCTGGCTGATGAGAGGGAAATGTGGTTCAGTTTTTTAGGAGCAACTATGAATGGAGGTGGCAGAGAAGGTCCCTGCTGAGATGAGGACTCCTCAGCAAGCACAGGGAAACCTCTCAGGCTCTTTGCTGTTCATCTGACATGTTCCTTCTCAGATGCACGTCGGAGATGAAATTGGATGTAGGCAAACGTGGTTCAATCTGGCTCAGCTTCCTGGGGAACTACATGCTATTGCTGAAACTCTGGTGTCTAAACTTGTGCCTGAGTTTCCCTTCAGGGACCAATAAGGTCCCTCACACGCTTTCATGAAACTTAATATCTGCCAGTTAGCGTAGCCAGAAAAGCCACCAGCTTTAGGGCGAGGCTTGCAAGTTCACTCCAGCTCGTGGGAGTGGAGAGCCCAGCGCCAAGGACCCGTGTGAAGAGTGAGCTTCAGGGGGCCAAACATACCAGAGACGTGCGCCCATCTCTGGTGTGGGTTTGCTCCCTGCGCGGTCCGTTCAGGCAGGCGCAATCCTAGAGCCCATTAGACTTCAAATGCACAGCCGCCACTCCAGTCCCTTACCCGCTGTCTCACCCCTGTGTGCTTGGCGTTGTTGCAGGAGCGTGGCCTGCACCGTGGTGGAGATGTTAACGGAGAAGCCACCGTGGGCAGAGTTTGAAGCCATGGCGGCTATTTTTAAAATCGCCACCCAGCCCACCAACCCCCAGCTCCCTGACGGCGTCTCAAACTCCTGTCGCAACTTCCTCAAGCAGATCTTTGTGGAGGAGAAGCGGAGGCCAACGGCCGAGGACCTGCTGAGACACCCCTTCGTCAACTGCGGGCTCTGAGCCCCTGGCAGCGGGGATGGGGAAACGCCGGCGGGAGGGGGGCGGCCGCCAGACCCGCGGCCTTTTGCGCTCTGCGGTTCAGACCTCTGCCCTGGGCTGTCCTGGCAGTGGCCGCCGCAGACCCCGTCTTGCTCGTTGCTGGCTCGGCACCCGCCACATTGTTGGATTTCCCAGCTGCGCTCGGGACTGTTGGCGCCCGGAATTCGGAGCAAGGGATTTTCCCAGACTGTGCGGGTGCTGGCCTCGGACCAAGTAACCTCCTTGCTGCCAGCGATACCGGGGTTGTCTCCCCTTGCCGTGTTACTTACCTCTTGGGGAAAGTGCAGCAAATGGGATCTGTCCCCCTCCAGCACAACAGTGACGCTGGCAGCATCCCCGGGACTGGCGGAGGAATAAGATGCTCAGTGGCGATCACCACCTTTCGCAGGGGAACAGACGGGGGCTTCGGCCAAGCCAGAGGAGATGATCCTCAGACCACAGAGTCGGGGTGACCTGGGTGTCTCCATTCACAAGGGGACTGAACCCTCCTGGAGGTCGTGGGACCAGCCAGAGTCTCCAGCGGGGCAGCGTTTAATACTGTTCTGTGCCTTAAGCGGTTACAATCAAGGAGTGATGCTCGACTCGGCACAAAACACGGAGTCGGGTGCGATGATGCAGCAGCCGTGTTGACTTTGCCTTTGTGCGTGTGTGTGTGTGTGTGTGCACGCGTGTGTGTGCGAGTCTTGGAAGAAGGGGGTCTTTTCGGGGTGCAGGAGGTCTCTGTGGGGTACACCCACGGACGGATGCCTGGGACCTCTGCCACGGGCCGTGCAGAAGGATGGTTAAATGCTGTCAATGCCTGCGGTGGGCAGGGCTGAGCACCAGCCAGTTCGTGCTGGGAACCGTCAAGGTTCGGGTGGGAACTGGAGGGGATCTTGGCGAGGGCGGCTCGCCGTAGAGCCATAGCCCCACTAACCTGTGCCCACACCACTACGCTGGGGCTGGAGGAACGGCGACGCGTCTTGGAAGCGGAGCTGCAGGAGGATCCCAGTGGGTCTCCGTAAAACCCAAGCGGGAGCCTAAAATTAGGCAGAGAGGACCGGTGCCTGTGGATCTGGGCTGCCGAGGGCTGGGTGCCTTCTCCTCCATGCCTCGTGGGACCAGCCCCGGGTGCAGGGAAGGGGGACATCACCTCCGTGGGGGTGCCCGAGGGAGCAGCTGCAGGACCATGAAGCCTCAGACCGGGAGAGCAGAGCTGCGTCCGTCGAGGGCAGCTGGGAGCAGATTTCTTCCCGCAGTATATTTGAAATTGTAGGACAAAATGAGCCAGTTGAAAGCAGAGTTGGGCTACAGCTTCTTTGACCAGCTCTGCCCTGCTGGAAAACCTGGGCAGGGAGCACGCACAGAGTCCCTGGAAGCTAATTAATTATTCAGATCTTGGTTGTTGTGGACAAATTAATTGCACCATCCCACCTCTCCCTTCACTGCTGCATTAGCTATTTCCACCCGGCTCAGCAAGGGGTTAAATAAGCAGTTCCTGGGAGGTTGCTGTCTTCAGGCCAGTGTGTCAAACACAGGTTTATTTTAATATTGTTTTTAATTGAAAATGAAAAGTGTTGCTGGGACTGAAGAGGAAATTGAGAAATTGGTTGTTCGTGTGACTTCACACATCCTTGAATTCTTCCGCGTGAAAGAGATCAAGACTTTGCACCACGGGTGTGGCGGTGGGAGCGTTTCCTTGTCCACACCTCTGAAAAGAGAAGCAAAAATTCAAGTTATTTCAGTTTAAAAAAAAAAACAAAAAAACAACAACACTGGTAGCGTTAGGGCAAATTAGAAGAAATAGCTAAAAGGATTCCCTATAAATTTGCCTGCAAAGCTGCAAAGGCCAGTTATTACCCAGGCTGGGCTCCAGTGAAGCCGGGGGGCTGCGGCGGGACAGCACCAGGGGTTTGTGCCAGTCGACCACAGCAGTGATGGGCAGCCCTTCTCAGGGAGGGGGGTTAAAGTCGTCTCCTTTCTCTGAGGGGGGAATGAAGAATTTTATTCTGTGAATAGGACCAAATCCATCAATCTGTTCAGTAATATGGGATGGATGGAAAAAAATACAAGAAAAAAAAAACGATCGGTGTTGGCTGGGAAGGGTTTTGTCAGAAGAGGGTGACAAAGTGTGTTTTCACCAAAGCTAAAAAAAAAACCAAAACAAAACCCAAACCCATTTTTAAGCTGTTTTCTCCTATTTCATTGAATCTGTTTGGTTTTGATTTTCTCAGCCCTTCAGTGATGGGTGGGTGTTTTCCTTCTTTCCAAAGCTTTGAGAGCAAAAGGGGGTTCCCGGCCACTCCGGGTCTGGGCTGCCCCGAAATGCTCCCAGGGCCCTCAAACCACCCAAATCCTCCCGTGGATGGATGCGGCTCGGGTGTACGTGTGTGTGTGTGCGCACACGTGTGTGTGCACGTGTGTGTGTGCGACTCACTCCTCAGGTGCCTTTGCCTTTTTATTTTTTAAAACCCTCGCAGTGTTCTGATGTACAGAATGAAACTAGGAAAAGAGAATGTAATATTATGCCATGTAAAGTTGGTTTTTGGTTGTTTTGTTTTGTTTTTTAATTTTATTTTATTTTGCCTGTAGCTGGCCCGGTGGCTTTCCCTGTGCGCCGCATCATCACGTATCCATCGAGAAATGATTTTCTCTGGTGGGGGAGGCTGGAGGGCGACATCGCCTGTCCCCTGCACACCAGTATAGTCCTTTCCTAGTGGGGCTGCCTGGCGTGACCATGACCATCCCGGGTGGCAGTGGGGCTGGGTGGGGGGTGACAAGGCAGGGGTGGAGCTGATGGTTGGTGGGGTCTGCTTGAAATAATGAATCTGTGCAGTTCTCGGACCCTGCGGCTCTGCGTGTCCCTTTGTCCTGGCGTCCCGCTTTGTTCAAATGCTCCAAATGCATGGGGTTTTATATTCCTTTTAAAGTTATTTAATTTTATTTTTTTCACTAATTTATTTTTATTTTAAAATATTTCCTTTGTTTTTCTTCTTTGCTTTATTGCTCTTTCGTCTTTATTTTTTTTTGCTCTTTCTTTACCTTTCTTTTCCCCCCTTTCTGCCCTTTCCCCCCTTTCCTTTATTGTTTTTTTGTTTATTTTTGTTTATCAACTTATTTATTTTAAATCCATCTATTTTAATATTCCTTTATTTATCTTTAATCAGTTGTTCCTTTCGTTGTTTTTTTTTTTTTTTGTTTGTTTGTTTGTTTCGCGTCTTTATTTTAATTTATCATTGCCCCCCTCCATGCAGGGAGCCGAACCCTGGGTGAAGCCTGGGGGGCGGGGCCATGGGGCGGGGGCGGGACTATGCAAACGAGGGGCCGAGTCCCGCCGCGCCCACGCCCACACCCCCGGCGGCGTCGGAGACGACAAGATGGCGGCGGCGCCGTCCGGCGGGGCGGCGCGGCGGGTGCAGCTGGTGCTGGGGCACCTCGCCGGTTCCCCCCCGGGGACCAGGACCGGCGTTCGAGCCGCACCCTGCGGAAGCCGGGCCGGGGTCTCGTCGCGGGTCGCCAGCCCCGACGAGGTGGTGGTGGTGCACGGGCGGAGGACCGCCATCGGCCGCGCCAAGCGCGGCGGCTTCAAGGTACGGCCCGGGGCTGTGAGGGGGGTCCTGCCCGCCTGTTCGCCCTCCCGGCGGTACTGCGGCCTCCCTGCCCGCCTCCCCACCTCGGGGGCTGGGCCCTCCTGAGCCCCCCCCCAGGCATTGAGGCCCACCACAGGCGCTGAGCCCCCTCACAGGGAGTTGGGGACCCCCGCCTGCTCGCTGCCCCTCAGCCGCGGCCCAGGAGCGGGGCTCTGGAGCGGTCTAAAAGACAACGTTTCCTCACGTTTTTAACGCCGGGAGGGGGGATGTGTGGTAGGACCACTTGGCATCCCCCCCAAAAAAATTCAGTCAGTGTACCAACGAGTTTCCCGGCTCCCCTTAAAGCCTGAGGTAGGTCTCTACCACGCTGCTTTTACCTGCTGCGGTCGAGCAGAGCAACCGCTTGGAGAAGCGGCATCTCCCTCGCCTGCACGGCTCGCTGGGGTACCGATGGCGGGTGGATGGACCTGCCGCCCTTCTCCTTCTCCTGGAGCGGCCCTTTTCCTCGCTGGGTGAGTCCTGGGGCTCTGACCGAGGCGAGAGCATGGTGCCAGGATGGCCCCAAAGGATGCGTGTCGCTCGTCATCCTTCAAAATAGGTCTCGTCACGCCGGCGGTGCTTCCCACCAGCTGAGGGGTCACCTTTGTTTCTCTCACAAAGTAAACCGAGGGGTTCTACAATCTAAGTCTTGTCACGTAACTCACCGTAGTTGTTTGGTTTTGAAGGCCCTACAAAGCGTGCTCATATAAAACCGAGCTAGGTAAGAAAGCGGTGTGGGTGTTACAGTGCTTGAAAGATACCTGGGGTAAAAAAACATGCAGAGTAATTCTGCTTTTGTAGGAAAACAACAACCATCGTGAGCTGAGAAGTGGAGTAAAGCTGCTTAAGTGTTGTACACTTGCCCTCTGAGGTAACCTGAGGGTGAACTGCTGACAGGGCAGTTAACAGTGTTTATTGAGTAGCGCTAATCCCCTCTGCTTTTAGGATACTACACCCGATGAACTGCTGTCTGCTGTTATGACAGCTGTCCTTCAAGATGTCAGTCTTCGTCCTGAGGTCCTGGGAGACATCTGTGTGGGTGAGTGAACAACCTCTGCCCAAACTTGAAACTCCTGATCTGGGATAGTTCTCTGGGATAGGCTGCTCCTGGTGTCCCATACTTGCAAGTGTTCCGGGGTTGGAAGGGGTTAGCGCGTAGCGTTAGGTTCATGAAATCAGTGCGTCCTTCACGACTGTTCTGTTGAGTGGTGGGGCTCTGATCTGGGTGCCAGACAGTACTAAGCCGTGATGATGTTAACGTCCCTTCGATGTGTGCAGCAAATAGTGAGGGGTATGCAACCAATTGACTGGAATCGTATCTTTGCACTCAGGAAATGTGCTGCAGCCTGGAGCTGGCGCTTTGATTGCAAGAGTTGCACAGTTTCTAAGGTAAACTCTCAACCAGATCAAGGTTCTTCCTCTTCTTCTCAGGCTTTGGCTATGGAGCAGCACTGGGTCAGAGGTTGTAATGAGGCTCATGCGCTCCTAGGAAGTTACAGCAAATCACCTTTTGCCTAGAAATTAGACTTTGACTGAGTGTTGGGAGAATCCTGTTGGCAAAGGGACAGGGAGGCAGAGGTGAGGCTATTTAATCTGTTTGTGCTGCCTGTGTTGAGCCTCTGAACGGGAGATCTTGTTTTGCGGGCTCCCAGCTGCACCTGCAGCTTCTCTGTACTGCAGGGCTGCACTTCTCTCTGCTCTGTGTGGTCCCAAAACCATCGAGTTGTCTCAAGTCTTTCTGTTCACTTCCCAGTGTTGGTGGTTGATGGCTCATATTGAGCTGGCTCCCAGCTTCCAAATATTTCAGTCAGCATCCGTTGCCAAGTGATGTTTGCTTCTGTAAATCAGTGTATGACTACCACTTTGGAGACATGCAGACAGAGCCCACCAGTAATTGTGGATAATGCAGAGCTTTTCAGTATTTCTGGCCTCAATCAGAGCTCGGGAAGTAGGCACACGAGAGGGCCCTGCTTACAGAGGGCCTTCTAAAGACAGACCTGTGGGGAAGCACTCAGAGCCACTCGCAGATCAAGTGTGGAAATTATCTATGAACTTTGCTTTCTTTTGGTGCAGGACCAAATAGGTCAACAAATGCATAAAGGGATCTGTCTTGAACTTGAGGGTTAAAATTTAATCAAGTGGCTTAATGCTCTCTTTAGAGGTTTGGATTGTTGGGTGTTTTTTGTCATTGAGTTTTTGCCAACACTGCCTTATTTTCTAGTGGTATTCCAGAGACAGTGCCGTGCTCGAGTGTGAACCGACAGTGCTCCTCCGGGCTACAGGCCATTATCAATATAGCTGGTAAGTGTTATGGGCACTTGGATCAGAGTCGATGCCTGCCCCACCCTAAGTACTCATTTCTCCTGTCATCCAATCTCTGAGCAGTAAAAATAGCAATAATGTCTTCTGCTGTTAGGAATTTTCAGTTTGTTGTTCATTGAATACTTTTATATCCTTGAGCGGCCGAGTTTACCCCTAGAGAAGTAACTTGTTTTCTGAGCATAAGTTCTACCATCACTTCCATATCAGGCAGCTTCCAGAAGTGTCCCTCCAGTCCTCTCTGCTTGCCTGTCAGGTCATGGTTAGTCTTCAGCCCCATCAGCTCCTTGACCTGGTTCACATTCTGGCAGGTGGTAGGGCAGAGGGAATGCCCCATTTGGCTGTAGTGGGTGCCTCAGATGTTCGTGAAACCACAGCTGGAATGGAAATGCTTTTGTTCCTATTGATAGTAAGAATGTTTGTGCACTGCTGTTACAGGTGGTATCCGAAATGGATCGTATGACATTGGCTTGGCCTGTGGGTAAGAAAGTCTTTTTACGGTATTTGCTTAGGCGTCCTGAAGGTAGCACTCTGTCCCTCTGCAATAGCTCTTGTGTGAGGAATTAGAAACCTCTTCCAGCCAGATCTGTCCCCCACCAAGGAAATAGATGCTGTCCTCACTTGACAAATGGGTGAATAAACTCTAAAATTAGGACCTGAATTTAAGTGGTGGCTCCAGATGAAATTTGTGTATTTCCAGAGGCTGCTGAGTACTTTCACAGAAGATTGGGTCATCTTAAAGGGTCTGAGGGAGGATTCTTGAAAATCCTTTAATTCTCCTGAAGTTTTGGTCTTGGTGACGTGTCTGCTGGGGTTGCAATAAGAGGCTGTGTATCTCTTACAAGCATGCGAAAAGCCTGTTTTATTAGGGTCCTCTGGCCCTGCTGTAGGGTACCACTTGTGTGCAGAGCTCTGACAGTCTGAAAGAGCTTGCCATAATTAGCTTTTTAACTAATCTCCAATTAACTGGTGTCTTAGAAGACTACCAGCTGTCTTAGATAAAGAAATTTATGTTCTACTCATGATAATAACTGTTCTACAGACTTACAGGAGATGTTCTTCTGCAGTGGACAGGTGTGCTGTTCTTTGCTTCGGTCCTAATGTAATAAGTGTTTATTTTTTAGAGGATTATGTAAATGTTAGGTTGGCTTTGGAGAAATACTAGTAACCACGTATACATTCACTTCAGAAGAACAAATTAAAAAAAAGTATGGAGTAATCCTGAGGCTAAAATACTGGGTTTCTATTTTTCTTTACCTTGGTAACTCTGAGTCTTTCTTGAATTATTACTGCACACAGTCATCTGGTAGTCCTTAGGAAAATGTTTATATTTACAACTTCTCACCACCTGCACGTACCTGGCTGAGCAAGATCTGATGTTGAGAATGCCTTTCCCTTCTTAGACTGCTGCAAAATAAACAGCTCAGCAAGACAGGCATGTTCCTCTGATGTAGGCAGAACACTTGGTGTTCACAGGGAAAGCTTGTACTTGAACACATGACACTTTTCGCTCGTTCACTTTAACACACTCATTTCAAGAAGTTGCTTGGCAGTGTCCACCGAAATGATACGCTTAAAAGTACTAAAAGGCTCAAAGGGTTTGGGATCCAGCCTTTGCACCTTTGGGTATGCAAGCCATTGGGGTTTCATTGTGAGAAGTTTTCTGGCCTTTACCCTGCAGGGTCCTTCATGAAGACAATAAAATCAGTAAGTTACAAATAGCTGTTGTGAGTTGAGTTTAACCCAAGTCATGCTCTTCCCCTGAGTGGACTCACCCACTCTGTAGGTGGAGAGATACTGGATGACAACACAAAACGCAGTAGCTGTGGTTTGCTCTTACTTAAAACCTGATTCTATACCTTCCTTCAGGGAGTAGATGTAGCTGAAGTCAGGTAATGCAGCGTCCCATATTAGAGTTAGTTTAAATTCCTGATAGCACTTAGGATAAGCTGCTTGGTGAAAAACCTTATTTTCTGCTTGTCTTGTGTTCTCCATGAATGGTTTGTTATTTACTCTTCATGAGTGTATTCCTGTGGTGCAGAGTAGAATTCGAACCCTCTTCCCCTTGTAGGTTTCATCGTCTAGACCAACTTCACAAAAGCTTACTAATCTTAAGTGATGGCTGTGTGTTCCTGCAGTAAATTTGGATATCTTCAATGGGTTAACTCACTTGTAGGTCAAAGACTGCAGCCTCTGGGATCCGTGTCTTAAATTCTTCATGTTGCAAAATACAAATGGCATAACTCGCTGAAGTCTCTTTATCATGGTTTGCTTAATACTTTTCTTATTATACTGCCAACCAGTTCTTAAGCTGTAAGTGGCATTTTTATGGCTGTTGACAATCTCACTGGAAATTCCAGTCCTAGGACCTTAGGTTTCTCGTTATGTTTGAGGACAAAAGTGCCAGAATCATTAGCAATTCCTTCCTAGCTGTGGACACACAAGAAATTAACTGTTGACATTGGTATCCTGTTCTTAGTGAAACAAGGATCAATTTAATCAACAATCTGTTTTCTTTTCATGGTAATTCTTATATTGATGATTGAAGAGCTACTGCCTCAGCCAGTTCTTAATTATTAGCTGCATTTCTGTAGGGTGATAGGAAAGCATGTTGTCAAGATATTTGAGTTTTGATCAGTCTTAAGTGAGCAATTACCAGAAATATAGTATGAAAGCTCCAGTAGCAAATTCAAATTTGTCTTGTGTTTAGCGTGGAAACGATGTCCCTTAGAAGTGCAAATAACCCTGGTGATATCAGTTCCAGTATGATGGAAAACAGCAAAGCTCGAGACTGCCTTATTCCTATGGGGTAAGTGTTTCCTCTGCCCAAAGTTCAAGGGTTTTCTAGGTGGTCTGTCTCTTCGGTGACAGTACTGTTTCAAGTCAATCTGAATGTGGTGAGCTTGGGTCTGTATGTGTCGCATCCTCCTTGGTTGTGGTAGAAGATTAATTGCGTGAAATGGGGGGGAGATCAGCGACTCTGATGAAAGATTTCCTTGTCGTATGTCTTAAGCTCAACAGCTTAATGAGCAAGGAGAATGGACTTGAACCTTGTTTTGGTCCTAGATTTGATTCAGGATTTGCTTCTGCCAAGCAGTTTTAGATTGAGAAGGCAGCAGTTAGCTTTGAGACTGAAGCCACTGCTTGTACCTTGTGTTGTCTTAGTAGGAGCTAACTGCAGCTCCATCAGCTGTGTCATTGGATTAATTCTGTGATTTTATTTTCCCCAGAATAACCTCAGAAAATGTGGCAGAGAAGTTTGGAGTTTCCCGAAAGAAGCAAGATGCCTTTGCCTTGGCTTCCCAACAGAAGTAAATGCCTTTTTTTTTTTTTTTTTTTTAAACCTTTTAGTTAAGGAATAAATACAGATGGAAAATGCATTGCTACTTCCCAAGAGTGGTTAAGTGCAGCCTTTGTGTTGCCTTCCGGAACTTAATAGTGAGTAAAGAAGCTTGAGATGATCAGAGCGAAGATCAGTGCATGTCCCGGGTTGTGTGATAATGAAACCCGAGTCCAGAGCTGTACTGGGGATTGTGTGACTAATTTTGTGAGCCTTGAGCAGTGAGTGCCCCTGTATTTTTCAGCATCCAAAGGATACAACCTCCATGAGGTTTGTGAAACGAATGTATGGTGCAGTATTTTCATAGTGGCTTTGGCCCAGTATCATCTGAAACTGAACACGGGAGTGGCAGCAGAAGGAACCTTTCCTAAGAGGGAATGTTTAAATGTAGCAGTTTCTAGAGAACTGCTGAGTTTATGAGAAGAGTGGCTTGTATTCGCTGCAGGTGTTTGGCTCCAAGTGAGTCCAATTCTACCTCTAATAACCTTCCTCTTAGGTTAAATCACTGCCAAAGTCAACTGACCCCTGGAATCCATGGGGCTGTACTGGCAGTCCAGTGGCAGGTGATATGTTAAAGTTGCTGCCATCAAAGAGTTAAACTAACTTTCAGGGCTCTGTTTAAGCATCACCCCGGTCCAATTATTTATCTAATACAGGAAGCCACTGCACAGGCCAGTTAACCTTTAAATTCTGGCTCTGCTTCTTAGGGAACTTGGCATGCCAGCCTTTCTCACTGACATTGAACTGATAACGCAAAAGGCTATGTGAACGCGATCCTCGCCTCTCGCATGAGGAAAGGGGTGATTTTCTGGCCTCGGTCTCAGGATGTCTGCAGAATTACTGATCTGTCCTTCAGCACTTTGCTCCAACTCTCGCTTACCTGGGAGTATTAAGTATTTTCATTTTATTAGTAAAAGCGTAAAGTGATGAGGGAGTAAAACAAGCTTTCAGTCTCCAATTTGTATTCCCTGTAAAGGGTGCTCTGCTGCTGGAAGGGAAATCTTCTATATCAGCTTTACTGTGAAGGCTTTTAAACACCTTGGTGATATGAAAGATTAAAACTGTGTGTCCTGAGCTAATTATAATTTAGCTAATTGCATTCTGTCTACTTTTGTCAGTCCAGTCATGTTGGTTGTTCCCTACTACTAATGCTGCTGCCTCAGGGACCAGACCCTATCTTTGCTGCACCTTTACTGCTAAATTAAGTGATACCCTTCTGTGAAGTCACACTGAACTACGCAACATAAATTGCAATCATTTAGGGTTGAAAGGTTACATTTGAATGCCAGAAGATTATACCTGAAGTCTGTGGTCTGAAGCTCAACTTGTCTGCCTCAAGACAAAGCCAGGAATGAGTGAAACTTTAGCCATTCCCTAACTTGTCAGAAATCATTAGTGTTATGTAGAGGCTTAGCCCACTTGTCCTGTTTAAACTCAAAAATAAGAATTGATGTTTGAACATCAGGATTCATTTATTTTGTTGCAGTTGTGATGTGACTGTACTACTGGACAAGTACAGCTTCATGCTGTGGGCTGCTGGTGGTCAGTCACAAAGGTGTTGATGAGAACAGAACGGGGATCTTGCTCAGAAGTGTGTGATCCTGTGACTTGGGTTTGGGGAGAATGCCCATAATGTTAGAGATTTATTTCCTGTGACGTAGAGGCAAGAAGTTTATCTTCCCATGAATGGAAATAAGTATTCGCCTGTCTTCCCATCCACTACTCAGTGATGATGTGCCTGTATATGAAGTCACACCTTAGTTCATACTCTTACTAGCTGGTTTCCTTGGTGTTAGTTCCCTTGCAGTTCACCTCCAGAAAGAATATTTTAACTTTTTATACTCTTCCTTAACAGGGCAGCAAAAGCGCAGCAGATGGGACTGTTTAAAACTGAGATTGTTCCAGTGAAGACCACTGTTCTAGATGATCAGGGCAACCAAAAAACAATCACCGTGCACCAAGATGAAGGGATTAGGCCCTCCACGACCCTGGAAGGTTTGGCAAAGCTGAAGCCTGCCTTCAAAGAGGATGGTAGCACTACAGCAGGTCAGCTCTGTTGTTAAATTTGTGTTGTTCCTCTGGTTTACCTGCCTTGTAATAGAATGTGTTTAGGCAAAAAAGGTGTTAACAGATCTGTTCCAACAGGTAATGCCAGCCAAGTCAGTGATGGAGCAGCTGCTGTTCTCCTGGCAAAACGCTCAAAAGCAGCACAACTGGGACTCCCAGTCCTGGGGGTGCTCAGGTCCTTTGCTGTGGTTGGAGTCCCACCCGATGTTATGGGTATAGGACCAGCCTACGCAATCCCTGTAGCTGTGGAGAAGGCAGGTAAGAACCCCTTGTCATTTGTACAGTGTTTGGCAAATCAGACTCTGTGGACTGAAATTTAAGATTCTACTATTCTAGCATGTGCAGCTATCAGCCATAGGAACAGTGAACTTAAATTCAAAACCTTAAGAGAGATTCCAGCTGGGATTATTGTAATACTGTTTACTTGTACTCATGTATAAATTGTCATTCATGTGCCTTTGAGAAGCTCAGGATTAAATCCCCGCATGGTCTCAACAAGCAGTTAACATGTGGCAAGTGATTTAGTGATCACGTAGTGCTGTTTTTTCTTCCTTAATATGACCCAGCATGTGGGTTTTGTGTTTGTTTTGGGGTTTTTTTTCTTTACAATTTTGGCATCTGAACAGTGGAACAGGCTTTCCTCAGGGTTCTTATCATATTCATCAGGTTAAATAGCTTTTATAGCTGATGATTATTGTTGTGTCCACATATCATTGCTATGGTTGCAAGCTCAGCTATAGTTTTATCATTCAGTCTCAAAATACCCTTCAATCTTTAATCCCTCTGCAAAGAAATCACATTTAATCTAAGGAAACTTGGCAAACTCAGTGACACAATACCATGAATGTGACATTTTTGCAGTCTTTAGACATTGTACATAAACACACATATAGGTGTAGATAGCCCACATGGAGCCAAGGTTCCTCTCTTTTTGTCATTAGTGCAGTAGAACTAGGATTCATAAAGAGAGGCTGTCAGTGAATTATTCTCTTTGATATAGTCATAATGTGAAAATATCTCCTTTTAAATCCTGACTTTTCTGAACCATAGGTCTGACTCTAAGTGACATTGATATATATGAAATTAATGAAGCCTTTGCAAGCCAGGTGAGTGATCATCCTGTCTGAGTTGCTACATTGCTTGGTAGCTGAGTATATTTCAGCTTTCTCTGCAAATTAAGATTCAGACTTGTTCCACATATTATATCTTCAACCAAATGTTAATAACATGTGCAGGCTATTTTCCCTTTCCCTCAAAAAAAAAAAAAAAAGCAGGGCATTGCTTATACAGCTTAATATTTTAAAAAAAACCCAAACAAAATGAGAAAAATATGTCCACTGAATAAGAATGTAATCTTTACTATTGTATCCTCGTACCAACTTGCAGAATCTGTTTTACAAGGGCTGTCATTTGTTATCGGGTGGTGTCAGTGTGAATGTGTTGCACTCACTAATTTGGAGGTCCTTAATGAAAGGTAGAAACTCCACTACTGTGTCTTCCACAAATCTGTGACATGCCTGTCAGGAAGTAGTGGGCTGAGTTTGAGATGGAGTTGATAGGCTTAGCTCACTTCTGAGTGCTTTGGATTAGTAATGTAGTTCCACTCCTTTCCCCTGGGAAAGAGGGTCTAGCTGGAGTCAGGCCTTCGAGTGCTGACTGTTTCATACTTTAAGAGCAGCTGACACAATGATGTGAAGTTTGTGTAATAACAAACGTAGTTTGAGCTAAATTCATTTTAAGCACAAATCTTTTGAAGCCCCTAGAGCTGCCTAGGATGGTTTGCTTGCTCTCTTTGTTCGTGGACGAGATCACCAATCGTCTTCGCAGTCCTCTTAGCTCTCTATTGCAGGAGAGCTGAGAATAAACAGAGGCGAGAGCATCTCCATGAAACTGTTCCCTCTGTCTTTCTAGGCTGTGTACTGTGTTGAAAAGCTGGGCATTCCCATGGAGAAGGTCAACCCCCTGGGAGGAGCAATAGCACTGGGGCACCCACTGGGCTGTACTGGTGCTCGTCAAGTTGTCACTTTGCTCAATGAATTGAAGCGCAGAGGGAAAAGGTGAGCACTGAGGAACAGTAATTAGCCTTAATGCCTTATGTGTATGTAAGTAACTTAGGCTCAGAGGTAACCATCAGTTTGGGTTAAGCTTTTTCCATCCCTTCGATAGCTTTGCATGCAAATTCCCAGTGGCCCTCTTTAGGGAGGGCTGTGTCGTGTCTCGCTGCCCGTGAACGCGGGGTCTCTCCTGGTCCGTGGTGGTGCAGGGCCCTGGGGTAGACACCTCCGCCGTGCAGCGTTAGAGGAGCGAGTCGGTGGTCAGAGCTGGTGGCTCTGCAAGGCTGGGCTGCATCCAGCTTTGTGACAGTCTGGTCCCAGCTCTTTGCCCAGGGCTCGGGCTCTTCCTGACGTGTGGAATAAAGCTGGTAGGTGCTGCTGGCTGGCTCTGTCACTGCTCCCTTTGGGGCTGGCACATAGAGTGTCACTGCACTTGCATCTTAGGAAGAGCTGTGCCCTGGCCCGGAGGGGAGAGTAACAGTGGTGGCGAGCTGTTAAATGCCAAGCAAATTGAGCAGTAACAATAAACCACCTCAAACCGAAGTGGAAGAACTTGCTCTGAAATCAGGCTTTCCATTCTGTTTTTCCACAAATCCAACTGCACATCATCTGACTACCCAAATTTACCTTGAGCTTCTACATAGCAAAGCCCTGTGAAGGGCAGTGGCAGGAGGCAGGAGAGGAAGAGTTTCTTCCTCAGCCCACCTGAATCAAAGGAGTTCTTCTAGCTTGAGCTTGCTGCTCATATGTCTGAGGCAGGTGGCTGAGGAGCTTGCTTCTGGCACACTCTCCAGAAAGCAGGCAGAGAAACCTCTGTCCACGTGCTCTGCAAACACCACCCTGCAAGAACTCCAGGGCACCGGGACCTGCTCTAGAGTTAGAATCTCTTGGTGACACAGGAGAGCAGTGGGTAGCTCAAATTTATTGTGTTCCTTTTTTTCCCCAGATGATCTAAAACTGATCTGTCATCTTAATTCCATGTGTTCTTCCGTTTCAGAGCATATGGTGTTGTATCAATGTGCATTGGAACTGGCATGGGCGCTGCAGCAGTATTTGAGTACCCAGGGAACTAAACTCCAGCGTACTGACGAAACAACAGGACAGCTAATTCTCTGCCTTCTCTAGTAATAGGAAATGATTTGCACTGTGAAATCAACTGGATTCAGGGATTCATGACTAGATCTACAAATTTGAGGCACAAATGGCGAAGTAGAATAAATCGTACAGATCTACTAAGCAGGTGGGAAAATGCAAAACTGGCATTTGCTTCAGAGTTAAAAAGCATCCTGACATGAGAGGAGAAATTAGTTCAGCTGAAGTTCAACTCCAGGCCCTTGTGTGGTGATGATGAATGAATATTTCTAATTTAATCGATCCCTTTATTCTGTGAATATTACCAGAGAGTAGTAGTTCATGGTACAGTATTTTTGTATCATAGATTGTCTAAAAGGGTCGCTTAAAACAAAAACATCAGTGCACAGGTAAAGGCTTTTCCAGGGTTTTCTTAAAAGATTTCACCATCTTGCAAGAAGTCTAGAACAGCTTCTTTTGAAAGCCATGCAGAGACTTAACATCATTTCCTTTACAATTCTGTCTGTCCTATCCAAGTCGTAAGTTGGCTATGTCTTAAATTGTCCCTGTGCTGGAGGATGTGCTGTAGCTTCCTGATTTTAACCAAGCTGCTCTCAAGGCTCCAGTGGGGGAAAGTGGAAGAACTAGAATGTAATATACACAGGAAGTGCCTGAAGAGAAAGGTTCGGCTGAACTGCTAGAAGGCAGGAGTTCGAAAGCGGCCATTCCATCTTTTACAACACATTTCTAATAATCAGCTTGTGTGACTCTTAACTTAGAGCACAAGCTTATGCTCAATAATATTTAATTACCTAACATAAAACAGATTTCAGCATTACTCTTACTGCAAGCACTTACGTGAACATCAGTGACATCTCTGTACTTCAGTGCTAATACAAATGTGTATTTATCTGTGAAGTCTCCCTTACCTGTTCTCTCTCATGAGCAGAAAGATCACTGAAACTCAGAGCTAACAGTTTGAAAAAGGAATGTACTCATCGTCTTTGACATGTTAGCAAAGTTTAATTTTGTAACACAGACTGGAGTTCTTTGTCCTGGCTCTTGATTTGCACTTAATAATACAATTGGGGTTTTGCAATATATTTGTTTTCTTTTTATGATGATTAGCTAATCATGACCTTCAAATAACAGAGATATTTTCATTCTTGTTCTATAGCCTGCCTCACTCGGCAATCACACGTGCTATATTTTAGAGCAAAACCAGTTAAATTATATAGAGGGGGCAGAGGGGCATTAGCATCTTCGAGGGTCCTGTGTATAAAATGAGTTCTCATTGCTAGTACAAGCCTGTTTTAAACTAGGCAGAAGGCAGCTATTGCACATCTTTTGTTCTCCTTCAGTGTGGATTGCAGCCCCCTCCTCCCCACACATGCTGCCTTTAACAAAAACCTTTTATATGACGGGAGTGGAAAACTTAACAGGCTCAGAAGTGGGAATTTCAGTGACCTTTAGCTAAAGTAATACTAAAAACATTTCAAGAGAAGTGTGAGTAAATGGGAACCATGTGGGGGGAAAGAATTGAAAGGAGGAAGGGTTCCTCCCTCTGTAGCTGAAGGGGATGCTCTCAAAACCCAAGCATGATGAAACATGCAGGTTGGTAATTTTCCAAGGAGTCCAGGGAAAGTTGGCTCTTCCCCTTTTCATGTAAGGCGCTGAGAAAACAGCCTGGGGGATTCTGGCCTATTCACTAATTCTTGCCTTTGTTATGTGTCAATGTCCATTTTAATGTCAAACAAATAAACAAGGCAAAACAAAAGCTATTTTTTAAGGTACAAACAGTCTTTAATTGTCATTTGAGGCATACTGTGATATGCAGAGGGTTTTGGCCTGTTACCATAGCTTTGCAATTTAAAACCGATTATTTTGCAGAGCCTGGTTCTGTAGGTAACGGTAAGCTTATCACAGCAATAAAAGCAATAGCAGAGAATGAGATTATGACTACTTTTTTTACAGTACCATGAACTTTTTTTCCTCATAACTTTAAAATTTTATTCTGCTAAAATTCCAGTCCATGTTAAAACAACTGACATAGATGGAAATACAGGCTCAACTGATGGCACATCTGCATCCAACCCCATTACCTTGACATTTGTCCCACATTGTCTTGCTTAAATTACAGGTCTTCATACTTTCCATCGTATGTTCCTCGTCCCCTGAGCTGTAGCTTGCAAGGCTTCTCTCCCAGTATTCCAGTAATGGTCACGATAGTTTCATATTCAATGTCACTCCTAAAATGCAGAGCAAAAAGACAGTTCGGTTACATACAGCTAGATACAATTCTGTGTTTAAGGATGAGATTAGTTACTTTGTGGAGGAAAGAGGGGAGAATGGTTCCCTAAGGCATAAACTGTTCCTAGTCACAAGCACTATGTCAAGTGTGCGGGTGGCAATCTCACTTCATAGTGTTACATCCCACAGCTACATATAGGATGTTTGAGAAGAATGGTCCAGTCTGTACATGAAGTAAAGACATTGGATTATTAACTTCATGTTTGAAAGAACTTGAGTATCTTCCTACTTGTGAAATTCTATTTTAGTTAAATAAAATGAAGGTCTGCTGGGGGGGGCTAGTGTTTGGGAGCAAATGCCTGCGCTGCCTTGATGTGAAAACTCATCACTGTGACAAAGTTTGAAACAGAAAAGTTTCTGTCAACTCCCCTAGGACGAGGGGCAGTCAATGGAGTCCAGGTTGTAAATCAACAGCAAAAAGCTTATGGCAAGCGTAGTTTTGCACTAGGTGGAAGTCTTGCAGTGTAATTTGCCTAAGGCGAACGCTACCCAACACTACCAACACTACCGAGACTGACTGTTCATCTGAAGGACGTCTTTGCTAGACAGCTGTTGTAAAGGCCTGAGGCAAAAGCCTGCTCTGCCAGACAACTTTTATTTTTTCCTTCTCATACAAAATTCCCCTGTAGGAAGACCACTGATTTAGAGAGGTGAATTATTAAGATCACCTCACACCTTGCATATAATTATTTACTAATGCCATGCTGGTCCTGAGCTCTGCTGTTTTGGGAATTCTTTGTCTGGAGCTGAACAGACGAGCTGGCTGCTATACAGCAACATTTTTGCTTTCTGGTACTTCCAGACATGCTGATTAGTGTATCTGTTGTCAGACAGAAAGAAGTGCTTCAGGCATATTCAGAAGTGCTCCAGAAAAATTTAGGCAGTCGGGACCCTGGGGAGGTCTCTGGTCGACCACGCTGCTCAGAGCGGGGACAGCTTAGAGCAGCTGCTCAAGGCTTCGTCCCACTTGAGGTTTCGGTAGCTCCAGGGGTGGAGCTCTCACAGCCTGTTCCAGGGAGATTGAAGTTACAACAGTAACTTGTGTCACCTGTAGTTTGGTTCTTGAAACTTCTGTCAGCAGTGTTCAGAGTTCTCTGAAATCACTGGGATAGACTTGTCTTAAACTGTCTGCCACCATGTGTAACAACTTCCAAGAAAATAATTTGTAAGGGAAGCTGAATTTTCTTACAGGAGTTGCAGCTCCCTAATTAGAGCAAAGAAATTAAAGGCTTTAGGTCACTACCTCAGCCATTCACAACTAATTCCTACCCTTGACAAAATGATAAGATGTCCATAAACATAATTAGAATGATATTAGATGTTTATAGGACAATGAAAGTAATTTTCCTCTGCTCTCTTCTGTTCTTTGCTGTCATTTGCTTGCAGCTCACATTATCTTTGTTGTGTAGAAAACCTTTGGATTAGAGGCAACGAAAATAGATGGATTTTTTTTTTCTTTCTTGTCAAACATCAACATGACTCTAGCACTAAACATTGCACCAGGCTAAGCAAGGGTAGAACAAATTGTATCACTGTATGAGAACAACATTTTGCTCCATCAGGAGTTACTCTGAATCCCGGTAGGGAGGTAAAGGACTTGCAAAAGTTTCTTCTAGAGAGAAGCCACAAACTATAATGAAGGTCCCCGAGACTGACTGCAAAAGACACTGCACTTTCCTGCATGACAAACATGCTTTACTAGAATTCTGAACTACTCCAGACACATTTCTCCCTCTGTCCTAATAAAGTGCTGTGGATGCATAAAGGACTCAGCTGTTGTATCAGCCTCTGCACTGAATTACAGGCCTGAGATTTGCTCTCTGTTGAAGACATTGCCCTAAAAAAAGGAATTTTGTCCAGTGGTACGTAGTCTGTGTGTCATGCCAACTGTTGAAACAGCATGATTTTGAGTAGGTAAATCTCAGGTCTGAAATTCTGGGTGCCAAATCCAAAAGAAATCCCATATGTGGGAGCAGTGTAGGGAATACTGTTAATATGGAAAAAGTATCAGCTGGAAGCCCAGGACTGGCAAGTGTTAGAAGCAAAATGAGCAGCCTGATAACACAAGAACAGAGCAGAACTGCTCTTTGCTTTCAGTGACTACTCGCAATAGAAGTCTGGGCTTGACAGGGAATAACAGCAAGATTTCAGTCCTGTTAACTGTACCTTGCAGTAAAGCTGATCTGCAGAATCTCTTTGGTAGGTGGGTCGCCTTCACGTGCCTCCAAAATGCCATTAGTCGGGGAGACAGAAAAGACTTCCAGGTTGTTATGGCTTTCCTGTTCATCTGCAATGAAAGGGGCAAATATCAAACAAAGCAATACAAGACCCTTTGTACAAGTTTGCACAGCACGTAGCACTCAAAACAATGCACCAACTAGTAAATCATGTCCTGCACTATCATCAGAGGCTCTCTGTGCATGTGGCCAGTTTCTGTTGTCATCCTCTAATCAAGGGGAGTGATCAGTGGTCTCCACGTCAAAATAATAAGGCCCTGATTGTCTTTCTTTTGAAGCCCACCTGTTAACATTATTAGACACAAGCTCAAACCGAACTCACGAGGAGCTACTGCTTCTTGTTGCATCTTAGGACAGCGTTATAAATGAGCAAAGCATGTCCAGTACTTGTGAGTGTTGTGATTCAATCTTTTGGTTCAATCTGGAGTAACTGCTGAAATCAGTAGAGATACACTGATGTCAAAAAAAAAAAAAAAAGTGAGAACAGAAGCAGACCTGATATGCTTGCAGCCAACATCATCATATAGTGGCTATATATTGAGTGAGTGCATTCAGTCTTACTAAATAAAAACACTGAAAAGCAAAACTATGTAACAAGGAAATCCAATTGCAAAACCAGAATACCCAGCAAAGCAGCCCAGTAACTTCTACAGCCACTCCTGTTACACAAGAAGACATGTTCAGTCTTGGTCTGTGCAACAAAGCAGGTCTTGAAATCAACCGTGTCACAAGAGAGCTCCAGAACTGGAACAGTGAGGTATGCAGTCACTGGGACCAGCTGCAAAACAGAGGAAAGGGAAAGGAGAAAGAAAAAAAAAAAACCAACCCACTTACTTTTATAGAGCTTTAATAATACCTGCTACAGCTGGATCATTCTTAACCCCAAGCACTGAGTCAAGAGTAGTTGTTCTGTGTTCTTTTGTCAGAGTCAATTCCCCATTCTGCAGCTTTGAGTGAATTAAGTTGTTGCTTATTTTACTGTTTTGGGATAGGTTTTCAAACCAGACACTGTGGTCTTAATGAAGTAACACAGAGTGAACATTCTGATTTGTTACAAGGGTTTTCTGAGAGATGCAGACATTACAGCATCTTGTCGTCCCTTAGGACTGTATATGGCCCACTGTGAGTCATTCAATTTGTGCAAATTGCCCGAGATTATTATTAAATTGACTGTATCTTAGATATGGTGCTTGAATCTTACGCAGATCAGTCCTCCGAAATACCTGGTATGAAATAAAAAAAATGCCTGCAGTGTACTAGAACTGCTGAAGACTTGGGGGAGTTTGTAGCTTTCCATCTGGAAGGGATCGGTCTTTAAATGTGTGTGGGCTGTGACCACACCACATGAATTAGACAGACTTGGGAGATGTTCAAGAAGCACTTGGGTACTGCAGGAGGCAATGCTTGGTGACTCAGTCGCTGGCACATTCGCCGAGACAGTCCTGACCCCGTGTCTCAGAAGGACGTTGAGAGTCACACTGACATCGGGTGTGCTGCCCTTTGATTGAGCCGTATCATCGGGCTGTCGTGCTGTGCAGAGAGCTGGGGTACGAGCACCAGGGTGCTGACCCCAAATCGCTCCGTCCCTCCGAAAGTCACCTGCAGTCTCAATAGAGAGCTGTCTCCTTTGGCAAACCCGTGGCCATTCACTTTAACTGGATGACACCATTTACTCTAGAGGTGGGTGTATTTCAAAGCCCAGTAAATCCTAAGGCACATTGATTCTGAGTCAGAGATGTTGATGAAACACAGCCCTTTCTCAGTCAGGGCCCAGAGATCTTATTCTGATCTTACCTGGGTAGTGCGGTTACTATGTTCAATGACCAAATTTTGATTAAACTTCAGCTTTCTCTCTCCGTTCTCAAACTGGAGCACTTGGAATCCAGGAAGCAGCTGGGCATCTGGCAAATGTTGATACGTAAGTAACTCCAGAGTTGTGTGGAATGACACTTTCACCTGTGGGAAGAGGAATTCAGATGACCATCACATAAGAAGACACTGTTGTGCAGGAAATCCAAAGTAAACATTGCTGAAAGGCCCAGGCACAGATTTTCCCACTGGAACCAAAAGGTGTCATGCCAGCAACCAAATTCCCACTGGAACAAAGCATTATAATTAAAGAAAAAACACGGCTATTTCCTATGAATCCAGTACACGGAGATGGAATGTAAAGGTGAACAGCTAATCTCCGAACCACAGGGAACAAACAGTCTCTAGCGAGACAAAAGTTCTAAATTCCTGAGGTTACAAACGCCATACTCCCAAAGCTGTCTTAAACATGTAAGTCTTCTTTCTTCCTGCACACGCAGAATTAAGACCTGTGTGTCTGTGTCAAAATGAACACTGAAAAATGAGAAGCACACTTCAAAAATGCAACTGTTGCTCATTCTTTGCACCCTAGCTAATTCTTGACTCCAGGACTTCGTTTCCTTTAATGTCATTGTGCACACCCAAAACGAACACAATTTTTCTCTGTTTGCACTGCCGGCATCTAATTTAAAGAAATGAGGGCCTGCAATCTTTGGAAATCTTTTAATTTGTCCAGCATATATATATGGCTATTGATTTAGGTGAGCTCCAAAAACCACAGGACCTTGCAACAGGTCAGAGTTGATGAGAAAAGCACATCAGCACCACTGCAGAAAAATACTTTGTATCTGCAATAGAGCAGGCAAAGCTGCAATAATTGGCATTTGCTAATATACCACTATTTCCCCTGAAATCGGCAGATTTCTACACTGGTTGTATTTTTCTTGTGGTTCATCTGGGCCATGCTAACACACCAATTACTGAACTATCTATTCTGGCACAGGATTATTGTTTTTGAGCCTACCAGCATGTTTTGCTGTGGATAAAGTACAAGTTGCGGATGCTGTTCTTTTTCCTCCTTCTTGCTGTGGAATGTTTTGGTGCTCTTTTTGGGATCTGTGCTGGATAGGCTGAAGGGCGTAGACAGAAGGAGCCTGAAGTACAGAGGAACCTTAGTGCAATTGATGAGTTTCAAACTCTGAGTCATTACCGAATCTGTCAAAACCTGGTGGAGAAATGATGCAAAACTGGTTAGTTGTAACTCCCTTGAGAGGTTTGTGCTAGTCTGTCTGGTCATTCAGCACCACTGGGGATCTGAAGGACTTTACCCCAAAGCAACCCAGTATTTTCTACTCGTGTTTTTCAAAATTTCTTGAGTAAAAAAACAAAATATAAATAATGTAATAAAAAGTCTTTGAATGTCACGGGTCACAGAAACTGACCAGGCCACTAAGTGACTCATTCTGCTATCAGACCTTTATGTCCTGAAAATAAGTACTTATTTTTCTATTTACAAACTCCGCTACAAAGAAAAAAGATGTATAAAATAGCCATTGTCTGAGCTCAGCTTTGCTTATTCCTAGCTGATAAATACTTGTAGCCCTTTTGTTTTACCTATCTTGTTATGTGCAATATAGAAAATTGCAACATGAGGCTACTGGGGATAAAGATGCATTTTAAAAACCATGTGCACACAGCTCTGAATTCTTACAGTAGCACAGCAGCACAAACCAGCTGAATACATCAGTGCGTGAAATACTTACTCCTAACAGAGGCTGCTCTGGTACGAGATCACTTGCCATTGAATAAAACACCATTCCTCTGTCATGATCCGTGTCTACTTTTAACCTGAGTGTAAAGAATCGGAGCTGGTCAGAGCGCTGCCCTCCAGGCTGATTCATTCTGCGAGCGTACCAGCCGTCTGTGAGATGATACTTACAGAGCATGACTTAGGAAAGCTTGCATGTCTACTCGTAACGGTGGAGCTTCATAGCCATGTCTGCGATGCACTTTATTAGGCACTGTCTTTGCAAGCTGACAACAAAATGAGAACAAAAACAATGCGTAAAATGATAGCACTAAAACCCAAACCCCTACTTTTAGCCCGAGAGGCTGTTAGCCAAAATAGGATTCTGCTTGACAGTGTATTGCCTGTTTGTAAGACATGGTGGTAACATGCAAGGAACAGCAAAAAGCTAAGCAGTAGTTGAACTCTGAATGGCTGTGGTTAATACAGGCGCAGATGTTTCTTCCTCCAGGAATCAGGAGCATTAGGGACGTTTTTATTAAATATTCTATTATCATTCATTCATTATACCTTGCACCTTTGCAATGATTCATGTCAGAGAACTGCGGAGCAATTCATAAAACACTATTCAAGCTTCACATTAGCCTGTGAGCTGCACTTGCAGTTGTTGAAGAGGAAGTTTCCCAGAGGAGAGATATGCTGTCCAAATTCACACAGGAAGGTGGATGCAGAGCCAGGAACAGAACTCAGCAGTCCTGAGTCTCAGTCCCATTGTTAACTATTGTTATCAATAAAACCTGATGTTGTGATAGCGTTTCAAACCCTGGGCTTTTGTCTGGGGTCTACTGCACCAGACAATGTAAGAAGATGGTGACATTCCCACCCCAGAATGCTTCCAAGCTAAAAGGCAAATACAACAAATGAACCACCCTAGTTAAGGAAGGATGTACAGGGTAGCAGGAACAGGACTGTTTATACAGACTGGCCAGGTACACAGCAGACTGTACATAAATTACAGGAAGGGAAACGATTATTTTCTAGCAATCTTTAGCCTTGCTGTGGGAGTCAGTTTACCTTGTCGTCTAGGCTCATGAAACCCAGCACAAACCCTTCACACTGCACTTCAGTCACGGTCTCTGGGAGGACGCGTGGGGTGAAGGAGATGCAAACGGAGATGCTGCCACCTCCTGGAACCACCTGCAGTCGAGAGAACAGTTCAGTAGTGCAGGGAGCTGCCTGGGATTGCACAAGCATCCTCAGCTGCTAAAACTGAGTTGCACAAGCAGCATGAGATCTCCTGGGGATGGGCTATGCTCAGGCTTGCCCTAAAATGACAACATGTAACAACAAAACTGACAATTATTTCAGCTGCAAATACCAGTGTAGCCGCTTTTTAGCATCAACAGAGTTTACCCACAGTGACAGACCAACTCTGTAAGTACATAAATATATATACACATACCTGTTTGCTTGTTTTTAAAAATACCCAGTTCTGCTCACTTACTCCATAGCTAACTAACTCAGATGATTCTCCCACAACTGACAGCACTCACAGATGAAAGAGATATTTTTTGAAGAGTTACAAGCGTGAATTAAGAGTATTTTACAGCTCACTATACTCCTGGCTATTTTTTTATTTTATATGACAGCAGGGAATGTAATCGAATGCACTATCCAGCTACAGTGGATTTACAGGTTGAATAGATTCTGCTTTCTTCAGGTGCATTATGCATGTTACAGTTAAGTCCTGCTATTGCTGCAGAAATATATGTGGGTTATGATTAAATCCTGCTATTGCTGCAGAAAAACCTTTGCCACCTCCCTGCAGAGCCAATTCATGTCTAGCCGAGTTTGTAAGCTCAGGGGCCATGTGCCATGTACTGCTCTCAGGCTAGTGCTGTGCGGACACACACTCTCCCATCTCCTGTGATCACAGGACAAGATGTTTGGTCTTGCTGGACCTACATTCAGTAGAAGCAAAACTAGCTTGGCTCTCTGTGTTTCCCTGCTCAGGGTGGTAAGGAGCATAAGAAAGCTCTGCCTAAGGTCTAGCGGGGCCAGAGCAGAGCTAGTAAGCACTGTCGCATCCTATAACACTGCAGGGTCCGTGCATTGTGGTCATAGAGATCTTAGCTGTTCAGACATGGACTTAAGCCAGGTCTGGCCAGCTGTGCTGCACAACACCTGAGCTAACAGACCTTCCCGGAGCAATAGCAGAAACATGGAGAACATTTCTGCAGAGGACTGCTTAAATGACTGCATAGGCATCAACTCCATTCCACATGGGCCAAGCTCGCTGCTGGCTACACCCGACAGAGGCTGCCTCCACAGTGAGGCACTTGTTTATCTGAACTATCACAGCCTCAATCATCCCAGAGCTGACTGTAGGCTTCATTTCTTTGAGATGCCATTTCTGTAATTATTTCTTTTATGTAATCTTTAGCTCATTCTCACTTGTAACTGAAACCCTTTGGCAAAAAAACTTGCTAATATTTAAGAATCAAAATTGACACACTGATGTTTTGGGCAACCCCGTCACTCACAGTTAGATCTTTCCAGTGCTGTCTTTGCTTTGTCTTATTCCTAAGGAATTGTGACACTGTGGCCCCTATTTGCACCAGTTACTTTTGAAGTACTGTGGGTTACAACAGTTTATCCAAAAGAGTTGTGTACAGAGCACCCCTTTCCCAGCAGCCTGCTTTCCGACTCTGCCACGTCTACTTAGCAAATCTGCCCTGGTTAAATACCATGCTTCCAAAGTTCCAGGCTGGATGCCTCCCACCTAATGCCACACCAAGGCAACCCAAGTGAGAAGACCAGAGATGCCACTCTAGAGAGCCTAGTACAACTGAACACTTAATTCCAGTCACCAGTTAACTGCTGAAATGTAGGTAAGGCACTTTCTTTTTTCTGCTGACTTTGCAAACTCTTCTCATGGTCATCTTCAAGATCGCAAAGCCTCCCAGCCTGCTGTTTCACTGCTTAGTAGGCTCTACCCCAAACCAAAGCTACCTCCTCCTGCTTCTCTGTCTCCTCTGCCCTGCAGAAAATAGGCTAAATCTAAGCACAAAGAAAATGTAAAAGCTTACTATCTGTCTTGGGGTAATGGAGTAGGGGTTGTCTGCAGGAACCCCTTCATGAGGTCGTATAAGTACAGAGACGATTTTCTGTATTGTAGGTTCTTGAGTGATGATTTCCTTCTCTTTGTTGTCAGAGTCTGAAGACTGCAGAGACACAAGGGTGGGGAATGGTTAAAACTGTTACGCTGCAAAGGAGGAATGCAAGTGAAGTGTACAGGGAACTGCTGCACTGGTCAGTAAGTAAGGCCAACTCCAGTTTCTTTTTTTCTGGCACAAAAGCTGGACATGTGGATGCGTCCTGTGCATTCATTTTTTTCATGCATGGGTTTGCTCTCCTGAAACTGCTCCTGAACTCCTTGGAAAATGTGCACTCTTGGGTCCTGTTCTACCAAGAGAAGCACTCAACTGTGACATCTCTGACCCATTATACAAACCAGCACTCCAGGGCAATAATGTTCCCTTGTTGCACAAGAAAGGTTAGAGGTATATTCAAAACAACTATGCCTTCTGTGCTGAAGGAGAGAAAATGTGATTTTAATACCTTTTCTGTAAAGCTTTTGCCAGAAAAATATACATATCCTGCATGATACCTTCTCCTTGTCACTCCCAGCTCTTGAAGACAGTAAATTGCCATACTATAATCAAACTTCACGTGTAATAGATGTTACCATATTCTAACAGAGTAACAGAACCAATCTAACTTTAGCACTGGGATAAATACCTCCACATCATTAGCTGCAATTTGAACTTCGCAGGTTAGGTTCTGCTCCCTGACTATGGCACACATTGACACCATACAGGACCCATGAGAAAAGCAGACCTAAATTAAGGAGTTTTAGATATCATAACACTTTCATGTAAATATGGCATTAGTTTTTCAATGACAGTATTTTAAGAAGTATCTCATCAGCTTCTCTAACAATTTTAAGAAAAGGAGAAGCTGAAGATCTATTTGCCATGAGAGGAGCTGACATTCCTTTTAACAATCTAGCTCTTAGTTACGAGTTATATCGTGTGTTATTGTTTTCAGCCTTTCATGCCAAGAAACCCATCATGTATCTCAGCAGCAGTATAAAAAACAGACTAACAGCTGACCTCATCTGTGGTTTGCGAAGCTGGATAAATGCTTCCGCAGGGAATGGCAGTTTGATCCAACTTTAACACGATCTCTGACTCTGAGGTGCTACCAATTGATGCAGTCTCATTTTCATCCATGTCCTCAGGAGGAAAAGGGTCTCCAAAGAACATCAACAGGTCCACCAGCTTTTTATCATCTTGCTCTTGGTTGTAAATTTCCCAGTCCAGGCGGATGTCTGAATTGAAAAGGAGAAAGGACAGTTATTTCTGGTCATTGAGAAGACTCATAGCTTAGTTGGTACTGGAGAACCAGAATACCAAGTAACAAATTTCTGTTTAGCAACTGGATTTGTATTAAAGCATATCTTAAGCCTTCCATGCTTGTTGTAAAGACTGTGCATGCTTGCTCTTATTACAGCTTGTCCACTCTCTAGGTCCTAAATTATACTTTTAATAACATTAAAGTAAATTATGAGTATTTTGTTTGTTAAGCAAATGTGTTTGGTGGCATTCTGGGAAAAAAAGAAAAAAAAAAGTGATTGACCTTTGCTCTGAAGAGCTTAAAATTTCACTTGAGATAAAAAGACTAAACACAGAAGAGCCAGATGATGCCACTAAGAAGCAGGTAGCACATCTGATTCACCAGGGTTAGTGCTGTGAGAGATTTAAGAAAACAGGATGGAAAACCCTGAATTCCCATCATTTCAATGAGCATAAACCCAGACACATTAGGATAGGATGTGCAGTTTCATAGTAACAACACATTAAGTCAATTACATATATTCTACTACACTCTGGCTGGAGCTTACCCGCTTTACTGTTCCAGAAAGCAAACTAATATTCATGGCAGTAATGCCGTAATGATAAATACTACTATGCATATAAAGACCTGACAACACGTATTATTGTTCTGTACTAGCTAAGTTAGAAAACAGCTTAGACACCCTCTTACATACGACCATTATTTTTACAAAAACCATCTTGACTAGGAAACAAGTAGGCCTGTTAATTAACATGTTAATGGGTTCTTCGATTTTTATTATCATAAGGAGCGCAACACAAGTGTCGATGTTTGCTGTACAAAAGTCATTCTTACCAAAGGGAGTAGGATTGTTGAGCTGGACCCTCCGCAAGACAGGAGGCCCTCCAGAGACATGAGTGCCAAACCTGAGGGGGGGAACCTTGTTGTCAGTACATGCAGAAAGTAAAAGTGAATGTCTGAAATCATTAAAGATTTGTTTAACAGTGGAAACATATCTGGCTACACTGGCAATCTGTTCAGAGTGGCTATCAGGTAAAGCGTGGCCTATACCGTGAAGTACAATATTGCTTTATTTAATCAGTCTCTTTTTTCCAGTTTTCATAGTTGTCTCAGATGTTTCAGGGTAAACGTGAAGTCAGCTTTTGCGAAACACTCTGGCAGCAGCAGCAAATGGCTACACAGCAGTGGACTGACCTGTGTCAGACACAGATTTCGAGGTGCATAATTTTTTTTTTTTATGGTGGATAGCTAAATCCATTTTCTATGACCCGTTACAGAGCTGACACTGCAAATGCTCTTGGCTGCAGTATGATGCACAATGCTAATTGTTCTCAAGTCAGAAAGAAGCAGTCATACTGCATGGCAGCTGGCTGAGTGTGTAGTGCCGTGGTCCCTGTAAACTAGCCCTTACCCCTCACCCAGATGTGCAGATGCACCTTGCTGTATGAGAGGGCTTAAACATTCCCCTGCCCCTATTTACCTTGGGGCTGCATTTCTCCTGGTCCATGTAAAAGGACAGGGAGAAATGGACTGTGGATGATGATGACAACTGCCACTGTGTACCAGTTTCCAACTCCACAGAATCAGGTGAGGCTGGACTGGGTGAACTTCTATGACTGTAAACCCAGAACAGTGATTGCTGGTAAACCTGAGAAGGCTTGTATGCAGATTCTCTTCTAATTATGCTGGCAAAGACAAATGTATTGGTGTTATAGAAGCAGATATTGTACTTTGACAGTCACTTTGCTGATCTTTTCATATCACAAAAAGATGGAAACAGGTGTGTGTGTTGGCTATAGTCCAAAGGTATTTAATTCCCTGACTTCTCTGACAGTATTTTGCGCTATACCTTATTATGGGTTGCTCTGTTTGTGGTCCTGTCATCTGTAGGAAGATTGGACAGCCTTTCACAGTCATTTGCATAGGAATTAATTTAGGTTGTAAGTCTCCCACCTATTAAAAATGAATTTTTGCTATTAGAATCAAGATAAAACTTTA
This sequence comes from Buteo buteo, assembly GCF_964188355.1. NCBI lineage: Eukaryota > Metazoa > Chordata > Aves > Accipitriformes > Accipitridae > Buteo > Buteo buteo. Next base: position 5,923,934 of record NC_134172.1, on the reverse strand, counting down.
GTTGTCTCCGTTACAAAAGCATGTTTTGAAAACTGATTTGCTTTTCAAATATTTTTGACTGGTTTCTTTTGACGGCATCTAATTCATATGCTAACGAAAGCTCTTCTCAGCAGGAGAATGCAATACCTCATACATTCATCAGCTTTCCTGTGGCTTTTCCATACAGCAAACTATATTGTATTGGTAGAGCAGAGTAGTGCACTGGCCAGCTACCAAACAGATTTTATAAATCAAAACTGCTCCAGTCATTTTAAAGGCACATGAAAACCTCCCAAGGGATAAACATGTTACCACAAAACTAAACCACGCACTGCAAGAGCAAACGATTGTTCCTTCCATGTTGTTGGAGGCAGCGGTATAGCAATATCTACCCTGAATTTTTACAGAAGTCCTAACAAACTGAAAAAGTATTTTTAACAGAAAGGAATCTGGGAAATATAATTGGTGTAAAATCTGCTATAGCAATACTTCACTTAAAACCAAAGCCCCACCTACCTTACAGGAAAGATCATCCCGATACTCTCCCCACATGTTGTTGTAAGCTGTTATTTCTATGATTAGCTGCTGGAAGGCTTTCAGAGTTCCTGTGGAAGGTTGTATATGGAAAGCTACTCCCTTCCCATGAGACAACACTGCTGCTGCAAACTCTGAAGGAGCATAGCAAAGAAGCGTTTGATGAATTTTGAGGAAATGGAACAAAGTTAGTCTTTCAAAGAATATATAGGACCATATTTTTAGCTGGTGTTAATCAGCCTAACCTCACCGGCTTCAGAAAAACCTGGGATCATTTACACAACCCACGTTTATACCACTTTACCCAAGTTCCCTTCTGCAGTGAGTCTTAATTTGTTTTTTGAGAGTTAGTTCTTGCAGAGATTATTTCATAGGAGGACTCCCTTCCAACAACCTGATCCAGGACTCTTTGGGATATGCAAGGCACTAATTGGTTACATGAAAACACACCCTCAGTTTGAGAAAAATAAGCTGGAATTTGTGCTAACTGGTTATCTTTCTATTAGCAGCAGCCTGTTTACCTCTGTGTGCTCTTCAACACAAAGAATGAATTACAAAGAGCAAAGCCTTTCCACATTCTGAGCCACCTAGCCTTCTAAATCAATATGCTTGCATGGAATCTGTCAGAACAGCATTTTTGCAGTCCTAAGTACTAATTCAACAGCTGAAAAGCTCTGTCTTTCTAACAGATACCAAACACTATGGCAACGTACCAATACGTCCAAGTTTTATTTTAGATACAGAAGATGCATCCACACTTTATTTTCCCCCTCCCTGGGTCTCATGTGGCTCCAAATATTATTATTTTTCAGTACAATGCAACAGAAATGATAGATGGGCTGTGCTGTAGCTTTCCACAGTGGGAAGGGTATATAAAAGGGTTTGAGGGGAAAAAAGCCTGCTGCAATGGTATTGGAAGACTGCATAGGAGGGAAATAGCCAAATGTTATGCATGTCATCCATACTGTGGGCTGGGAGTGATCCTGGGAGTGAACTATCACCAGAATCACCCACCTTTGTTTTAGACTGTAGTTTTCAAGAAAAAGGAGAGAAAGAAAGGGAGGGGGAGAGAGAAAGCAGGGGGTGGCGGGAAGGGAGAGATTGACCTAATGCTTATGCAATGTGGGCTTTCAAACTCAAGAAAGAACTGAGGAACTAAATCATTTAACTGTGTAGACTGTGCCAGATACTCCAAGAATGAAATGAGGTGCCTGACTGGCACATTTAATGCTGAATATGGTAGTCAGTTGGCTTTTGCCTTCTCTCCACTGAGGGGATTAACAACTATTCTCATACCTGACTGTGCTCTTCTGGCTGCATGTTTTGTGACGGGCCCTCTTCTTTTCACCAGGTAGCTTGAGGAGCTTGAAAAAATTAAAAAAATCACAAAGACAATTCTGTGAAATGAGAAAGACTCTGCTAAAGTAACAGCTCTACCTTACTCCAAAATCAGCGGCCATTATAACCTGAAGAGGGATTGCCTACAAAGCATTTTTTGAAAGTAACATCCTTAAGAGTGAATCAGCTTGAGAGTTGTAAGATTCTGTGTACAGTCTAACACAACAGAGCCTTGGCCGGTGTAAACCAGCTTAAGCCCATTGGCAACAAGAGTGTTTTGCCATTTACACCAGCTAAATCTTCCATCCTTGCATTGCAATCCAGCTGTTTCTGCAGGAAACTTCACCAGCAGGTTTCATTACCACAGAGTAAGAGAGCTTAAGAAAACCCCACCAGAGCACTGCAGAAAGTGTATCTCGTGACAGAGGTTATAGCACTCTGTCCTGATTTCAGATTTAATCCAGACCTAAATTAATATTTGAGTCATTATGCAGAAAAGCAAGACTTACAGGCAGATTCCTTGTTCTGGAGTAAGTGAATAGGCAGTAAAATACTCAGCTTCTAGTTTGAATGGAGCACTGATTCCAGTGTGATTGGTAAGAATTAGCTGACGCTTTACTATGTCTTTGAATGCAACTTCAGATCCAAAGTCCAAAAGAAGATCACACGGGCTTTGTAACATTTGTCTTTCGTCACTGTCAGAAAAAATTACATTAGTGTTAAAACATCAGTCTTGTTTTGTTACGCCACAGATAATTTCAGTAGATTTAATAATGTGCAATATGCAATGTGATTGTGGTGACCAGTGCAAAAGGACCATGCAGCCTATGATTTTTGTCATCAGCATTTACTGCTTTTCATTTTTTCACTTCTATCCATATAAGGATTTATTTTGGGTAAAATTTTTATCATGTATAACATGGTGACCTACCAAATTAAAGCCATTTTTATTTATATAAAAATATATAAAGATGAGCATATTCCAAAAGACAGTAATGATGCTACATATCAGAAAAATAAAATAAAAATCAGTCAGATATACCAAGTCAAAGAGAAGTATATTCATCTTTCTTTAATATCACGTTTCACAGTGCAACAACAAAACTTAATGGTCCAAAATACAGGATCTTGGGTATAATTCTGTAATTCTAAATTCACACCTAAGAGTTGAATTTGCAAATTTTGGGCATTCCAGAAAATAGTTGTTACTCACAGACACGTGAAGGACTGCAGAGGTCCCACACTTTGGTGACCCGGAAGAAAGGTAATTTTTCATGCTCTCTATACACAAAAGCATCAAGGCAACTGGCAGGTTGCAAGTGCCAGTAGCACAAGGGAGAACAGACACAACACATGAACATGAGTTTCACTAATGTGCAGTTGTGCAGTTAACTTCACACCAATTTATTATTCATGAATTAATGAATTCACAGTTGTTAATTTACTTTGTTGCAGCTGAACAATGGTGGGAGTGGACTAGTGCTCTTCTCCAGTCTTCTCTTGGGCTTATGAAGATGCTGAATTTGGCTAGGGTGTAAACCCAGTACATTTTCTTCACACAGGCACCTTCAGTGAATTGTCCCAGCACATTTTATTATCCTTGCTGCCTACAGCAGGAAGAGGAATGAAGTTTACAGAGATACGTGGTTTTTTCCCCTCTCTACTGTACTTTTGCTTTGGGAAGAAGTAATTTTTGTTCAGTTCAGGGGTAAACCCTTGATTTACCTAGCAACTCCACTGTCACAAGGTACTGAGTAGGTGACATGCAGTCCTTTCACTTCTCCAGAAATGCTCAGAAAGAGGGGTTCAATCATGTCTTCTATGCTACAGGAAAGGGCAAGGTCTTTCAGCTCACCCTGAAAGGCAAAGAGTCAAATTTCCTTGTGAATGATGCAAATATCACAGAGCAAAGGCAGCCTTATTAGGAAATTTATTTAGAAAACGTGTATAAACTTCACTGGACTAAAACCAGAACTACAATAGAATCGTGAAAAGTTTTACTGAATTGTTTTAAGTGCATTTTCTGCCAGCATCAGATTTTCTTAGAAGGCAGTACCAAGCTAAATATTTGTGGCTATTTCTTGGCTTTGTACCCACATCAGGCTATAAGCCTAAACCTGCTCTATTAGTGATTTTTGACACACTTCCTGCAAGTGTTAAAGCTCCAAACATTAATCATTTCTAGTCATGCTTAAATAATCTTCCAAAACCAAGGTTTTATTTCTACCTGGGTTTAAAAGCAGGATTTGTAGGATGAATTATGTGGCCCAGTCACACCAGTACTCTGGCTTACTATTCTTTTTTGCCTTATCAATACATGAATCAGCGCATCATGCATAAAATAAGAGACTGGAATTCAGCTCCAGATTCAGACTTCTAAAACTAACTCCCTAAATGTGAGCCCTTGAGTTCACCTATAAAGGTGAACTCCAAATATGAGCTTTAAAACTCCAGTGATTCATTAATTGTACAAGGCATCTAGCTTGGATGGCATTCAGGTCCCCAGCCATATGCAAAAGTGCCTTTTTGGATGCCCTACATGTCCTATTGAGCTTCCAGCTTTCCATGAAGAAGGCTCAAGTTTACTGCGATCCTGTGCCGCATACGCTAGACATACATGGGTATCTGAGATCTGCTAGGGCATCTCTGATAGTACTGAAAACCTGCTCTTAAGCAAATAAATGAAACTTAGGTCTCCAGTGACTGTAATGAGAACTAATACACAATACCTACAGGAAACTCCTTTATTTAGTTGCATTAAATCAGCTGTTTGAATGCCCCCATAAAGTCTATGGCTGAATTCCTGAAGCTTGTAAACTCTGCAGTCTACACCTTATTTTGCAGACTCTGAGTCCCATCAGACCCTTTTAAGTTTTCAAATATCAAAATGTCATTAGACCAGTTGCATTCAGAAAAGCAAAAGTATACTATATATGCCAGTCTGCTCCATTTAATTTAGGATAATTCAAAGTGACGATCTGTATGCTCCAAGAAAAGTGATAAGCATTAAGAGTAATTGAATAGGCATTCAAGAAAGAAAGAAAACAAGAACAATTGAGAAACAAAGAGGCAGGGTAGAAAATTGCACGCCATGTGGACTGCTTTAATTCTTGCCTTCAACCACGGTACCTCTAAAGCAAAGCAATTTCAGAGATATTGTATAGAAAAAAGAGCATTATGTTTTGTATATAAAAATCCCTCCTCTTGCCAGATGGAGGTGAGATGAGAATGCTAGTGTTGCTGTTTTGACAAAAATTGCATCAGTTTTTAAACTTACCATGATGTTAGCTGACAGCTCTACGCAGAATTCTTTTTCCTCATTTGGGCCTAAGGTGCCACTGGCTGGGAAGACAGTGACGGAGCAGAAAGCTGCCTGACTTCCAATGAGCTGCCAAACAGAAAGGACAGACATTCAGCTAACTCTGATTCTTTCAGATTTTCTCTTCAGATCAAAGAAGACTATAACGACCGAGTTATTCTCAGGTTTAGGACACTTTCAGGTAGCAACACATACAGTTTATTGAGGCTTGCATTACAATTCCCCCATGATTCGTAAGATCCTCATGCCTACATTCATTTCAAATAACTTCAGGTGCCCAACTGAGGCATCTGGGCTGGGAGCAGAGTCACTGTTATCCCTCTCACAGTCACAAGCCTTTCCAGGGTGAAGTCAACATGTCTGATATTGGAGCAGGATCCTAGAGGTGCCCCATCTCTGTCCTCTGACTAGAGAGGTGGTCTACAGAGACAATCCTGGTGTTGGCACCTCCCCTAAGTGACTAACTGCACATGGCATGAATCCAGGGGTTCAACTCAGTTGCTCACACATGAGCATCAGATACCATGTAAAATGCTGTGGATATTCCCCCTAGGTTCCAGCTGTTCCAAAAGGTTTTCCTATAGGTCCTATATCATCCACATGCTCTGTGAGGATCCCTTGGGCACCTGAGGACATCTTGGATGGCACTGAATGCTTTTATGTATGCAACTGAGCTGAACCCTGGATGTCAGAGTAGATCTGAATGACCAAGGCGCTGACAGTAGGTTTCAGCTTACTGGCTAAGTCACCTAATTGTCTGTGTAGTGGGCATCCACACTACCATTGTGGCCAACAGACATCCAGTTAGTATGTGTTAGAGAGCATTCTATAGACCAAAGTAGGTGTCCATTTTAGGAGGAGCTGAATACTTCCCTGGACTCCATTGACTGTATAGATGGTGTAGGATTCAGTTGCCTAAACACAGGCACAGAGGGTAGCCAAGCCATACATGCATGGCTGGCTGCTGTGACAGGACTTACAAGAGACCACACTTCTTGAGTGGCACCTGGAGGTCAGGAATAACACTTTACAGCATCCAAAATGACATTAGACATATATGTTCTTGTGACTACCTTCCTGCTCAGATTTCCATTGACTAAAAATAGAGTTCAGACCATAGCTTAAATACTGACATTAAATTTAGAGGCCCTAATCTGTAAGATGAATCCCACCCAGAATGTGAAATTTAAGCAAAATTTAGACACAATTCAAAAGCACCATTGTTTCTTTGCTCTGCTAAATTAAATGCAAACCCTAAACTGCCACGGTACTTTGTTTAATACTCTGGTAGCTTACATCCCATTTCCTCTCACATCTCTGCCCACCCATTCTCCCAGGGATGATCCAAAGTTGGTAAGAGCATATTGACATCAACTGGTAGTTAATATTTTCATAAAGGCTGGTCTCAAGTTGTAGTTCTGTTCATAAGCCAGTAAACAGCAATCACTACTCAAAAGATACATCAGGAAAGCTTTTAGGAGTAGTTATTATTTGTATTTTGATAGAAATTGCAATTTCCATCCCTGCTGTATGCTTCATCCATTAGAAGTGCATTTACCTTGCCCCATAAGTATTTTGCTGGCAGCAGTGTCTGGTTAAAAAGTTTGCTGGTTGCTTTGGCAGGAACTCCAGTATAAATTTCAGTGAATACTAGATGACTAGATATCAGGCACACTTGGGGGGTCTGAACTTCAACAAAAACAGGAAGATGACTGGAAATAAACACACAGATGGTCTATTGTTATCATTAATGAAATGTGCTAGACATACAACAGCATGCTGGAAAGAATGGTGATTATGTTTATTTAGCAATATTAGTGATTGGATAGTTCATTGATAGGTTACACAACCCCTCTCTGAGTTCCTGCTTCATATTTTTGTTTTAGGAGATAAAACTACCTAAAGTGAAAATCATATGTGAATCTCAGGAAAAACAAAGCAGAATACCACTTTTCCCCCTTACCTTCCTTCTCCATTTTCTACCTCTAGTTCTAATACTGTCTGGAGACGCTGGCACAGTAATGATGTGAACTGAACTGACACACTGCATATACCCAAAGGAGGTATTTCTCCAGCAGATGGTTGAATGGTAAAGGGAGATACCTAAGAGAGGAGAGAGGAAACAGAAATTTCTTTGACATCTGCAAAGCAAGTGTAAAATGCTGAAGCCACACAATCTAATTAGGACTTGCATGTGTCTAGTTTTCCCTCAGACATGTCCTTTCTGCTCCTGGAGTCCCACCTGGGTTGATTTCAGTAAGCACAATGCTAGCTTTGTGAAAACCTGGCTAGACAAGGAGGCAGAACTTTGCTTCTATGGGGGCAGCTAATAAAAAGGCAATGACATAAGAGAAGGGTAGTCAGAGCCGAGGGCATAATAGGGATGCCTGTGCATCGAGTGAGGGGGAACGTGAAGGAGAAGCAGCCAGCAGCAGTAGCAGTGCCTCCTCCCAAGTGGAGGGGCTGAGCAGCAGCTATGCAAGATGCCACAAGTTGGGGAGATTCTTGGACAGAAGGTCAAGGAAGGAGGGCTGGGGGAGTGGAAACAGAAAGAGCACCAGTGTGGGGTGGGGGCTGGAGAGGTTCAGAAAAGGAAGGGGGTAGCTCTTATGCAGGAGGAATGGAGCACTTGATCTGTGATCTTCACTGGGATATGAACGGGCTCTGGATTGACAAATTCAAGAGATTAAGTTTTAAATCTCTCTGGGGTTCAGGGAATTGTTGGGAATGGCAGGGAACAAAGGAATAACAGTGAGAAGTAAGGGCTTGAGGACTGTGAGGACAGGGTCTCCTCCAGGACACCTCTATCCCTAATCAGGCACTTCTGATTATAATTGTTCTGGGGGAAAAGGGATAGACACACACACACACACGCACAACTGTTTTGCAAGGCTGCCATAACCACCACTCATAAATATTTTCTTTTTGCCATCAACTTTCACCCAAAGTTGGTGAGATATCTACATGATACGTAGAAAAGAAAACGAAGCTTAAGAACTCATGGGGATACAGTACAATTTCTCACAGGCTTCCATCTCCTGATGGTCAATAGAAAGTTCCCACTTAACAAGCTCCTCTCTCCTTTGCAAAACTGGCAGTCTGTCCAGAAAAACAGAACAGCTGAACAGCGTTTAGATCAATTTTGCCATGAAACAAGTGAACTCGATTCCTTGCATGGGTAATTATGTAAAGAGCCCTAGAGGAAGAATTTGGCCTTTCATTACAACAAAAAGCACTTACCCCAGAGTCCAGATTTCCTCACTTCCCTTTAATGCATAACACCAAGGAGAAATCTAGCTACAAAGCCCACTGTGTGCCACAAATAATCAAACTAAGTATTTAGCCTTCTTTTTTTTTTTTTTATTAATTTTAGGAATATGTGATGGTCTGCAGATAGCAGCTTTCACTCAATTCTTTGCCACCAGTATTGCCTCCAAGCTGCTTTAGTTATTTCATATGAAATGGTGGAATGAGCTCTGAAGTGAAAGACTGGAATGGACTGCATTTGACACATCACAGTCTAGATAATATTAAACAATAGTTTTAGTATTCATTGTGGTAAGAAGTTACTTTGGGACACACCTGCATGTTTCAAAGCTATTGTTTAAAGCCAAAAGGCCCAATTCAGTAGGTGCTGAGATTCTTGTCCAAGATGCTGATGTGGGTATGTGGGAGGAGTGTTCAGCAGCCTCGGTTCTGATAAAGTCTTATGCTTATTTATATCAGCAGCAGCTGAAATCACTGTCATACAGGAAATACTCCATATGTCTCTGCATCAGGCTGGCAGGGGATTTGTAATATATGGAAACAGAGAAAAATTGCAAAGAAGCATTTAATCTCAAAAGAACTTGTGCACTTATGGAACTGTGTGGAACCAGTTCCATAAGAAGTCACAGAAATTAGCACTTTTGATACTGGAATGAATATTACAACTCCTAAGCATAAGGAAAAAATAGCTAAAGAGAGAACACAGCCAGCTATAGCAGTGACTTACCTCTTCATTCCTTTCAGCTAGACAAACCTGGCTTTCTTGCATTCTCCATTGTGCTGGCAGCTGACACAGATTTTTAATCTCAAAGGTTCTTAACACACTCTCACCCTGCTTAGTCAAACCTAACCAGAGTGATGGAACATCAATACAAAGAAGTGGACCCTAGGACACCAGGAAACAGATGTCAGAATGGACACTTCTGCCAAAACTGCCTAATTAAGAAGCATACATTATCTAAGATTAACATTCAATTTCACAGAGAATAGCAGAAAGCAAATGCATTGCGTGTAATGCAGAAAAATTCTTATTGTCATGGGATTAATCACATTGCCTCAATAGTTACTAGACAGCAAAAATAATTCCTGTTTGTAACTGCTTTAGATTTGCCACGCCTTTAAGAGGCAAAAAGCTTTATATGGACAATGGCCAGGCCCCACAGCTAGTCATCCTGCAACACTGAACTGTTCCTTACCTTAAAAGCAGCCTCAACATGCAGCACAACTGGCTCTAGACAGTGTTCAATTTTACATTGCAGGTTACGGCTGATGCACCCAGGTTTGCTTCCAGTAATTGCCAGTTCAAATTCACAGCAATTATTCATATCTAGAAAAGAAAAATTCAGGGTCCTGTCTCACCTTTTTGCAAAGAAACCACCTGCTGCAAGCCTGTTATTGAAGCTCCTGGAACCAAACTAAGTCTCCTTCTGGCTTCACTTGGCTAGGGATCACATCTTGTTTTGCAGCTTGCATTATAGTGCTCTGTGACTTTTCACTTCCACTGATACCAATTTAAATATTTCTTTCATTAATTGGTGCTTGCAAGTCACAGAAACTTTACCTATGGTGCCAGTATGAGGTTCAACTTCCATGATGTCACAGGGCATGGTTTTCTCCCACGTGTACTTGATCAATGATTTGCTGTTATTCCACATCTAAATTAAAATCAATGAGACAATTAATCCACTTTAAGCTTTCATAGCAACCAGCCAATTTGCTGAGAGTACTGATGCACTGCAAACTAGGTATTGCAAGTCTTACTTTACATACTTTGCAAACTCTAACCATATCCTGATCACCACTAAACATTATGACCTACTAATATACCTTGAATCTAGCTACAACATACTGTATTTTCACCTGAATCTTGAAATAAACTGAGCATGGTAAGAGCAGAAAGACATAGAACTTCATCTAACCTCTGACTTGAACAGTACTAACCCAGTGCCATGCACTAACTACTCTTATTTTCATGATAATACTACATCCTCCCTTTCCTTTCTCCTCTGTGATGTAAAACAAGGACAAGAAGAAGTGGGAATCACCTGACTGGATTTCAGGTGTCTGCAAAATAGATGCACAAGCTACATCTGACCTCATCTCCTAGGATTCTCTTTACTGAAAATAAAGCCAACTAGAGAGTGCTGGGAGCAATTCCTCCAACCTCTTTTAGCCTATAGGATGAGATTAATCACCCCCTGGATGCTGCCAACGAGGTCTCCAAGGACTATAAGGAAAGCTTAGCCCAGGTAGCTCAGATGTGGAGATCTATGCTGAAAGCACTATATTCAGATTATATAAGCACTATATTTAACACAGTGGCTACCTTCACACAGGTGAAGGTGTTTTCTGAAACTTGAAGAAAATCCATTAACCATTCTTTCCAAGAACATTATCATATTTGAAGCCTTTTAAACTCTTCCCCCATTTTTCAAAAATGTAACAGACCTTCTAAATTTAAACTTCAAATCTCTCTTTTGAAAGCAGCCTTTTTTTGGCAAAGGATTTGTTTGTGAGGGAGATGATATAAGCTCTTGAAATCTTTGGCCTGCTCTTCAGATCTATTCAGACATTATTTCTTAATTACAGCAAATAACTTTGTTCTCTGAAGCACAATTATCTCTAAGTACAGTTCAAATTCTTATCTTTTTAAGACTAAAAAACCAATTGGAAACTGTGAGGAATGTCATTATATTATCAGTAAGTCACTTAATTACCTATACCACACATGTAGGTATACTGGATTACGGGAAAATATGAAATGGCTGTCTTAAATTGAAAAAGAACTTGTAGGAAGAGAAAGCATAAACCTAAACCTGATAAGCAGTATCTTTAAGAAAAAATGGGAAGACCATTAACTGGGAAATGTATTCCTGCCTGGCTCTTGCTAACAGGCCAGTTTTTCCCAAGTGAGTCTAAGATTAAAAGGATCCTGATCTATAGAGATGAGAATGCTGAGTGCACAATCGTAGCAGCAGTCTGTCCCATAATGGTCAAACAGAAAAATTCAGAACCTGCAGGAAAGAATAAGGTCTAGTAAGCCGCAGCACATGTTACTTCTATTGCTCTTCTGTGCTTGCTGTAGTCCTTTGCATGAACAGTGCCTCTGTTATGAAGTAATTTAATCATCCATTGGCTATTCCTCCCAACTGGAAAACTTTAAAACTACAGGAGTGACAAAGTGATAAGCAACAGGTTAGTGACCCAGAAAAACATTTAGAAGGGTAAAACTTTGTGGTATAAAACTTGAGAGACGAAAAAAGAATGAAGCTTGCTGCCTGAAGTGTAGGGCTAAGGAGGCTTGCTAGAGGATTTCAGTACAGACCCTCCTGGAATCACGGCCTCCTTTAAAAATATTTAAGAAAAACTAAAATAACATGGATTGTCTGATATCTTCTAATAACACCTATGACAACTAGTGACACAAAGCACATGATAGCAATGAATTCAAAAGCAAACAAACCTTAAATGTTTTCCTGACATTTACACCAATAAAGTTTTCTCCAGGGATGATAATGGCATATGGTTCCAGAAGAAGATGAAATGGTTCTGTTGATCCTTTAACTTCTATTTCCAGTGCTATTACATCCTCTGCTTTGTATTCTGGGATGTTTTGAAGCATTCCCTCTTTTACCAAACTTTGGGAGGAAATATGGCAGAATTATTAAGCATCTTAAACTGGTGTTTAAACTGGATTCCATCTTTTAATTGCCAGACCAAAACTGAAAATCATCAACAGTTTCTTAAGTACAGACTGCAGGTATGCAGTTAGCTCAGGCTGGGGACAATTAAAAACTGGAAAAATTACAGTAGTTCTTTAAGGTACTCTAGTTGTCCCAATCTGTTAATGAACAAGTAAGTCAGTCATAGACTGCTGTGACAAACAGTAGTAACAGGAAAACCTGCTGGAAATCTCAGCAGGAAGCCTGGAAAATGAACAGACAAAATGACAGTATTATCTTTTTCCAAGAGAGGTGCAGCCCTAGCTAGGGCTAAGGCATATGTTCAGACATGAGGGAAGATCACAGAGACACTCTTTGTACCACAATTAGTTGTGCAGATAAAATTGTTTATAATTGTCAGTCCATCATCACCAGAAAGATGAAGAACTCGAGTAACTCAATGTAATAGCATTGCTAAAACATGGCTACACATCTTACCAGGAAATACTGTTTCTCAGCTTACCAATGTGATTCTGGGATGTCCCTCAGTACCATCTGAATCACACTGTGATAACTCTTCAGCTACACAGATGAAGAAGGAGAGGATTTTAATGTCAAGTAATCAGTTATGTTGATTATTAAAAAAAGATGAAAAAATAGTTTACATTTAAAGGATGAATGATCATCATCTGAGTACTAAGTAAGCTCCGATAAACAATATTCAAACTCTAGATTTACTAAAAGAAAACATATTTGACTGCAAAATATTAAGCCAGATTCTGATCTCATGGTGTACAGTTCCAAGAAAAATACTCATTTTTGACATGCCTGTTATTATTTCCCTAGTATATTGCATACTACACACAAGCATCTGCAAAGGCTCCCCAAATTAAGCTCAGTACTGCTGTACTAACCTAAAGTTTCTCCTAACAGCTCCAGGGTATTTAGCTTAATTGACCATCAATCTGATTTTGAGTAAGAAACACTACTTCTCCATCATGGGAAAAGAGGATGTCTTCTATATTCTAATGAGGGAAAAAAGAGGAAACACAGAAGCAGGCCTTAAATCTGAAGGGCTTTGCAAAAGATTAATTTGTTTGTAAAGAGATATTAATTTAAGTGTACCTGTTAATTCAATCTCTTTTTCTATTAACTAATTAGAGTCTTTAAAAAACCCAGTTAGTTTTTCTTCCATACTTATTTGAGGTATTCCTATATCTGTCAATCACCACAGTATGGGATATTCCCACTGCTGGGCTTACTTTGGATTGAGTTTCTTTAAATACAGTGAGCTCATGCTCCTTATTTACACAGACAGGGGAGCAGAAACTAGGACAACAGTCACTGGTACAGCTGCATTCAAGCATCATTGCACCCCTCTGCATACCCACAGCTGCATACCATGATTTCTCTGCCAAAGGCTACTACTATCCCCTTAATTTACCACATAGCTGTTCATAGGACCCATTTCAGCCCAAAAAAGCTACAGCTGGAAACAGTTTAAATAATAACTGTTTGCTAACCAAACTTCTTTAGGTTGCAGTAGGTATGGGTTACATCCCCAAAGCAGCTCACTCAGCAGAAGGGGGAGGGTCAGGAGATTGTGAAGGAGCTGGTACTGTGGTGAGGGTGGTAACTTTAGCAGCCAGCACAGCTGCAGCTACGAGGACGTGTCCATAGTTTCAGTGTAATATTAATTGTGTCCAGTTGGTACCAAAAATGACATGAGATCAGAAACTGTCTCATATTTTGCAGTCAAAACATGTTTTCTTTTAGTAACTTTCTACATATTGAACACTGTTTATCAGAGCATAGTACCAGCTAATTAAATTTAATTTAGAAAGCTGCACAGCAAGAACTTTATGACTTGCATAAAAATACACAGCTGGAGTTTGTAGATAGGAAGGAATCACAAGCCATACCTCCTGTGGAGTGTAAGTGAGAATAAACTCATGTTCTGCATCAGGAAGCAAAACTCCCTGCTCAGGATTTAGGGAGAAGGCTGACTCTGTGTCTCGATTGTATTTGAGCTTCATAAAGTCTGCAGTTTCTTCTGGTATTGATGGTTTCAGATTAGGCTTTATTATCTGCCAGTAGAAAGGAAGTTCTACATGGCTGCAAAGAGATCAATAAACAACAAAACAAAACAAAAAATCAGATATTTTTTGAGTAAAATATTGGGAGAAAATATTCAGTTCCTTTTTCCATGTAGGGAATTTCTCTCTTTAAAAATTACAGGGGTTAGACTTAGCAGTCTTTGCAAGCTACAAAGCTGGTGAGGTAGCACAGAGTCAGAGTATATAAATTGTACAAAGAAAATGCTAATACATGGAAGTAAAATATATAAACATGTAAGATATAGTAACACTTTCTTGCCTTATTTAACTTGTCATGTAATGTAACTTTCAGGAAACTCTACCATTCTTTCAAGAATCTGAGATCAACACGACCATTCCTGCTGGTATCAGTATGTTTGCATTGGATCACTGCTGCTGATGATCTACATAACATTCTGAATTTAATCCAAGTGCAAGATGTGGTCTTTAACATGTCAACAAACACAGTGGCTCCAGCTAAGATTATAGCAATGGCTCTGCAATACTCTTTGTAATCCAGAAAAGGCTGCTTAACTAGTTTGCTTCAGCAGAATTGTATTCCATGGAATGTCTTCATGGGTTTTAAAACCTTGCTGACCTCAAAACCTTTGCCTTAATAAGGGGAGGAAGGACACTGGAATTTGAAAGTGAGTATCAATGACAAAACTGAACACGTATCACTTTCTATAGCAGTAAAGTTTTCTCTTTCCTGCTTCTGTGGAGTTCAGTCTCAGCCTGTCCAGCTTTCCTTCATACAAATGCTGACACCAGACGTGCAGGGACTGCTGTCACGATTATAGCACAAAGAAAATATGGAAATTGGCATAGTCACATCCTTCATCAGTTTACAGTATTCCATTCACTGAATCACACTTTCTTCACCCAAACAGCATTCTGTTCTGGCATTATGCATGTGTGGTTTCCAGGCCACAAAATAAACTTCCAGAAATTCACTGTAGCAAGTAGCAATTTACATTAATGTTTCTAAAACCAGCACTGACCTCCTCACTGCTTTGATGGTCTGCAGCCTCTAACCACTGCAATCACGCACATTAGTGTATTTCTATTATTGCCCAACTGATTTAAGCAAAATCAGGATGCCGCTAGTTTCAGTACAAAGTAATTGTACATAGGGACATATTCCGTGACTTCAAATAGAGTTTATATTTAAGTCTATTAGGACTCAATAGTAGAAGTCATATGAAAGTTTTAATACGAGTTAGTTACATTGGGGTCCTGTTTTAATCAGTGGAGATCCAGTGGCGTCCAGGATGTGTTATGGGAGATGTATACAGTCAGAATTGCATCCTTACAAGTATCTATTTCCCTGCACTAGGAAAGGAAAAGAGGATAGGATGCTTAGCTCAGTTGCACAAGTATACACTGTAGATGTGTAAAGTTAGATAAATCTCACCTGGCTGACCCTGTTAAATATTTCCTGCAATCATCCGTATTTATGAATCTTTTGGAGTTGTAGATTTAGCTATACTGAAGCAAATATATTGACCTTGGCAGTGTATGAACCAAATGGTATGGCTACTGGTTGCCATAACGTGTTATCTATGTATAATGTTCCTGCTCTCACAAGCATATCCCTGAACCTTAATTACTAAACAACGGAGCAAAAAGAAGCAAGGCTTCTGCACAGATTTTATCAGGTGCATGAAGGTTACTCTCCAGCTTGAGAGAGAATGGTACCACAAGTGAGATCCCTACCAGCATGTTCAGACTGCAGAGCATTACTCTATTAATAGCAGCTACATACGTAGAGTTTCTTATAACCAATTTCTTCTCCTCGGTGGCATGTGGGTTTTGGGGGTCAAATCGTATGAGATGCTGTGCTGTTACATCAGTAACTTCACCAGGTTCATGTTTGCTTTCTCCACCTGTGACGAACAAAAGCTCCAGAGCTATCAGCTGTCCAACACCTTGAAGAAATAAGAGGTATTACTGTTTACCATCTGGCTGTTAACGTTGTTCACATTACTCATTAACAGCAAATGCCAGCAATGGCCATTACTGATTATATCTGGTGTTTCCTCAAGTTTCAGAACTCCAATGTGTTAATTGTACAATATTTTCCTGATGTTCTCCGTGTATCAACATATATCAATAGAGATCTTCTCTTCATGAATTTAACAAATTTGGATTTCAGGGCCACAACATCAGCTCACTTACATTAGCATTGTTTCACTGAAGTGAGCAGGGTGTTTGCAATGGTTGATAATGTGGCTTCCAGATGTTTTGAGCAGTATATTGAAATAAAAATAAGCAGCAAATGCACTATTAAAAAATTTCCAAAGGAAATACCTGTAATAAAGTGATTAAATAGACTACAAGTCAAGCCTAATGTTATAGCACTCACAATTACATTACAGGACAAGCACTAACATTTACAAGAATTTCAACTGGTTTCATTAGCTAATCCAAAGACTGCCTATCTCTCCTGAATACCCTAATCCAAGACTTGCCCCAAATCTGTTTCACACCCAAATGTATTTCTGCCCTGCTAAAGCTGATGTTTTATAGTTTGTCATGTTATCTTATTGATATAAAAGTCTAAGAAACCAATTGCACCTGATAATTTTTTTTTCTGCTACTTGGTGACATTTTACATTTGGACTTTTGGCTACAGTGGGTTAAGAGCTCAGTGTTTTCTGAATCCCATGTATTTCATGCATTGGGATGGAGCAGTAATAATAATAATAATAAAAATGCTTAGCATTTAACACCATCAGGGGACAAAGTATTTGCTTAATCCAGTGACACAAAATGTTACCATCACTTCAAGCCATCAGCCACCACTCAACATTATCTGAATATGTACAGAGTTAGAAATGTGATCTCTGAAAGATTTTAGAAACAAACCTGTGACTGTAACATCATTGACTTGGCAATTGTCACAAACAATGGTGTATGTTTGCTGTGAGACTTCTGGAACAGAAGGGAAAAACACTACCTGAAAGAGAGAAGTGATATAGCAATGTCTGTAACTGATTTCTCTCCAGGAAGCAATAAACTTCAATTTATAAATATTCACAGTTCTAGTGATCAGGAATTAAATCTTATATTTGCAAGAAACAGACAGTGTCATATTCCCTTAATAGAAACCAGAAAGAAACAGGTGTTTTCTGGGTTACTAAACTTATATGTGTGTATCTGGATGGTCACCAGAGGCTGCCTTTATAGTCCCTGGAGATGTGGGCAGTCTACTGGGTTAGTTGTATGAATTGCACCCTCAGAATCTTATCTGCCCTCAGTCACTTACTGAGCAACACCACGGCTGCCTGTCAAGGTACAACAGTGTGAGCAGGGCAGCTGCTGTGTGCCGTCCCTGAGTTCCACCTCAACAAAAAAGGTTCAGGGGCCAAAACCTTTGGCTGTGTAATGTGCACCATGGTTCTTCTACCTGTTATCCATTACCACCTGCAAACCCAACCCATGCTAAATCCGTCTCCTTTTTCTCTCCCACATGTGCCTGGCCCGGCTGAAGCAATGCACCTGGGGAGACAGAAAGGAGGAGAAATGTTTCTCCTTTATCCACACCTGCCTGACCCATTCCTCTTATTAACAGCCAGCAGGCACTGGTAAAATAAAGAGCTGGAGGGTAGTCATACTTTCTACATCACTATTCCTCTTTCCACAGTGATGCTATAATAAAAGTGGTCCACATCAGACAAAGCAGTGGTGGCAACCAGTAATGCACACCTACTGCAGAATCTTTTTCAGGAAGGAGTAGAGCATAAGTGAAGGATTTGTACCTGTTGCTCTACAATGAAAGAATTTTTTCCCCAAAATGTTCTTTTTTCCAAGGAAGCTCAGAAAGGAAAAGTTTCTTGGACTTGATGCCCCAGCTGGAGTGAAATAAGCACTCCTGTGTTCTCAGATTCCTGTTTTCTCTAACAGGATTCTTTGCATGGGGAAAATCTGACTGGTCTCTGAGTGGCTAAGCAAGTCTTCGAAGTTGCAATGAAAGACTCTCCAGTAAGACTCACAATTGCAATTCTTCCAGCATAAGTGCACAAAAGGATTTGAGCATTTTTGCTCACACAAACCCATATTTGCAAGGTCCAGCCAAGACCTTCTACAATGATCTTGCTCGCTAATGTATTTGGTGAAGTACAAATACTTTCTATAGCAGTTGGTACTAACCTCTACTGTTGTGCTCTGCCCTGGAGCTAGCTCAAAAACAGCAGGATGGATCCCAAAAGGATCTTGTATCACAAAACCTACAGTGGCAACAGACTAAGGTGTTAAAAAAAAAAAGAAAAAAAAAGAAGAAAAAAAAAAGATTAATAAATTAAATCGATCAGGTTGTTGTTTTTAAAATACAGGGTTACCTAAAACAGGCAGTACACAACATCACTGTTTTACCCCTTTCTGTAATTTTTTTCACAATTCTCAAAAGTAAGTGACATGTATATGGCTTAATTAGAAGAAAAGCTCCACGCTTTATAATTACCTTGGTGAAATCAGGAGGGAAGGTGCTATCTCCAAAGACAAATGATAGTGTCAGGAGCCCTAATATTTGTGTTCACAGAAGAAAAGCTATGCCTGAGCATAGGAGATCTGTCTTGTTTCTCCATGCTTATGACACACTTTGGGTTGGAACTGTAAAACATTTCAGGAGGGACAACCTGGCACATTAGCTATCCCATCAGCCTTTTCTCCAGCACGTAAAATGCCAGTCTACAAGTCACATCTTATATTCTTTATCCATTTTACTTAGACTGTGGTTTGTGATGGAAAGCTAAAGACAGAGCAGTACTGGAGTGGACTGCTAGGGTCTACAGGTGCAGCAAGGTCAGTAAGTGATATCTTTGGTGGGGAGGGGGAGGAAATTAGCTCAAGTAATGCTAGAACTGATTGCATTTCTATTTGCTAAGGTCTAAAGTTAAAGTTCTAGCCAGTTGTCCTTTCCCTGATCTATGCCTGAGTTTACTTTACCACCTCACCAGACAACTTCTTCCAGAGGCAAGCCAGAGCACAAAGCAAAAGGTATGGACATCCAGGGAGATTGGTCTCGAGGATAAATGTGAATCCCTGAGCGAATGGCACAACACAGATGTCCCCAGCAAGGCCGTATGACTTCTGTGCTAATATACCATGACTAGCTCAAAAGGCCTTCATGTCAGGGCACCTACACCATACCATGTCCAGTATTTCCCTTCCAATCACTCACCCTGAAATTAGGAGGTGGCCAGGCTTTCTTTGGCATTATACAGAACTTCCCAGTGCTAATTCCCTCATTTCTGCACAAAATCATTGTTACTTTTATTCCTCCAACAAGGCAGGAACCACAGTCTATAATGCGAGGCACTGCAATGAGTAACACAGGAAATCAGACTACACAGACAGCGGAGGGTAACAGCTGGCAAAGCCAGCTACTTCTTAAATAACTCTTCACAGACAACATTACTGCATGTGAATATGCTAGGTGCTGCAATCCTAAAAACCCTCAAATTCTTTCCATTTGAAAGTTAAACAGTATGAGGTGCATATTTCTACATTCATCTTACATTTTAATGGTGCTTCCTACTTAAAGACTCTATTGAATGATAACAAAAAGTAAGATGATTTTTAAAAAAGCTCAGTATAACAGGAAAGGTGAATTTACAAAAAAATCAAAGCAAGTTTCTGCAAAAGTAATCCTGGTTGTTACAGTTGAGGCTAGATATCTGAGAGGTGAATCCTGCAGATATGTCATATCCATATATAATTAATGTAACACTCCATGAATATTAACTAACAGCATCAAATATTTATAACTAAATCACAATTCCTTAATGTTTAGGATTAGTAATTACAGTTAGGAGTTCAGGAATTGACAAGACACAAACCTAGAAAAGTAGCTCCTGCTCATTCCTCTAATACAGTGAAAAAAAATTAGCTTGATGTGGCAAGAACAAATAATTGAGGAAAAATTTGACAGGATTACATTTTAATAACTAATAAATCTATTATGAGTGAATATTAGGTAGCTATCAAAGTGTAGAAACTGCACTGCCAAGTTTGTCCACATTTGGTCTGTGACATAAAATTGGAGACAAGTGAAAAAAAAATGCAAGTCCATTTAACTTTAGAGAAACTTAAGGATTGGACATTACTGACATGTTAACACTGGAGGTGGTCTTTTAGCTTGGATCGGGATCAGAAAAGGTTCTGATACTTGGGTCTCCACTAATATACAATCTTCATAATCTCCTAGATATTCAGGAATAAATTGGACCGTATACTGGCATGTCATCCCAGGAGCAATCATTCCTCCCTTTCCTGGAAATTTTCCTTGAAAAAAAAAAAAATGCAGGGAATTAAAAAAACATTAAAACCTCCCAAAGTTGGAATATATATTTATGATCGCATCTCCCTCTGGAAAGATGCCTGTAAATTCTCCTCATTTATTGCCTAAAGCTGATAAAAAGGAATGACTACAAAAGGCTTGCCAGTGTAATCTGTGTATGTGCATATCTTCCACTGAACTCAAAGATTTTTTTTGTCTGAAATACACTTCTCATAACTACAGAAAACAGAGTGAGGAGAAACCTAAAAAATGTTACCCAGTTTTCTTCTGTCACAAGACAACAAGGCTTACATGGGGGCATCTAAATTTCTAAATATGCTGCAACTGAAGTATGTTATTTCTTGCCCTCTCCCCCTAATGATTTCAGTGGAAACTACGTCTGTTCCTAGATGAATTTTGGATAAGACTGAATCTAGGTATTCCATTGATACATTTCAATCTAACTTCAAACACTTTAATGTTAGTTAGTCTTCCTGAATTCCTCCTTAGACCATTTGAATCTGCTTATGAGTTGCATGCGAAAGGTCCTAGAGACATAAGTCAACCTTTAGTTTCTGCCAAACTGAGCACTACGGATAGCAGAACCAAACATAATGTCTCTGAAAAATGTTTGTTCAAGCAGACGAATTAGATCTCTCTGGTGTTAACATCTTAAAGGTAGTAAAAAGAACCCTTACCTGGCCCAATGGCAAATGCAGAAGTAGAGGGGGGGATAAGTCTTACGTGATGACATGTTGAAGTGATGTTCTGCAGCTCTATAGTCATCTTCATTCAAAAAGAAAATAAAATACTCCATTGTATTTATCATCACTGATTATAATGTTTGCAGTTCCCTAGTACTCTGCTAGTAGTAACTAATTTATCATCACAAACAACCTAAAAATCTCAGTTTATTCAATAAAGGCTGAATCAGATACTACCAAAATGAAGCAGAGACTGAAAAGGGTCCCTTCTAGTTTTCACTGGTCAGTGTGCCAGTGGCATGTGTGAAGAGTATCTTCAAGGAAGGTAAAGGGTCATTAATTCAATATAAAGAAGAAACTCAGACTTTTGTTAAACTGCAGAAAGCCAAAAGATTGGATGAAATATGTAGATCACGGCAGGACATAATGCTCCTCAGTGGTAGAATTAACTCTCTACAAATAAGTAAGTTCTCACCTCATAAACCTGGCCAACTTCATAATCAGAAAATAAAACAGTAGGTGGATTGGCAAGAAACACAGGAATGAATGAGGTGTCACTGAAAGATAAAAAAAGGGAGACATTATCTTACTGCCTAGTTCTTTAAATACTGATAAAATGAGAAATGGCAAAATGTTTCCTTTAGCAAAACCAAAATGTCATACAGACATACTTTGTTTCCTAAGAGACTATACAGACATTTAGCTCAAAATATCTACATGTAAATCCACAGTAATTCTATAGTGGAGCTCTCTGTGTGCTCCAGCTCAGAATCCAGAAACTGTATATACTGCATACCCTTTATTATCTTCTGCTTTTCTTCTGGCTATAGTTTGTGCCACCTTTTCTTGAGAAATGACAAGAGATTTGCCTCCATGAAGAGCATTTGGTGGGAAGAAGCGGGGGTTCTTCAAGTAATTCTGCTTTTTCTCAAGTTTGGCAAGGTAAGCACGCTCACTTTCTCCCTCTGCTTTGTACTTACTATCTTTCCAGGCTAGCTTCTGTGAGGCACTAGTTTTCTTTGAAAAACAAAGAGATCATGGTGCAAAATTAAACACAGCGATTTTGAGGATGATGAAAAAGGTATCTGTACATGTCTAATTAAAGCTATACAGCATTGAAAATTCATATAGAAATATTGTATTTCTCTTTTCTTAACAGATCAAATAAAATAAGCACTGAAGCCAAATCAACAATGCATTGATATTCACCCTTTGTTACAGGAACAGCAATAGGCCCTACAGTGCCAATAGACTAAAATAAATAAATCTATAAAATGTACCTTACTTGTCTTTTTAGTTTGGTGGCTAGTGTCTGGAGTTGAAGGGTGAGTTAATGTGCACAAAGACACATTTGACAAACTACCAGATATTGTCTGTAGGTGTGCAACCTCTGCAGGCATCTGGTCCCGCGAGCCTGAAGAAACATGCTGTTTAAAACTAAATGTCTCTTTGATGTAGCCAGGTTCTGATTTTCCTGCAATTCAAAGAAAATTTTAATTCTATGAGAGAAAAACATTAATTATAAGCATTTATTCTAAGCATAGGTGTATGAATTTATTTTAGTCCTGTTGATGGTAAAAATACACTTTAAATCCTCCAGAATTTAATTTACATTTATAGTTTATTTTGCACAAATGAAGCTTAGTGCTTTAATAAGAAAGCTTTTAAAAATATTAATTAAACAAGCTATATACAAAGAAGGTTATATTACTCTGAGAAAGCTAAGTTAATCTCACAAGTGACTGGGACTTAGAATGTCCTGTTCAGTTTACAAAAAAACCTGTATGATGGACTTACAACAATCAGAAAATTGACATAAACAGGATGTACCATCTAGTTCCATGTTCCTATAGTTAGACAACAAAATTGTCACCTCAGAGGAAACTCTAAGATGTTAGATTTTTGGTTTTGTTTGGAATTACAACGGAAAAAAATCCCAAATCTTGGAATTTGTGACTAAGTTGATTAGTCTGAAATGTTTGGTTTGACTTGACTGAAAAATTTCATTTTAGTGATACTAAAACCTTTCACCTTGGCTCACACATGAGTAAAAGAAGTAAAGAAGTCTTGACATTGCCCAAAAGATTTTTCTTACTGATCTTCATTTGCAAATTAAACTGCTATATTTCCAGAACTGGAAAATTTAAAACCCAAAATAAAGAATACAATTTTTTTTCCCTGAAAATAGTTTTTACTTTAATGTAACCACTTCCATTCACTGAATACAAGATGTAGTTGCAGCTTTGTGCTAATGAAATTGAATAGAGGCAGAGCAGTCACAATTAATACAGCTTTTGTGTCAGATGGAAAGAACTGTAAACACATGTGCGACCACCATTAAATTTCATACTTAAGCACATTTAAACTCAATAATTTTTATTTTATGAATTTTATTTTGACAATGTCCCTGTAGTGGAATTTTATGCTTGTAATACTAGAGTCCCTTCTGCTTTGGCAGAAAACTATAAAAATATAATCAGATCTGCTACATCCTCCAATGCTTCAATTCTTATAGAGTGTTCTAAAAAGTCTAAATTATTCTCTGCTTTAAAACTTACCTTTTGGTGCTCTAGTAACAGGTAATTTATCAGTGATGTAATCATCAGGGCAGATTAAATGATTTTTTCTGAGAAGTTCATTATCCACAATCCATCTAAAAGAGGATGCCACTGCAACGGTAAAACAAAACAAACAAACAAACAAACAGAAAGCTTAGCTCCTTAAGATACACTATCTTGAACAATCCAAAGTAGTGTTGTCTTTATAACTCATCACTGTCAGGTAATATTTTTGGATAGAGAAACAGTCTGGTATTTTAATCCCAAGACTTGGATGTGAATTTCCACAATTCTATATTCAGTTCAAGCCCAGCTATGCAGCCATCAGAGAAACATTTAATCTCTGTTTGTTGCTGCTATATATCAAGGTATGAATGCCTGTAATAAACTTAGGTGGTAAGTCACTAATCACAAATTTAATACCTTGAAAATTATCTGGTTGTTTAGTTTCTTACAGTGTTAAACAGATGTTACTCTACCTGAATCTCTGCACAAAATCCTTCAAAGTTGCTCTGTTGATGTAAAGCCAAACCAAAAGCTCACCGAGCCTAGTGTCAGTCCTACCTGTGATTTAGACAAATGTTGCATTGGTCTCCAGGTACCATAAGCATGTATTGGGAAAAGACAGTACTTCCAGAATCCTCACCTGGTGGCAATCCCATTTTGTCGAAATCTTTCCCCGCATCTGCCTTCAGCACATTTAGGGCCCTTTCTTCTTCAGCTTTTGCTCGATTCTGAGCCTGAATGATGTTCTCTTCTACTATGTCAGCTTCTGTCAGTCGGCACTTATACTCAGCAAGAAGCTGTCACAGGCATGGGTGAATGTAGAGAAATGAGTGTAATTTGAGCTGTTAAGATCTCCTTACAGATAAATGTTTTCTACTTGCTTTTGAGAGGTAAATAGAGATAGCTTGGTAAAACACTGTTACTTTACAAGCATAAACTGGCCTGCTAAACCACCATCATTCCTATCATTTAACTTATGCTGGGTAAGAAGCACTACCCAAGACAAATGTGTGAAAGATGAGGAGAGCCTCCCAGGACAACAGAAATGCCTGTCTTTTACCTTCTGTGGGACCATAACTACTGCACTGTATTTTGCCTATAAGTGTTGGAATAAATTTTAAGGGAATGTTCCCTTCTAGTTACGAAGAAGGTTTCTAAAACTCCAAAATATCCCAATAGGAATACTTCACTCCTCCTGATATATTTTTGATCACTCTGCCCAGTGTGGTAAGTGCTTTACAAGCATAACTCAAAAAGAAAAATCCTGCCTCAAAGAGGCATCAATGTAAATTAAAGAGAGAATATAGCAGAGGCACAGAGACATACAAGACCAACACCAAGAGAAACTGATAGACATTGGTGTCAAGAGCATCTGTAGCCTAACTGAGCTTTCTGTAGAACTTTTACATAACAAGGTCTAACCTTTCGGCTCATTTAATAGAATTAAATAATTTTATTTACTTTTTTTTTTTTAATAGAAAGGATAGGATGCATCTCAGCTAAAATGAGATGCTTCTTCCTCTCCTGCTCATATTGGGATCCCTCCACTGTCACTGGAATCCAGGATACAACTCCACCCCATGCCAAAGTTGATACCTAAAATAGATCAGATGGGCTGTGCCCTAAAAGTGCCTGTTTGGTTTTTGCTTTTAATTTCTTTTCTTTTTTCTTTTCTTTTTTTTTTTTGTGATGATACAGAGAGCCTTGAGTCACTAGTTCAGCTGTAACATACATGTTACAAACATGTACTGTCAGTTGAAATGAATCTTATCCAAGCAGTCCATTTAGGGAGTAAGTATTCATGTTTATTACTCAGAACATACTGTGTCCACCAATATATTCATAAATGACTCAAAAGAAGGAGAAAACTTCAGATTTTTCAGCTCTGATAACCTTTGAGAGGGCATGATGACACAAAATGTAAAAAACACCTGTTGCTCAAATCATCCAGCAATAGCCTCTACTTTTATGGACTGACAATAGCTATCAGAGCAATGATTAATAAAAGTATTTTGCATTTCTGCTGTTGATTTCATCCAAGATTCCCAAACAGTGTTGCAACCGTTAATGGATTATGTGTCATAGTGCACCACTAAGGTAAGCATATATAAATAATATTTGCAGCATCTGGTTTCAAAATGCAGCACATGAGAATACTTTATTGCAAGACAGGAAGTCTAGTACACTGACCGGTAGTTACAGGGCGAAGTTGTCAGCCCGTAGAATAGGCATTTAAAGGGCTAATGGTTTTACTCTGTGTCTGAAAAGCCGTCCAGAGCTGAGAATATCATAACGGAGCACGTGGTGAATATTAACTTGTATGAAAGGTTCTGTGGGAAACCATGCTCAAGCAAATTTCCATTAAAATGGCAGTTCTAGGATCCCCCCCCCGCCTTTTTATTTTATTTTACGGAAGATCTAGAAATTACGAAGTAGCAATGAAAGCTGAACAGACTTGTACCTTCTGTAGCTCCTCTGTAAAACTCTCATGATAAACATTGTCTTGTCCTTGGGACTTAATCCAGTTTGTCTCCATCTCCACCCCAAAGACATCTTTAGTGTACAGGTCCTCAAAAGTGCTAGCCAGCAAGTGGGAGATGTCCTGAGGAAAGAAAAGGAGGATGTTAGCGCTTAAAGCCTGAGATAGGATCGGAAGAGATCCCTGGATGCATGCAAATGGCTGGAATTAGAAAATGGAGGAGGGAAAAGCGGGGGAAAAGGGCTGGGAAAGGTACCCGGGAAGGCCCCTGAAAGGGGACACGCTGCGTGTTCGCATGTGAACACTGAGGTGTGGCGGCACGTATGTACGTGTGTGTGTGTGTGCGTGTACAAGGCCCGTGCGTGCACACAGACGGTGTGTAGGTGATGGCGGCGGACAGGGTTCTGCGTGCGCACACAGGGTGCGCGTGTGTCGTGGTTTACGGAGGAGTGTGTCTGTATGGGGCTACCTTGAGTGCGTGTGTGGGGTCTGTGTGAGGGAGAAACAAGCCCTGTACAGGGTATATGCCTGGGCGTGCCAGCCTTTGTGCAGGGCTTGTGTGTGTGTCCGTGTGTCTCAGGGTGCGTGGGGCGTGTGTGTGCAAGGGGGTGCGTGTGTGTGAGGCTGCTTATGGCGGGGTGTGTGTGCAGGGGGTCCGTGTGCCCCTGCGGCCTAGCCCCGCCGCGTTACCTGCGTGCCGGGGCAGAGGCTCCGCTGAGCCATGGCCACCTGGGCTCTCTTCGGGCCGGTTCCCTCAGCCTCCCGCCGTCCCCTCGGCCTCCGGCCGCGCCGCCGTTGCTGAGCGACCGTGTGGGCGGGAAGGGCCAGGCCGCCGGGCGGGGGAACCGGCCCGGGGGCGGAGTGGAGGCAGCTGGGGCTGAGCTCCGGCCGGGGCCACCCCGGAGGGGGACGAGGGAGGCAGCCCCATGACACCCCTTCCCGGGCTCCCTCGCCCCTCACACAACCCCTCGCCGCTTTCCCGCCGCCATGTTATTGTACTAGCGCTCTTGAAGGGCTGAGGGCGGCACCCCATCCCCTTGCCTCTGTGAGGCTCGTACCCGGTTTCTGCCCTGCCGCTGTCAAAATAGGTACTTTTTGAGCTCTTTTAAAGCAGCGGCGCTGTATGAATTAGTAAGAAACGAAATAAAATGTTGACTCGAAACTTTATGAGGGGATTTGGGCTTTCCGGGAGGCCTGGCTTGCGCCTGCGCCGCCGTCAGGCTCCAGTGCGGGCCTCGAGTTTGGCAGCTGAGGGAAGAAGACGAATCCTCGCCTTCTCCCCCAGCTGCGACACACAGCGCGTAGAGGCAGGGCTCGTCCCTGCGGCTGCAGCCGGGCTGCGAGGGCTGGAAGATGGGGTAATTCATCATCAGCCCCCAAAACCATCCATCTTCCCCCTCTGCCTGCCGGCGCGCCCTGCCTGTGTACGCCGGTTGCTAACAACAGCCGCCTGCTCCTGCTGAAGTGGGTGATATTTTCCTTAGAAATCATACTGGGGTAGCATTTTCTGTTTGTCCTGCCTCCTTTTTTTCTCCCCCCCCCCTCCTTGCATCCTGCTCAGAGTGAAGGAACCAGACTGTGGGCCCTGGGGCTCCTCCATCACTGTCGGGGTCATTGGGCTCCATCAGCGTTACTGTAAAGGCAGTTCGCAGGGGTTGGAAGTGGATGTGGGCGATGTTACTGCCCTCTGATGGTAATTCACGGAAAATAACCATCGCAAAAAATAATTTTAATACACCAACAGGTGTTGTTCTATGAGCAGATAAGCAAAAGGCCTGGGGGGGGCGTTGAAAAACTGGTGTTTGTAGGCACATGGCACATGGGCTTGTGACTACATGGTGTCACAAGCTTTAGTTCATCCGCTTACCAAAGTCTGCGTTCGAAATAAGACACCAAATTAGACTTGGAGGCACTGCTGTGTTTTTAGTTTCCCTGTGATAAAGGGAAAGTTGCCCAAGGGAAAGCTTGGCAAATCTGCAATATCGTGTTCCGAAGGTTAAGGCAACTCAGAGAAATTGCTGACATCTGACAAGGGTAGGACCAGGTACCCGTGTTTTCCAATAGAAAAGGTTCACAGCTTTGTTTCTGTGCAGGCACATAGGTGTGTCCTTGCCTTTAAAAGTAGGTTGGAGCATCCACATTTTGACATGTTTTCATATCATAATTGCAACTTTTCTTGCCATGTGCTGTTACAATTTGATTATAACATCTGTTTGCTAACTGGAATGTTAATAAAATCTAGCATTTTTTTAAAGAATTCTTTCCCAGCCTTTAAGAAAGCCTTAGAGTAGTGGCAGTAAAGCAGATGTTTTTGTTTAAAATAGTATATTGATGTGTATGAAAACTGAATGTGGAAAAAACTTTCTGTACTTTCATCTTTACTGTCTTTCAGTAACTTGCCAAGCAGATCATCTCAGTTTAGAAGCTGGATTTTTTTTTCCAACTGCAGTTCAGAAACCCACCATGAAATCTGGAAGTGAAGGTGAGATCCATCTGTCCCGTACTCAAATGCAAGATCAGAAGGGAGGGCTTAAACAGTGGTACAGAGCTATACACAATTGTTTCCCATGAGACACTGGTATTTTTTTATTAGATCTCCATTTTTATGTCATCATCATTTACTCATATAAACTTAAAAAATAAATGCCACTGTTCCCATTGTAAAGCTGTTTAATTCACATATGTATTCACATTTCCATATAAATACTATAAAAATTAAGAACAATTTGCATATATAACATCTTCTTTATAATCATTCTAAGAAACTTAATTTCCAAAGGCTGAGAAGAAACTCATGCATGTAAGAAATGGTAAAAAAAAAAAAGCAAACCAGAAACTTTAGCCTACATTTACAGGTATAACTTGTCCAAATGTAGACACTTTCTCTAACTGCCATCTGTGACTTCTACCAGACTTCCCCTCTATATCACATAAGGTTGGATTTTATTCTGACATTTTTATTTGGTTTGGGTGTGTGGACCTGAAGAGAGTCCTGGGGCCCCACTTTGTATGCTTGTGTGTGGAGCACAATGACATTTCTCTTGGAGGAAACAAAGCTGAAGCTAAGCTCTCCAGGAGCTCACCTCATGTGCTCTGTCAGCTAATGGACTCTTAATGTACAGGACCAAGCAAAAGCTAATCTGAAATAAAACATCCCCAAATGCCTACAGAGTGGACATTTTCTCCTAAGCACCAACTTTTTTGCACTGCAGTTCTGCTCCTAGTGCATCAAACTACTTGCTAAGGTAGGCGTAGCCTAAGTCACAGACCTTAGAGGAATCATAAATTCTGCTAAAGTCCAGATTATTCCACTCTTAAAAGTAGTCTCTGTGTCTTGTCAGGATCACATTGCTTTTCTATATTTATTTTATTCACAGTCCTCGGGTGGTCCCCACACATCCCTTGTTATCCCATGAGGACTCTTAAAAAATCAACTATTGTCCAAACCCATGCTTTTCTCTGGTAGCAACACGTTCAGAAAAGGTCCTTCCTGTTGTAACCTAGTAAAATCACCTTACAGTCATGGGAGTGGTTTGTTCAGTCATCCAGGTACCAAATGACACTATGGATAAGGCAAGCCCAGCTCCTTCTTTCTGTTTGTCAGCTTTCTAAGACTGACAGTAACAGAATGTATTTGTATATGGAATGGCCAGATGTGATTTGAATGCAGAGAGCTCAAATACTGAGTAAGAGGCGATGTGTACATAGCTACATTGCAGAGTGGAACTGTATTTTATGGTTTTTACAAAAATAGCAAGCTCCACAGCAGTTTTATTTACCTTGTTCATATTTTATCAAAAGTATAGATAGATGTTATGACCTGAGCCTGTAAGTCAGCTAGTATATTTCTTTATATATTTTAAAGCAACAGACAGCTGTGTTTGACTAACTATAATCTTAAATTATTGTCAACATGTATTCTTTAAATGTGTAAATATTGGACTAATAATAGCATTCTTTCACTAAATCAAAACAGTTTGCAGAAAATTTTGTACATTTATCTTCATGGCAACACCAAAATCTTCACTAATGTGAGTGGGCTTCCTTACAAAGGGAGGACTCACTAAAATGATTTAGGACAGTCTTAAAAACAAAAATCAAAGTTAAAAATTCTGCTGAATGTGCCACCCCCGTTATATGAATGCAACAATAAGGATGCTTTTGGAAATATATATCTCTATATGTATCTCAAATGTAAATATAATTCAAATATATCTATATGTTTATAAAAAAATATAATAAATAGTCTTGGCTTATATATTGATTTAAAAAAACCCCACAAATCCATAGACTTCAGAATGCATTAAGACTCTAAATACGTTTTGATGTTTTTAGCATTTTCTGAAAACAGGACAAGTCATGCAGGCTTCATGTGGCATTCTTTAGATGCGGGAAAGTAAGTGAAATGATACTGCAGTACTATCTTTCGCACCGGAGGAATTGCACTGGTTTGCATATTTGCATCTGGGTAGCAGAAAATTATTTCTAATTATTTCTATTTCTTTGCCTAGGTCGTTGTCTTGGGTTTGGGTTTTCACAAAACAGTTTTCCTAAAACTACGCTGATGAATGATTCACTTTGACGTTGCTGCCCTCCAGTGGTCTTATTAAGGTTTCCGTGTATTCAGGAAAGCCTTTAAAAACAAACATTGTATTAAATCTTTGTTCTGATCAGACGCCTGAGCAGGTAAAAATAGTTCCATCACAAACCAGCATATTCTTTTACTAGTGTATTAGGTGAAATGTGTTTATTCACTACACTGGCAAAACTATATATTATCCTGTAATTATTGCAGGTGCAGCCAAACAGGTATCACAGGAATGCAGGTCTCCTTTGCATGTTGCCATGTGTATCTTGAAGATGAACTAAAACCAGCATCCACAGTCTGACTTTAAAACCCAAGTAAAATTTGCAGACATGGAAAATGGAGAAATAACCTTTCAGTTTCAGGTGAAAAATGCCAAACAGTTCAGTTTCTGAAAGCTGGCTTCTCACATTGCCCTGCTTCCTTGTCCTGCCAAAGTTCTTTTTTTCTTCAAATGTCCTATTTAGTTTATGGACTACCCATTTCTTACAGATCTTGCCTTGCTGGCTCTACTTAGATCATCTCCAGTTCTCTTGGAGACAGTTTGAAATAACCTGTGACTGGCAGTTCCACCTGGATATTCTTCCTTATTTTCTCTCTTTCCATCTTGTGTGGTGTTATTTTCTAGCCGTGTCCTGATGTGAGTCAACCCTTTCACTTGCTTCCAGTTTACACTTCCTAACTTTAGGCTTTTCTTTGTTTCTCACACATCTCTCCTGTATCCACAAATCTGTCCCTCACTAAAACATGTCAGTGGGTATTACCGTACTTCTGCAGAAATACTTACACTGTAATTTCACTCAAGCCGCATGGGATCCTACAAAGCAGACACACCCAACATGTAGGAGAAGCATGTGGGAAATGCATACACAAAGGAGCCAGTCATTCCTTTCCGACAGTGTCTGGGCAGATACATCGCTCTCTAATTAAGCTGGAAACAGGCTACGCCTCCACGCAGAGATCCAGCTGGAGGGTGCAGTGCTGGTGTGACACTGGGACTGTCAAGCAGAGCAGAACAAGGGGCTCATACTCCACATTCGCCAACATGTTCACAGGTCCCTGGGTCAGAGAGGGTTATTGGACTACAGAGTTTGACCTCCTTTTGTCAAAACCTATTACATTTAGCCTAAACCAGTTTACCCAGGAACATGTTTTGTTAAAATTAGTGGTTTTCATTCTGTGCTCCATGACAAGCTGGGGATCCACCAATTATTTATAAGGAATCTATGAAAGCTAACAAGGAAAGCAGCCTCTGGTTAGTTTCACAACCCAGTATTTGGCTTCTGCTTCTGGATATGTCTTTGTCCCCCAAATTAATGAATATGGTTAGCATTTTCACACTGGATTTTTTTTCCTGTGGTCATAAAGGCTCTTAGTGCTATTTTTGGTAAATGAATCCATTTCTTGGCACATCATCTGCATGGTGGTGGACCATAACTTTCATCTCTCCAGATCTTAAAGACTCTGCAGTCACAAAAAGATTTAATTGATGCTTAATAGTGTTGTTCTAGCCTTCAGGGACATCCCTGGGGAGATGTCTGTCCCCCATACCTACACGGCAGATTCCAGGTTTGCACAGATATATATACATGGATGAAGTTTGTGTGAGCCTCTTCTGTCCTGTAAGCAATCTAGCATGGCATGGCAGAACTCCACAATAGCTAATTTATGCTGCTGGGAATAACCCACTGATTGACTCTTTTTAGTAGGAAATACAGTTCTCTCTTCCCTTGATTCCCTTCTGGGGTTTCAGTTTCTTTTGGAAGTTCTTCTCCTTACACAGCAGCCAAGATTCCTATAAATGCAAAGAAACCTTGGAAGAGGAGAAACTTTTGGTCTGTTCCTTCTACTTTTCTCCCTACTCTTGGGAGCTCCTGTCTGAGATCACCCTGCTACTTACTTTTTCCCCATCGTGACTGATCTGGTTGGGCTCATTCAGCCAAGCCATGGCTGTCAGAAAACCGTGGCTTGGGCCTGTCTTGTGCTGTCCCAGTGCCTCAGTACTTTACCAGGCTTTCCCTCCTTGTCTTGAAATCTTTTGCACAAGAAATTAATCACCTTTTTTTCTTGCCTTTATCTCGTAAGTTTTTTCTCAGCCTCCTGTCAGCAAACTTTCAGACACAATTTGTTTGCAGCTATTCCCCTGCTCTCCTGGTTTGTGCATTGGGTGACTAAGTTAAAGGGAAAATGCAAATCACTCTTCCATGCCTGTCTGTGCTCTAGATGTCTGTAATGTGAAGATGTGCTAAGCAAAGCCCTTGCCTGGTAGAGGATGGGGCGAGGCCTGAATCTTTGGAGTAGAAGATGGAAAAGACCCACCATACACTTCCTGTATGGTGCAGTGCAATGAGGAACTGCCACCTCATTTGGAAGAAAAAGGAATCCAAACACCCCTACATTTAGGATTTTTCATCTAGATTTGTCCCCAGCTCTTGGTTCTGCTTTAATAAGAGCATGACCAAAAATGTGTTTGAAGTAGATGGTGCTCCTGACAGGCCCAGATTCAGGCAGCTTACATTTAGTGTAAACTGTTGAATCCAGTGTTCCTTCTTGGTCAGCACGCTGAGGTCTAGAGGCAGCTACTTGAGAGCACTGGGGCTGAAGCTTACAGGAATGTCAGGCCAGGTGAGAGGGAAGTTTCCAAGATGAACCTCAGGAGAAATGCTTTTTAAATTTTACCTTAGCATTGAGTTATTTCTACCTGTCTGAAAGCTGCTAATTTAGGCCAAACTCCAAACAGTATCTTTCCTGGCTACATTTGTTCAGGGTGATGAATGGGGTAGGTTTAAATGTATTTTTATCCCTTTATGTTCAGGAACTTGGGCATAGACAAATGACCCAGAAGGCCAGCTGAGTTAGGGCTTTATAGCTGAACAAGAACATGCTTTAGTCCCAAAAGATCATCTCAAAGAGACTGTTCATTCTGGGACAACATGAATATGGAATGCTAGAGCTACTTCTAAAGCTCTTGTAAGGGTAGGATGGGACGTAAGTAAATTAGGCAACACAATGTCATCTGTTGCAAAAAGTTGGAGTGCAAGGAGAGGACATAGGCTGTGCTGTTGGAGGGGGGGGTCTCTGACTGCCATCTTCCAGAGAAACAGAGGGCTCACAGCTGCTGCACCCTAGCGCTGGTGGCAGAAAGGCAAAGGAAGTGGCTTGGATTTTCTAAGGGCAGCCTGGCCTCATTTTTGATTCTTGCTGCCCAAGTTAGCTCCAAACTGCCCTAGCTCCTGCAGACTGGGAGGAATCTGACTGGAAATAGTGTCTGTAGGAAGTATGGTCAGGGGAACTCGGTATGAAAGAAAGAATATCTGTCCTGCTGGGATGGGGGAGTGAGAGAGGTGGTGGTGTCCTGAGGGCATGCAGAGTCTGTCATCAGAAAAATGTACAGCTGTGTTATCACCTCACTTTCCCAGTGTATTATTCCATTTTTGCTGGTAGGGAAAGATAAGACTGGCTCAGCCAAACCAGCAGGCTTGCATATGCTTTTCCATGTGAGCCCTGCAGTGGATCAAAGAAAGCAAGGAGGCAGCCTCGTTCACCAGCCAGATAAACTGGTACCTGCCTACAAAATCAGCATCTTCTTTTCTGCCCAGGCTAGCAGGGTACATTCAGTAGTACCCTTTACTGTCCCCAGGAAATCATGAAGCAAGGGGTGTGTTGTTTCCATTTACCTTCATTTATTGCCATCTAACTGGCCCTCACCTAAGGCACTGAGACAAGGGCAGGGAATTGCCCTAGTGGAGAGGTCCCAGAATGACTGTTTTTCTCCCCATTATGCCCTGCTGTAAACTGCACCTAGTAACTCTTCTATTAAACTTATTACTTGTGTTTGTGTTATAACATATCTCTAGGCAGGCTATTCTGGAGGCTAGTTATGTGATCTTTTAACATTTCAGGGCTTGTTTCTAACACAGGAGCTTCCTTAGGGTTCTGGACAAGCAAATGTCTCCCAAGGGAAGGTTTTGCTCTTAGGACAGGACTGTTACCTACAGTTGCCTACATTTAGGTGCCTGTTGTGTAAGATGCCCAAGGATATAGAATACCTTTGCCAGGGACTGGCAGACATTGGTGCAGGATCTATCAGGTACTGACAGCCTTCTGGAGCAGAAGCAGAAGGCCAGCTGGGACATCCTGCAGCACTTGAAATGACATGAAGATTTCTGTGTTAAGGCAGCCAAGTACTGTTTTTAAAGTTATTAAGTTCAAGGAGCAGCATTTTTCCCCCACAGGAGCACCCAGACACTATCAGTGACAGATTAACAATCAAAGTATGGCCTCAGTGCTACCGTTTAGCATGGAATCCATTACAGTGTTAATTTTGACCTTAAAACAAGAAGTTTCCTAAAGCAAGAAGAAATGCTTGCATTTTGGGGGCTTCACCGTATTTTTCATATTCAGCAGAAAGGGTGAATTATTTTTTTAATTGCTCTTGGCCTTAAAAATATACACCCTTACATCTCCAAAGTGCAGTCCAGAATTATCCCTGATGCATTAGAAAGTAAGCAAACCCCTTCAAAAGCTCATTTTAACCTAGGCTGCAGCGGGCACCTTGGAATTAAAAGCATGAGGTCTGCATCCTCATTGGGGTTGAATATAAGGCATAAACCAGTGAGAACACATGCCATCATGTCCTACCGGTGTGTTCTTGTGCTGAGACACCACACCGTTGCAATGCTTTAAAGTGAAACTGTTCAATAAGCAGGCAAAGCTCATTTGTTGGGTTGTCTTCTGTTTTGGCAGAGCAGCCCTTTTTACCTTTCATCTAAAGATCCTCCACTGATATAAGCAAACTGTGTCAGCTACGAGCACAATTTCTGTAGAAAAATAGATGTCCATGGGGATTGTCACCTTCTGCTCCATCAAGCAAGTGGCTAGAGGGAGTGATGAGGGTGAAGTTTTCAGGATTCAAGGATCAAACTCAATAGCAAGGCCCAGACCACAGCTTCAGGGTTTTCTTCTCTGGTTCTTGTACAGCCCACAAGCTTGTAGCTGGGATCCCACTAGTATATATTAATAGCAATTGTGTAGCTCTGTGTTTTAGTTTCCAGGTATTGTTTCCACAGGCACGTCTGCACACAGTTGCACAAACCAGGTCTCGTACAATTGGAGGGGATGCACCTCTGTGCAAAGGCTTTGCTGGTTTAGGTGCCCTACAGCAGGAGCAGGAAGGAAATGAGTCATTCAACCTTTTTGCTTTGGCTGCAGGTTTGCAGAACTGATGAGGAGGCACCAAAAAACAATAAAATACTTCCTCAATGGGCAACTTTTATGGTTCTTTCTGCACCCTGATATCGCTTTGGTGTTTTCTTTTCAAAAATCCAAATAACACTACAGGCCAGAGGAATGTGGCTGCATTTGATTCTATCAGGAGTATAAATGCATCATTTTGGAAGTAGCAGTTGCACCTTTATATATAAACTTGAGTTCTACTTTGCACTTAAAGCAAAGTTTTATTATTCCCTTTGTAATGAAGATAAAGCATGTGATCTCAGACTTAAAATACTACCTCTCTGAAGGGTATTCACTCTGTCTATTTTGAGATACTTCAGTATCTTAATTTGGTCCTCTTCATTCTTTTCAAAGGCTCCTCTCTCTTCAGTGACAGTTTATTGAACCATGCTCCTAACTTTCATCTTATGAAATGAAACTACATACTAAAAGAAGCTAAATTAGAGTTTATGAATACTCTTTTTGAATACGTTTGATGAGATTTTACCAGTTCATCCTTTTTTTCATTTAGGAAATATGTTAATCTAAAAATTAATCTAGTAATAAATTGTCACCTTGTCTGATCTTTTTTTCTTTTTTTTTGGCCCTAAATGATTTCAGTATGTGTCTTTCTCTTCATCTCATGTCTGGCTTTTCAAAGAGCATGGCTGATTATAAATTAACACCAAAAATGCTGGCCATTCATTAGGACTCTGGGAGACACAGGAATTCCTTGCATACTTTCTGCATAAACATCTGCTCTGGAGATGTTAGCAGTTCAAGAACATTTTTGTACTCTGCATGAATTGTTCAGATGGGAGTGGAGGGAAGTCTGATGTCACTGAGCTTGTACAAATTGTAGTTTTAACTCTTTAGGATCAGAAATAAAAATGTCTTATTTGTAACATCACTGACTACCTGTGTTGCACGCTCTGGTATCACAAGATCCTCATGTGTGGTTTAAACTTGTGGGGCAATCTTATACATAATAGGATTTTCTAAAATGTAGGTGTAATTCAGACTTTCCGTATTTTCTGCACATTTAAAATTCATAAGAATTTGCTACACTGAAAAAACCTGCAATTAGGTAATGATATGAACAATTGCATCTAATTATTGTGATTATCCCAGTTACAGAGAATTAAGCTGACAGATGAAGTATATTAAAAGGAACCATTATGATATTAATCATCAACCCTCCTCCATACTTAACTTGTATACCCCAGTGCTATTGGCTGTAAAGAGACAACGGTGCAAGAAAGAAGAGATGCGTGTCAAGCATTCCTGGCAGCAGATGACTTGGCCTAATGACTGTGGTCTTTTGAGGTTAGAAATGTGCTTGCTAACCTGGACGTTAGTGTTTGTGAAGCTTGGTGTCTCAGTTCCATTGTAAGCTAGGATATATCAGAAACAGCCATTAATGGATAAAAGTGGCAGGACCTTGGGACCAGTCTGCTACTGTTCCTCTTTTCTAACAGTGATAATCATGCCAAGTAATATTTTCATACCAGTAAGTCTAGTACGTTACTAGGTTCCCCAGTTAGGTTATTATTTCTCATTCATGCAATGTTAACTTCATATTAATGGTCAGATTTATTAAAACATTCACACAGTTATAAATCATATGTAGTTGTCTAGCATTGTGTGGCTGATCCATGCTGTCTACTGATGCACTGAACTGCATGTGTGATATTTTCTTTGAGCTTCTCATCCACTGTTAATAGATGAGCTTTTCATAGCTTTAAAAGAAGTATCTGGGGTCTGTGTGTTCCCCCCCCCCCACCCCCAATCTTGCTAATAAGTGTTTAAGACTAAATGTACTTTTCTGTACCGCTCTCTGGTAAAGACATTTTAATTATCCCAGAATCAAAATATTTAAAGTCAGGGAGTTCAACATTAGAGAGCTTACTTAAACCTAAATTTGTTAAAGCATAGAAATGCACAAAAATGACTCTCAGACACTCATAAATCTACCCTGTAGTGATTTAGGTACAGAAATTAGGTAAACAAATACGAAATAAAACTTTCAACACAAATTAAAATTAGTCTGAAGACAAAATTAGTGAGATGTCTAAATCATACTTAGTACCTGACCTTTGGACAGAGGTCAAATTCTTTAAGTGTCTCCTTTATACTGAAATTCCTAGTTATAATGAACTTTTTGGAATAACTAGAGAAACCTAGGTCTTTTATTCCCAAATCTTATGCATAATCTTGCTTTTTCCTCTATTTTCATACAATTTTTCAGTCTGAAATCAACGTGAGACTTTGTGAGCTGGTAACTCTTTAAGTCTTTAATTGTGACCAATACATTGATAGATGACTCTTTTGATTGTTTTATTGCTTTATGTGGTGGTTAGAGCTGTGCTTGGTTACTTAGTATAAGTGGAGGGAAAACCCCTCCAAATACTTAAGATATACAGAGTCAGGTAGGCATATTTCTGGCTTAGTTAGTCAAATTTATCTTCTGCTCAAGCAGAAATACCTCATTAATTTTAATGGGACATGTACGGGATTATTCCTGCAGCAGGTTTAGCTTTACACATCCCAGCATCTGTCGCTTCTTTTTCCTGTGGCCATGTATTAGTCTTCTGAATGGGGGTAACTGTTGCAATAAATGGTTTAAATGCAGATGGATACATCAACATCATTCAGTCTGAAGATATTTTGGCACAGCTGTCAGTGGTGATAAACAAGGCATCTGGCTGCCCTACCCGTTCTCTGAACTTTATGATACTGTGTTGTGTTAATTCCACTCCAGCCTAGTTTATAAACTACAGTGAATTACTTTGTCCAGTGTTGTCCACGAATGCAATAATCTCATTATTCTTGGAGAGTCATAAATCCCATTCCTGAGCTTTTTCCACTTTATCTCCTCAGGGAACCTGATTTCCAAAGGTGCTGAGCTCTGCTAGCTCCTGCCAAGCCATGACTGCTCTTCCCCACACTGCAATGTGCTTCTTGCAGGTGAAGGACCAGCAGCTGCCAGAAACCTGGAAGTGTTGGGAAAATTCACCAATAGGTAAATGTTGGGTGGAGCAGACTCAGTGGCAGCATCAGTCCTTTGAATCCCAGATCTTGCATAGGCGGGGAGTGCAATGTGTTATCAATAAGAACTACGTCCACCTAGTGAAAGACAGTACTGATAGCAAAACAGTAATGATAGCTTTACAAAAGGTAAGTCATCAGGGTGACTGAAGCTGGCCTCCTGAATTCATATATAGACTGCTTCATAAGAGCCCTGAGCAGTTCCCAAAATGTAAAAGGCAATTGAGAATTTTACATTTTGCTGTCCATCTATTATTGACTTATTTACATGACAGTTGGATGTAGAGAGACCTGATGATCTGAGGATGATAAGACACCCCATCTAAAACAGTAAACAGACTGGGAAAAGACATGAAAAAACATTTCAGTGAACAGCCAGACTATAACAGAAGTGTCTGAAAAATTCCAGTCCCACTTCTGCATTGATGTGAACTCTATTTAATACAACATTTTCTTTTGTGCTGGTTTCAGTAATTCTCCTGCTGACAAAAAAATAACACGTGGTTACCAAAGCTCCCGGCTGGCCATATAACCCCCAAACGCTTCTTACTCCTGCTGTGTCACTGCAGCAGAAATCTTGAGTCCTTTTTCCAAAGCAAACAAAGCGCTTTGCTGTTATCTTTGGGAGAGGCGGTTGGGAACATTTTTGTGATGAGGAGGGTGTGTGTGAGAGTCTGAAAGGCAGAGGGAGCCAGGAGGCATCTTCTCCATAAGAAATGGGCGGTGTAGCATTCCTCTGAGATGAAAAGCTACTCCTTCCACTACGTACAATTAAATCAACACTTTAGTCATGCTTTCAGAGTGGAGACAGGTAAACTGCTTTGCTTTGGGTTTGCTGTGATTTACGGTTCACTGTTGAATTGAAACCTGCAAACGTTTTTGGCTTTGAACTCTGCAGATGCTCTTTGCTGCCTGGGCTGGGCTGTGTGTACACAAACAAAGGAGGAGAATGCAAAGGGGTGTATGTGTATGAGAAAAGGGTGCTCTCCTTGATTTTCCGCAACTCCAGTTCTGCTGAACGTCTTGGTACCTCTGCATATGGATGAGTTGGAGGGTGTGTTACAGAGGGAGGCAGGCTCCTCACCCAGCCTGGCTGACATTTAACTCCTTCCAAGCTCACTTATATGGCTAGAGCGCAAGTGGGCTGATCAAGGTGCGTCCTGGCTTTAAGGACTTGTCCCTCAGTAAAATATCATGGCGCTGACCTTGTACTCTTTAGGTGGCAGCTTTGCTTTGGGAAGGCAGTGCCAGCCCTACAGCCTGTCTCCAGGCCTAGAAGTGCCCTGACTCTGCTTCTTGATGAGCTCAGAAAATGATGGTATAGACAAGAAAAAAGCAGGGTGCCCAAAGCAGGCTTTGAGGTTTTCTATTCATTTCAAATGTAATTGCTTTTGTCTGATGGTGTGCACTTTGGTGTTTGAGTGTGTTTGGCTGGAAGGTGAATTGGTGCAATGAGTGCAATGAAAAGGCCTGTCTTAAACAGCCTCAGCAAAGAGCTGAGTGTGGCTCTTTCTTGCTGTCTTTGCTGGGAGGTCTTTGAGCCCAAGTCTGGGTGGCTGAGCCAAATTAAAGCAGCTGTGAAGCAAAATGGGCTTTGTTAGGCCTTTGTGCCTCTTTTAATCAGGATCTGGAGGTACCAGAGTTGTCACTGACACAAGCCTGAAGCTCCAGACTGAGAAAAGGCCTTTTGTGATAGTCTGGGAGGATGATCCAAGTATTGCAATATGTCCCCTCTTCCTTTCTCCACCTCCCAGGAACCTCATCGCCCCACCCTGAGAGCAACTTGGGAGCAGCAGCTGCTTAGCTCCTGCTGCCACAGGCATGTTTGTGCAGCAAATCCATATGCACATAGTCTGAAGAGAAACCCCAAGGATGGTCTCACAGCACCTCTGGCCTCTTGCTGTTCAGAGATTCCTGCTCAAGAAATGCATCCTCCCTCCACCCCTCTCCAGTGCAACTGAGAAATGGGAGTCCTGCTCCCTCCTCTAGCCCTGAGAGCCCTCTTCTGTGGCCGAGGAGAGGGGAGATCTGGGAGCAGGATGGAGGAGCTGTGTTTTCCCTCCCTCCTGGGTGCTAGAGCCTCAAGGGATAATTTTCCTGGGAGGAGAAAGACTGAGGAGAAAGAAACAAAAAATAACAGGTTGCTTATTTCTTGAGTCATTGCCATGTCTATGTTTCTTTCCACACTTGAGAAAATTTTGTGATG
Source organism: Buteo buteo (assembly GCF_964188355.1). Lineage (NCBI taxonomy): Eukaryota > Metazoa > Chordata > Aves > Accipitriformes > Accipitridae > Buteo > Buteo buteo. The sequence continues at coordinate 5,882,659 of NC_134172.1, read as the reverse complement.
TCGACTTTGAGTCCTTTCCTATCCTCTCCCTCCTCTACTGGCATTTCTAAATATTCCCTTTAATGAATTATTCTGCATATGGGTCCCATCCTATAGCTCCTACCCATGCAAACAAGGAGAACAAACCCTGTGCATCGAGGCCAAGAAGTCCTACAACTGCCTGCTCCTCTCCTTGGTCTACATGCCCTTATGCCATCATTTTAATTTTTATTGGTATTCTACTTTCTCATCCCAACCTTGCCTTCCTTTTGGGATGGTAGTGAGGAGGAGCTTAGGTTCAGGTACAGCTGTGGGCAGCCAGGATCCTGACTCCAAGGAATACCGGAAAGGTGGAGAACAGGAGCTGAACAGGCTGAGACGCCACAGGGGATTCCTCACATTCCTCTTCAGCCGGGCAAGACGGTTTGGGGATTAAAATCCATGACAACAATAGCAGGGAAATAAAGCGGCTTCCTAAATCTGGGGGAGCCATTAAATGTAATAACCTGCAGCCTGCGGAAAGCTGGGAGACACCAAGCTGGGCTCAGCGGTGAAGTCACTGCTTGTGGGTGGTGCACACAGGAGTCAGAGGGAATAAATCCAGCCCTCCTTGTAATCTATAATGTATTTGTGGAATTCAGGAAAGCAGGTTTTTCTGTTAGGTTTTATCTTCATTGCTAAAAAAGGTATGTTCCTCCTGTGAAACAATCCGTCCATGTTAACTCGCCTGCTGTAAAATCCTGGAGGAGGCAATTTTATCAAGGAGTAAATAGAGCTAAGTCAGCATGGGCAGAGAGTATGCAGTCACCTCGCTCAGTTACCTTCCAATAAAAGAAAAGATTTTGCAGTCCTGTTGTTATCTCACTGTAGAAGTTAATTTTTAAAGCACAGAAGACAAACTTGCAGTGCCTAGAAAAGCTATTGAAATGCCACGTTATGGATGTTGGGACCGATCTGCTCAGAATAAATTGTATGCCTTCTTTGACCCATAGCAACAGTATTACTGCTGTGAGTAGAGACAACATGCACAAAGGAATGCTGTTTAATTTTAATCATACTGAACTCTCCCCTTCGAATCCTGGTTTGATCTCGAAGATCAAGAGCCACAAAACTGGTTTTGAGCATGATGGTGGGTAGAGCTTAGGAGCTGTATTCAGGACAGGGAAGAAGCAGTCAGAAATTCAGACAGCTTTTAAAAAATAAGCAAAGATACAGTAACAGTCGACAGCAGCTACATATTAACTACACATTTGGTTATAAAATTAATTGCTTTTTTAGGGCTTCCAGATGAACGCTGACTTTTTGCAGTTCTGTCACCAGTTTTAAACTTACCACTCAGCTGTGATGCTGGTTTAACTAGTTAGAAAGCAATCCCCCTTCACACCTTGCACCTTCTGGATCTTCCAAAATCCAGACCAGGATGGAATACAATAAGTGCAGTACTCCAAAATGGGGCTCAGAGCCTTGATTCATATGACATTCTTAAACTGCTCTATTATTCTTAGAATACTGTTTGTTAGTAGGATTTCTGCAGCTCACAGGAGCCCCGTAGCTCCTCATGTCACTTTGGTTTCATTGTTATTCTGGACATATATTGGTTTCAGCAATGCAAAGGAAGGGGAATTCAAGCGCATATGGTGTGCATGCAGAAATATAGCTAAAAGGACAGTTGCTTTCTGAAACAAGGCTCTTATGAGATCTGTGCTGCGCGATCTCAGCTTCTGGGTGTTTGCTGCAGGATATCACCATCTCTTATGGTGACTGCTGTACTTTCTGATGAATGCAAGAAATGCAAGGCTGCCTGTGAGTACCAGACTTGCTCTGAGCACATATACAATATCAAGCCCCTCAAGGATTTAGTGATGACTTAGCTTAGTGTGGCAGAAAGGTCCCACAGTGCTCAAAGCAGCCTAAATAGTGATCTTCTGGATGTGTACAGAAGCAAAGAGAGTAAGTGTAATGGGGAAAAGTGAAAAGTTGGGCAAGGTTTTGGGAATCCTCCTAACACACACCATTTCTGCTACCACTTGTGCTACCACCATGGAGAAGGCAGCATGGCAAGAAGGAAGCACAAGAAGATACAAGTGGGCTGTCATGAAGGGGTAAATGCAGGGGATCATTTTCAAATCTAAAGGGATGATGGCAGAGAAACTGTCTCGCTCACTTGGTGGTGCTCTGTCCAGCCTGAGGCAGGCAGTGCAATCACAGTGGTGCTCACAGCAGTGCAGGGAAGCGATGGTCACGTCTTGGTGCCATTGTGCCCTACACTGCTGTGATGGGGTTCTATCCAGAGTATGGTCCTCATCATTTCTGGGACTAAAGTAGCTCTCTTACGTCTTCCCCCTTTGCCACAGAGAGCATAGGGATACTGGCTGGTGTGTCTCTAAGTGAGGGGCTTGTGTTAGGCAATGTGGTGTGACATAGAGAAGAGCGAAGGAGTTACTATAATACCATTTCAGTCAGCACTTTCAAACAGTCCTTCTCTACTTTTCCTCCCTTGTGAAAACTGTAATGTCCTCATCACCTCAGCTTTATTGGAATTTCCAGTCTGGCTGACTCATCCACCAGCCTCTTGTACACTCCCTCCAGTACTCTTCCCCATCAGCTAAAAGGGCGACAGGTTTTGGTGGTGTCCTCTGGAAATCCCCCTACCTTGAGGCTTTTAAGGCTGTACGAGGAATCTCTTAGGTGCCTCCAGCTGCTGTCCTGCCTGCCAGCAGCCAACCTTGCAGCCAAACAGTTTGCCCCTGTCCGAGTCAATGTTTCCTGACTGTGGGTTTGCAAAAGGGATGCTCCTTCCTGGCTCCTTTGGAAAGTGTCTAGTGGGAGATGAGCCCCCCATGCCATGCTGGTGGCTGTGAGGTAGAAGAGTAGGCTTTTGAGGAGTCACAGGGTGAAATCTCTGCTCTTTTTTTTTCTCCACTTGTTTGGTTTTGTTAGTTTTGTACGAGCACAGGAGTTTTGCTATATTAGGGCAATTTTCCTTGGGTGGTGGCAGCAGCCTTATATTTGTGGACTGTAAAACTATCTGAGAGCAGCATCTGGTCTCTCAAAGGAGCAGCCCAATTTCTGGCAGGGAGGGACAAACAGTCCTAGTCTCAAAGTATTTTTCACCATGTGTCTCCCAGATCAGTCACCATCAGAGAGGGACTTTTCCCTTCTGTCAGTGGAGCTGCTGGGTTTACAGCTGCTGAGGAATGAGGGCTTTGAATCTGCCAACAACTCCATCAATTGTTTGCATCAAAATAAACTAAATAACTAGAAATGGAAATAAACAACAGCAAAACAAGAACTGAAAACCTCCCCCAAGCATTCAAGTAGAGGGAAACTTTATTTTCCTGCGCTGGATTCCCTTTCTTTCCCCCTCCCTGTTTGCAGGCATTGTCTTTCTACCTTTAAAAAATATCTAATTCAAGAGTAGGGGACAGAGTGGAAGAAATCAGTTCCACTCAGTAAAAGCCTCGGGACAGTGCAGTTTTTTCTGCTTTCTGTCTCCCTGTCTCAAACACAAAGCTTGTAACTTTTCTTCTGCTTTAAGCTCATGCCTCTGTGAGAGTTTGTGGTTACAGCTTCTATTTCTACCTTGGTAATTTCTGACCTGTTTTGTTTTGTTTTGTTTTTTTCCCTGTGGAAAGAAATATGCCCCCACCAGTGTCTAAAAGCTCTTTAGACCTAGACTTTTATCATTGGCATCTGTTTAAGGCCCTTTCCTTGATCTGGGGACCACGAAGGGTAGATTTGCAGTACTCGGTGTCTTCTGGAAGCCTTGCCCAGAAAGGAGCGGAACATGAAAACGTGCCAGCGACAGGAAAAGAGGCATCGTTGTCAAGCTGCAGCGGTAGCAAAATGCAGGAGGCTGGGCCAGCGGTGAAGACGCCAATTTTCAGCTGGGAGGAGCCAGGGCCAGCGCGGCGCTGGGGCTCGGGTGCTTGGCCTTAGTCGATGCGCTGGGCAGGCGGTGGCGTGCGGATGCGGGAGAGAAATAAATGAGGAGTCATAGCGAAGACGCATTTCCAGCCAAGGGGAAGGAGCAGGCCTCTCCGAAGGGAGCTGACGTTGGGGATTACTGGAGCAGAGAGCAGGGGGAGCCTCACGGGTCTGGCTTCCACCCCAGGCCAGTGCTAACATCTGGGCACAGCTGTTTCCTGGAGCCCTTTCTGCTGCTGCACATCGGCTTGTTTTGCAGCAATGGAATCAAATGGCACTTTCCTCGCTTGCAACAGTAAGTCTGTACAAATGTCCTTGCATTTCAGCTCTCTTATCTTGTCCAAGAGCTTTGTTTTTCTTCTCTCTTCTCCTCCCTCTTTTGCCTCCCCATTGTCTCATTTGGAAGTAATACAGCATTTAATCAGTGTTACAGAGAGAGATGACAGATTTTTCTCTGTTGATAGGGTTAGCTGTGTTGGTAGGAAGGGTGTCTTGGCTGGATAAGTGTCTGCAAGTCCAGAAAAGTTGATTCAAATCTCCTTCCCCTTATGGTGAAACAGAGTGGGATGGATGCTCAACTGAGTAAACTCTCTGGGCTCTGGTGAAGACAGCAGAGCAAGATAAATCACCTCAGCTCAGGGTCTGTCCCCAAGACTCTCCATAAATGTTAAGTACAAAATAAGGAATGTTTCTAAAAAAAAGAAGAAATCCTCTCTGCCCTTCCAGCAAGTGAGGTTTAAGAAGATTCAATTGGTACTGAGACTGTGAGGCTTGTCTGATAGACAGGGTAATGAAATATCTCTTATTCCCTTGTCTGACCTTAATATATTGCTTTGTTACCTCTTCATTGCGTTTTACTTACTCTGATGAGCAGAAACAACTCAGGGCTGTGATAGCTACAGATTGAAATGGGATATTGTGATCGCATAGAAATGGGAAAAGTTTTCAGTGCTTATTTTTATTTCATGAGATAGGTGCTTTCTTACTATCGACAAACTGTAAACAAAAATAAACTAATAGAGCAATAAGTGACTGACAATAAATATAATCAGTTTAGCATTATCAGGAGAAATGTGAAAAGATTCCCCCAGGCTCAAGAAATCTTCCCTCTGATTTTCCCAGATGCTAGAAATCTGACAGGAAGGTGAAACAGAGGTTAATGTTATACTTTTTGTAGGTATCTCATTCATTATACAACGACTAGGGAAAGAAAGCTAAGAAATACATCTGGAACTATTAAAGTATTTCCTATTCTGTCCTGTGGGTCATTTTTCAGTAAATATTTTTTAGTCTTCTGGGGTTAGAAACCAAGAAGAATTCAGTGGCTGTTTGTTAATCTACACAAGTGTTGAATGAGCCAAGCTTTTAAAAAAATATTTACTGAAATTCCTTGACACATATCACATACAAGTGCCAAAGTGACTCTGAATGCCAGACTACTTAGACAAGAGAAGTTGCTCACGTGTTTGTTTGTTAGCCGTATCACACTTGTGCTATGTAGTTTGTCAGAAATTTCTCAGATACTATGGTTTATAGATACGTTTTGTGTATGGCTGTATGTTGAATTTCAGTTGCTTTCTTTCAATTTGTCTCTTTTTTTTTCCAACATAGATACAACAACAAGCTGTATTTACCATGTCAGAATTAATCACAGGCACATGATTCAGTCTCATTAAAATATCTGACAATCAGTAGGAGACACCTGAGATACATTCTGGTAGCAGAAGCAGGTATTAGTGTAGATGAGAGTTTCTGAAAACTTTGTATAGTTTTGTTTACTGTGCATTTGGATGGAGAACTGAGTCCCGGGAAGAAAACTGAGCACGCTCCCTTGTCCGCAGAGCCAGAGTAGCTGCTGTGATTTAGCAGTCTGTGCCTTTTATTTTGAATGTGTTTAATTTGGCTGGATGGGTTTCTCATTGCTTATTTTATAAAGGGTCATCTACATATAGTATGCAATGAATCTGCTAGACTCTGTGGGTTATTAATAATCTTTCTCTTGCCTCATGAAGTTGGTTTGTTTCTGAACTGGGAGCCCTTGTGCTCGCACAAATTATGGAATAGCTAATTTGTACTATGCCTTATTCTTATACACTGACTTTTTCATCCAAGACACTGTGTACATTGTGCATGAAATGCCACAGCCCCGTTATGGGAATGCCCTCTGCCGCAGCCCAGGATGAGAATCAGCAGGGAAGGGTTAGTAAAATCCTACAAAACAAGCCATTTCCTTATTTCTTCTGTCAGCTAGTCCTGATGATTAACTTTTAGATTTAAATTTCCAAATGAATCATCTCCACCTGCCCTTCTTAGCTGGGAGCACTGAGGAGGCTCCTTCTGGGCTTCAACCTCCGTGGGTGGAGATAATGCTACTTCAGATCAGCTGGGATGTGCTCTGAACCAGTCGGTGACTTTGGTCTCCGTTCCTACAAACAAAATTCTCCTAGCACACCCCATTTGATACAGGTTGTGCCTGATGCGTTATGTGGGAGTTTTTTGAGCCATACTGTTTCTAGCAGTGCAGAAGAATTTGCATGCTGACACTTCTCAGTACATTAAACAGGCAACTCGTCCCCTTTTCAGACAGGACAAGTAAAACTCCTTTTTTTTTTTTTTTTGTTTTGACGCAAAAGCTGCTATATTTCCAATCTGAGCAATGTCTTCTAGTAAAACTAAAGCCTGCAGTTGGTTTTGAGATTATTGCTGGTGTGCAAAGCCCAAACATCAGGCCCAAAAGCAGATGAGTCAGGGCAAGAAGATGCTTGGGGAAAAATAGATTTTAATGAGGAAATGAAAGAGGAGGAAGGAGGAAATGCAGTCGCTTGGAAAACTGCTGTAAGTAGTAGAGATGAAAGGATACAGCCAACTACAGGGAAAAGCAAGAGGGAGAGGTGTGTGGGGAAGAGATGGTTTGTGCAATATCCAGAAACTCAGCTGACTGGATAGGCAGCTCTTGGAGCCAAAGGTGTCATGATTTGGGAGCAAAGTATAGTTTCTTTTACAGGGAGATCAAAATATATAAACATGTATTTATGAAGGAAAGCTACAGACAAATACCTGGTGACTTGATCATCCAGGGTGGGATTCAGCTGACTAAATGTAGGTATCTGCAAGAAAATTTAGGCTTATAGGGATCTAGACAGGTGAATTGTACCCTGTCTTCTGGCTCCTTGTTCCATGCACTGTAGACATCTAAATACTGCAAGACTAACCCCCAGCCCATGGGTCTTCTAGGTCCTTACCGTAGGTGGAGGGTCTCAGTCCTTACTTGGTCAAGCCCACCAGAATGGAAGGCTGCAGACTTTGGTCAAACACAGAGGTTTCTCTTTTTCTTTATGCAGGTAGAGAAGATTTTGCCACAGTTTCTTCCAAACTGAGATACTTCCACACTTTAAATGAGCCAGTTTAGACAATCTGTGTGGGGAAATTGTCACACCTTGGGCTGCCCCTCACATGGGTACCTTTTAAAGCCCTGTATTGAGATACCAAACAACAAGTCTCGTTGGCTGTTTTTGGCTAAAGTTACAGGGTGCTGAAATTCCAGATAAATCACTTAAGGGAAAAAAAAGGATTTTTCCCCTAGTTTTGCATAATTCAGTTATGCAATTTAATTATTGCACAAATTTTGCCCTGCTACAGAATGGTGAGAGTGACCTGCATTTCACCTGTAGAAGAAATTTCAGGTCCTGAAAAAAATGTCGAGAAAAGCTGTTTAAGTGGCCTTAAAAAAATGAAGCTGGGACCCATCTACAATTGACTTTGGTTTTATGAAGAGAACATCTTCATCAGCATGTGCCCAGAAATATGTCTTAGGAGTTAGGCAACTAAGCTGCATGAGTGCTCCTGGCTCTTGGTGCTGGTCCTATCCATCAAGTTGATATCCTTCTTTTCAATTACTTTCTTCTCACCCTTCACAGCAGCTACTGGAAAAGCTGTAATTTACTGCAAGCCGGTGTTTGTTTTAGTGCCTCTCACTGCAGCCAAAGCTCTATGTGCATCGTGGTGGAGGGACCAGTGGAAGGATGGAACCAAACCTTCAGTCTGGTTTTGAGTTCCTGAGTGCAACAAACTTTAGTTAGGTGTTTCACCTGGATTTCATCAAGAGCACAGGGCAGTAGCTTTTGATGGGTCACAGACAGTGCTGTGCATAGATCCAAGCTCCCTTCGAGTGACCCAGACTGGCAGAAAGATTTATGAAGGTTTTCACAAATAAAGGTCACAATTTGAACTGTCTGTGAAATGTCTAAGCAGGCAGCCTGGCTTCATCTATACAAAACAGTGCCAGGGCTCTGCACTGTTTAACTGCCAGCACATTCCCCAGCATGGTTTTGATCCACAGCAAGCTAGCACGTAGCAGATCTGGGTGATGGCATGGGCCTGCAATCCTTCCCAGTAGGCAGTCTGGATATAGCCAGCCTGATTTGAGGAAGGATGGCTGGGCTGCATGGATTGATCAGAGCAGAGCTGGAGAAGGGACTATTGTCCTCCCAGAAACCTTGCAGACAAGGCGAGACAGCCAAAGGATACAGAGAGAAAGTGGGGCTGAGAAATATTGGGCAGGGTGACAGTGCTGATCTCAGTACACCAGAAACCTGCCCATCATACGGCTTCTTGCCAGCATGCCAGAAGAGGAAGGTTTTAGGCAGTGATTTGAAGGACAGCCACAAGATGATACTTGGGGAGAACTCCGATATGAAACTTTAAGGTCACCCTGCCCCGGCTCAGCAGGACCTCTCAAGCACCCTGGAAGGGAAGTAGAGTGGGCAAAAGCCAATGTAAGGAAGAGAATGAGGTTTGCTGATACTGCCACAGGCTTTGTGGAGAAGCCCATTCTCAGTGTCACCACAAGGTGGAACTTGGTACATACCACATGCACCGGAGATGCACCCACCATCAACAAGCAGCATCATCTTTGGCCAGAGATGCACAGATGCTTATGGTCTCAGCACCCACTCCCTGGTCCCAACTCCCCCGGAGGGAGCAAGAAGGGGAGCACTGGTGTAGAGGAGCCATTGGCATTTTTTGTTGGTGGTGAGAAACTGGCTGTTCTCAAGCTGTGCTGTGCCAACAGCAAGGCTGGTCCTCAGAGGATGTGAGGTGTGACTGGGGAGAATAAAGCTGAGAGCAGTGAGTGATGTCCTGGGGGTAGCAAGGAAGGAGGAAGGAACGAGGTTTCTACAGGTGGGATGTGAGAGGGCATGAATGAAGTGAAGAATGGACTCCAGAGGGAAAGGCAGGGCAGGTGGGACCCTGCAGACGTGGAAGGATCCTTGCTGTCCTGTCCTTCCCACAGGGTCTCAGCTGGAAGACAACTCGCCATTGCTGGGACCACACTGATCCCAGGCCTGCTAAAGAGCTGATATAAAAGCCATGTTGGATATAACCATGGGGTGATGGCAGATGACAAAAAGGGCCTCTGCAGATGCACTTCACAGGTAACATCAGTGATTTGCAAAAGCACTGGAGAAACCAACTAAATCCTCATCACTTGATAGGTTTTCTGCTTTTCCAAACAGCAGCCACTGCCCAGTGCTGCAGCCACTTGTGCTCATTTCCAAGCAGCCGCTGCACTGAAAATACTCATACTAGGTGTGCAAAAGTAATCTTAAAACTTTATTTACCATGAGGAACTTCAGTTTCTGAGTGCTCCATCAACTTAACAAGTGATGGCAGGTTGTCATGTTACTACAGACCAGCTGAATACAGCTTTTCCAAACTCTCATCGATTCTGAGTTCACCTAGATTGAATGGTCTCACACTTGCTGAGGACTAGGAATATGTAGGGGCAGACATTACAGTTCCTTAATGAGCAGTAATACTCTGATTGCTCTATTACTCTTGTTAAAATAATTCTGTTGAATTTCACTGTGAGGGAGCCTGGGAAGAAAGATGAAATTACAGTGTTCAAAGAACAGCATCATGTAAAATAGACCTAATTTTTTCTTCTTGGTAACAAATACAGAGCAAGGCACAACCTTTGGCCTCTTTTAGTGGGAAAATCTCCCCTTTATTTGTTATTTGTTATGTAACTGCCATAGGCATTACTAGTCATAAAAGAGTAATTTACATCAGGTGCATGATGCAGTGGGGAAGTAGTGAGGTCATCACCAGCACAGGTATTTTCATTCCAGTCCTAAATTATCACAAGTCTGGGCAAATCAGCAGCTGACTTCTGTCATGTCATTTGTGTCAGCGTGGTGTAAAGAGACTATAATCAGTATTAGGGTTGCACCACTTTTGGTGTTGCCCAAATGTGGTAGTGATGGGAGAACAGGTTCAGCCCCAAAGAGCTCAAAACCAACCTGCTTCTTCCTCTGTGAAGTGGTAATAGCTTCCTTAGCTCCTTTGTATAAGGATATGACGGAGATTAATTAATTTTGGAAAATTGTCTGAAGAGCAGCCTGTGCATTAATAGTTTTCTCACATAGCCCGTTTCCTACCAGAATCTACAGCCTTTCTATCTCAAGTGCCTGTTTCCTGTGCATTAAAGCATTTTGCTAACTTTGGGACCATGTTCTGACATCCTCATTCACACTGATTTCCATTTGCTCTGTGAGTAATCCAGCTGGAATCGATAGGATGATTAGCACAGCCCCAATCCTGGGCATGGGGACATGAATAACTTCACTCATGTGACTAGTGCCATTTATTTAAGTGGGATTGGTCACATGGGTAATATTGCATGCTTGAGTGTTTGCAGGCTTCGGACCAAGTCAGGTGTTACCTGCAATGAATAAGGGTTGGAGAATTTTTCCCTAAGCCATTTGCAGGAATCACTTCCTCTAGCACTGGAGTGTGATGCAGCATCATGTCACATCAATAACCAATGCCATGTAACCCACAGCGTCACACTTATCCATCAGGCTTCGTCTATGAGATGTGACATTGTCTTTGAATGACCTCAAGAACACAATACATCCAGAACTGTTGTTTCCCAAAGCAGGGCGTTTCTAGCCCAATGATCTCATCTTCATTTTCAAAACAAACTGATTTTAACTACCTTGCATCTCTGAAGCCCTCACAACAGTAAAACCCGCACACTGCTGTTCTGGAGAAGTATCTAAACTCAGTGAATGCTGATCCTGTGCTTTGTGTATGTGCAAACTTCAGGGATAAGTACAGTGAAATGTTCTCTGAGGGCCTGGAAAGCCCTGAGCAGTGCTGTCACTGGCACTGACTATTAGGAATTAATGAGAAAATGAAGCAGAGGGGCTCTCAGTGCTCCCAAATCGATCCCTATGGGACTCTGGCTGCTGCTGGATAGGAGAACTGGTGCACAGAAGCAAATTGTTTTGCTAAGGCAAGTACGGGAGACTACTCTCTTCCCCATTCCTGTAATTAGATCAGTCCTCTCCAGTACAATGTGAAATACGGGAAGTGCTCAGAGACTGCTAGCTAATAAATATCATCTAGCTATTACGTCATGGTGCCCACCTCCTAGCCAGGGCAAAAGCAAAGCTCCCAGCTCCCAGGGGAGCACCACAGAGTTTACGGCTCTAACATCCAGCCCCTGTAGGTATGGGGGGCTCAGAAAAGGCTGGAGGTGTTTCCTCAAACACCTACTGACTGCCTGGCTAACATGTTCAGCAATGTCCCATCCAGAACATGCCTTTATTCTCCTTTGCTGTCTATGATTTATAGTTGCTATGTGTAAAAAAGACGTTATTTGTTGTACTGCTGTTCAAGGCCATGCAATGGCTCTACCTTGTCCCCAGAGAGTTTCTTACATGCAGCGTATGGTAGTGATTACTGACTCTGATCCTGTCCTTGTTCTGGTCAAATAAACCAGTCCTCTGTGCTTACCTGTGAGTGTTGGTAGGGCTTCCTTCAAAATGCGGAGAAAGAAAGGGAAAATGGCTGGATTGCCAGACACCAGAAAAAAAGAATAAGTTTCTAAAACCTGTGTTGAATATGACAGGGCGTTGGTGATGGAAAGCCTTTGATTAGGTCTCCAGCAGAAATAGTGACATGTGGTTTGCTGTCAAGTTTCTCAAGCATGTGCTGGTTCTGCAGTAAGGGACATTCACCCCAGCTTGACTCCATCTCCCAGCAGTATCTTCACCTTTGGCTTGCCTGGCAGGGCAGCAGCTAACAAAGGCAGTAAAAAAAAATAGTCTGTAACAAGGTCTATAAACTCACCTGGGATGGAACAGTTTAATAAGTATAGCTGCCGTGTTTCAACACAGAAGGGGTCATGGCTAGGGAAGAGATGGATTTTAGTGCCAGCCATTGCCAGGACAGTGGGCAATTGTCATGAGTTTCAGCAAAGGAAATTTATACTGGTCATAACGAACAAATTCTTCACTAAGAACATCTAAGCTCTTGCACAGGGATCTAGATTGGCTGCGGAGTCTCCGTCCTTAGAGATATCCAAAACTCACCTCGACAAGGCTGTGAGCAACCTGATCTACCTTTGAAGGTGACCCCACTTTGATTGGGTGGTTGAACTAAAGAGCCCCAGAGGTCCATTCCAACCTTAATTATTCTCTGATTCTGTGTAATCAGTGACCTATTAAACTACCGATGGGGGCTTATTCCTGTACCAGACTGCAGGGTAAAGTCGAATTACAAAAATAAACGCAGAGCTATGCAGAAAGGCAGAGTAAGTGACTCACCCAAGTCACACAGGAAATCAGTGGCAGAGAAGACGCTCTCCAGAGTCTTGGGAAAATGCTCTCCTCTAGGCGGAAAAAGAAGAGCATTAAAACACAGTTTCCGAGCAGCTTTGGGGATACGTGTGCCCTGGCTAAAAGGTGTTTTTAGCTCCCCGTTCGTTGCAAGTCAGTGGGAACGGCACGGAGCCGCTTTGCACAGAAGAGGAAGGGCGGAGGCAGGCTCCCTCCCATCCAGGCGTTTGTGGGCAGGCGGAGCTGACAAGCCCCAGGCACTGATTAGGAGCCACAAAACAACGTTTGGGACTCCTCCAGCCCCTGGAGATGATGCATAAAAACCCACTGGCGTATGACTGTAGGAAAACTTGTTCCTTCTACCTAGGCAGCTGCCGGCAGGCGCCTCAGTCTAATTTTGCGTGCTGGTGAGCAAAGCAGGAGGAGAGACTTCCCACCGTCCCACCCCCGGCCGGACTCTGCCCTCCCCTGCCGTCCTCTGCCTTCGTTCCCTCCTCGGAGCCCCGTTTGACACCGAGCACGCCGGAGGCTCCTGGATGAGCAGGGATCCCTGCAGGGGCGGCGTGGCCCCCCCCCGTCCTTCCCGACGCCTTTCCCCGAGCCCCAGGCTGGATGATGCAGTGCTTCCGAAGGCAGCCCAAGCGCAGCGTGTCCCAGGAAAACATCCTACGGGAGCAGAGTCGTAGAGTGGCCGCCTTGAACGGCATCAGGCTGGGTAAGGGACAAGTTGGTTAGACCCCCCGGCACTTCCACGCTCTGGCAGCCGCTTGATTTCTGCCTCTTTTCCCTGCGCGGAGGCAGTGCTCCACCCTAAAGGCAGCTCCAAGGTTATTTTTAAACTCCCGAGGTTTCTTTTCCTTTCCTTTGCCTGTAACCACCCGCCAGATTTGTAAACCGCTCCGTTCGAGGCATCAAAGAAAGTGGGACCTCTTCGGCAAAGGGTTGGTTTCCAGATTTCTTAGTGGGCTTTCTGAACTGTCGCTGGTTGAGGTTGGTTGGGGAAGTCAGTGCCCTTTTCCTGCCTGATTTTAGGACTTCTCAGTGGTGTATTGCCAGTTGCTATAGGAGCCCAAGGAACCACGCAGAGGTCTGCATTCACCAGATGAAAAGAAAGAGGAAACCCGGGGAGTTTCTGTATCTGGCCATGAACTCATTGCTGGTTCCTGCTGTCTGGAAAGACAGCCCAAGTGGATGCGAGTCCCTTGATTTCTGTGGCTACAGAGCAGGTGGAAATGGAAAATTGCCATTTACCCACCCAAGTTCTTTGGATTTTATCAGAAAGGCCTTCTGCCCTTTTAAACCAGAAAACCTGAGTTATGCCTGGCCTTAAACCAGGTGGGAGGGGGAGAGCAGGCAGGAGGAGGCTTGTATTGTAGCGGTTGTAATTAACGTGTTTATATCAGATCAGCAAATTTGCAAGTGAGCAATGCAGAAATACAGATTATTACTATATTCTATAGACATCATTCTATCTCCTTAGTGAACTCAAAGCCTGGCTTCTACCGTGACAGCTATCGTTTTATTGTGTTTCCTGCTTGCTGTAAACCTGAGATGGATAATACGAAGGTTAAGATTTTTGATGTCTTAGTGTCTAAACCTTCATAGTGCAGTATATTAACTTCATGGTTATTGCAGTGCTGTGTGTGCTTGAGGGACTCCTACCTTTGCCAAACATGATTTTCACTCTGAACATTACTGCACGCTAAATACATCCCATTTAGAAAGTGATTGATATTTTGCGAGGAGGGGGGCCTGACCCTTGAAACACACTCTGTAAATTTGCATGCCAAGTATGTATTTGGTATTTCACAGAGGATGCTAAGAAAGACACAGTCCTGCCACATGTTTCAGGCAGGATTTGGACATCTATTTCAGTGTGGTGATTGTGCTTCTCATGCCTAGTGTTGTTATATAGTTGGAAACCAATATCCTTGTCCTGCTGCACAGTATTTTTTAATTTTTAAATGATGTGTGTGTATGATGACTCTGGTTTCTTTTACACAAGTTTCCATTGCTGTGAGATGGAGCTCTGGACTGCAGACCTCCTTAGCTCCATGGGGTTGTTGGGCAGAAATGCTCAGGAGCTGGTTCAGGCATAAAACCCAAACTGAGGTTTCTGCTGGGAAAAGGTGGGTTTTTTTCTGGAAAGCAATTCAAATGACCAGCTGAGAGTAATGTCGCACTGGCACATCAGGGGTGTGTTTGTGGTTCCTCTATCAGGAGATCAGAGCATCTTCTGCTCCATCTCTGGCCTAACAAAATGCTGGTGCTTTGTAGATAGGAATAGAGAAGCTAAGTGACTTACCCAAGGTCATTTAAAAAGTCTGTGGCAGTGCTTGGACTGGGCATAGGAGGCAGGGCCCAAAACACTGTCCCTCTTTCCTGACCAGTTTAGCTGTCTGAGCTTGAACTGCTGCTAGACAGATGCAAAACAGGCTTGAAACAGGCTGTGCCCACCCAGCTAAGGGGATGGTCCTCCTTCCTCTGGGCCCACTGTTGGGTGCTTCAGTCAGTACTTGGGGTCACCACCAGCAGCGATCAGCTCTGGGTGACTGCTCTCTATCTGAAAGGCTTCCCATGTCAAAGCAATGACAGAGCTGTTAGACACCCATGATTAGCCCTCTCACCCTTTCCTGGCCAAACCCGCTGTCTCCTATAAGCAAGCTTGTCCTCATCCCCTCCCTGGCTTGTCTCACTGCCCTCTGACTGACGCTCCCTGCCATCTTTGATCTTTGCCATGCTTTCACCATGCACCATCCCTCTTCATCGTTCCCTCCTGCTCTTGTGAAGTGCAGTGGCCTCCTTTGCCAAGTCATTTAACCTGGCCTGGTCCTCAGGCACAGCGACCAAGGGTGAGTGGGAGGGCTGCTCCCAACCTGTAGTCAGATCCTCTGAAGAGGAAGGGGAATTTTGACCCACACTAATGCACTGACTGGGCTGTGCCGGTGAGCAGGATGAAGGGCTCTGAGCTCCAGCTTGTGTCTGACCTATGTGGATCAAGCCTGGAGGAGAGGAATCTGCCCCTGACCACTGCTTGTGCCCATCCAGATTTGCCTGTATTACATTGGTGCAGATCTTTGAGATGTCCAGGTAGCATGACAGGTTACACATGCTGTATGCAGTGTCTGTGTAACGAAACATGCCCCAGTTGACAGGGATTTCTCATTACACACTTATGCACGTAGGCATTCAAAGGATCTGATGGTTTTCCTGCTTTTCTCCTCATGTCACCCTAAGATGACGTGTCTTCCTCCTAGTCCCATAACGATGCCTCGCATGGTTGGGATCTGAAGAAAGAGAAAGAATGAGGCTGGGAGCCAGTACAGAAATGTTGTGGGTGAATAGAGAGAAGGAAGAAGTTTGTTTCCTCTCCAGGAACCTTGAGGGTGCCACAGAGATGTTAGTGAGGCCTAAGTCTGTGGTATCTTCTCTGCACTTGGAAGACCTTTGCCTTGGAGGGAAAGACTTAACACCACAACTCAGGAGACCAAGGACCTGTGAAGCTGTTGTGGTGTCTGTCCTTCATCTGGATGGTCTGGCCTCTTGTCAACCCCTGGGCATGCTTGAACCTCAGCAAACCCAGGAGGTTGTCCCAGATCCCATTGCTGGGATCAATCTTTCACCCTGTGCTTTGCAGGAGATTTTTTTTTTTAATTCCCTCCATGAGTTTCTTTCTGAGGTTTCCAGAGGAGGAGGCATTCAAATTCTCCTCTTGGGAACCTCCAGACCAGACATGAGCTGAGAGGCCCAGGGGATGCTGTAGCATGGCAAGACATTTAATTAATGAGATAGCTAATTGAATATAGAGGAAAGAGAGAGGCCACGGCCATCTTTTCAGGATCTCCAGCTCCCACTGTGGTGCTTTCAACTCTGGATGCCTCAGCCAAGCTCAGCTCCGGGCATGCTCCTTGGCATCTGCACCAGTAAAATGATGTGAGTGGCTCACTGAGTGGACGCTGGACACCCCTAATATTATCTCTGATGGATATCTCAAGCTTTCTTTGGCAAACTAAAAATGCTCTCTTTAGGCCAATGTATCCTGGTTACAAACTCATGGTGCTGCTTTTTGCTGCAGCCACCATGACCCACCTTGGTGCTCTGCAGCATCTGGCACTTCAGTTTTCTGTATGAATTGTCGGGAGTCTGGGGATTTGGCCACTTGGATCTCATCCTAGGTTTTTGTTTTTCAAGCAGGCCTGAAGTGATTCTTGGTAGTTTATTGCCTTGCCCTGTTTAAAAAACAACAATTCAAGGCAGCTGTGTCTTCCAGAAAAGAACAAGCTCAATGTCACAGGGTAATGTCACACTGCAATATAAATGTTATTGCATAAATCACTTTTAACTTGGATTTCTGCTTTGTGAGACCCCATGTCATGTTTATGTAGCATTGGGAAATTTCCCATGATGTGAGTGTCAGGTGGCTGCAAGTGGCCAAGTGGTTATCTGCATTGTCAAGATAAGGCTAGCAAAAATCCCATTGAGTTGGGATGTGCTTGGTCAGTACTACAGAGTTACATGCTGTTTCACCAGCTTTGAACCAGCCTTTCATGCAATGTCAGAGAGTTGCAAGGTGCCTATTACTGAAAGCCCAGGATGTGTTTCTCATGTTTCATGCTCTCACCCTCCCCAGCCCACACACTCCAGATCTGTAATTAATGGTTGTTTTGAGGGACAGATTCTCCAAGGTATTTAGGTATGTGGAAATCATATACTGCTGAGACATTCAAAACCATGTAGAATGCCAAATCTATGTTTTCAAAGTCTCAGTAGATGCCTGTTGCCTCTTGAGATGTCTAAGTGCCTTCCTGAATCTAGGCTAAGATGTGAAATCTGAAGTTCCTGGAATCAGAAGGTCTGGTTATCATTACTTGGCATTGTGGTGGCCTAGTAGGGTAAGAAAGATAAAGGTCCTCTCGGATACTAGCTGGGCAATGAGGAGAGCATGGTTGTTACCTTATTGCTACCTTATTGATGTGATGCTGCCTGTCACCAAACTTATCTGTGTATGTCCTAAGCTTCATGACACTGATCTTCAAAATTCCCATGTGGATGGAAGGGGACTGCTTGCTGGAGAAGGAAGAGAGATATCTTTGTGTATTCCTGTTTCCACAAAGGAAATTTGTCGCAGAATAGGTTTGAAATCACTTGAAAGTTCCTCACAGTACTCCAATTACAAGTTATACAACTAACTTTCCTCTGCTTTTACTGTTATGTTGTTGGTTTTGTTGTAGTTTTTGCATCCTAACATTAGACTGTATTTGCTGGGAAGAAGATATTTTATGTTTGTAAGCCATCTGAGAATTACAGTTTAAAAGTCTTTGGACTCAAATCTAAGAAATCTACAAGGCTCCAGCCTCTTTTGTGAGCACGAAGTGTGGCATGGCAGATTTCTGGGTCTCTGCTCTGCTGTCTTCCCCAGACCTGGCTGTACTGCAGTGGTCTATCTGTGTCTGTGATTAGTGTCCTGTGGAAGCGAAGATCCTATGAGCATCATTTCTTGAGTTGACTCTTACAACATTACCACTACTGTTTCTCTGCAGGCCTGAAAGATGACAAGGATCTCAAGTTCCTCCTGAAAGGCAGCCAGCTGCTAAAAGTGAAGTCAGGCTCTTGGAGAAAGGAGAGATTTTATAAGCTCCAGGAGGACTGCAAAACCATATGGCAGGAATCGAAGAAGGTGCTGAGGTCTCCAGAGTCGCAGATCTGTAAGTAAAGTTTGCTTCATCATAGGCATGGGGTGCTGTGGGCAGAGGTGCTTGGGGTGAACCAAGACCATCATGCTTGCGGTGTGGAGGTAGGGCTTGGACCAATGAGACCAGATTCTTCATACCTCCTATAACACGCAAACTGGGTGATGCTGTCAGCTCCAGAGACAGCTGGGAGGAATCTACCATGTCAGGAATGGCCACATTTCCCAAGCTCATGAGCTACTGCTTAAAAACATTGTGGGGTGGGCCGTGCTGGTCTCGGCAGCCCTGCCTGGCTCATTTCCTCCCCAAAGCAAGAGTTCAAGTTACTCAGGTGCCCGAGCCCTAATGCTCAGTGTGAGACATGGCTTGGGCATCTGCAGTGGGGTATGGTGCACTTGGGCTGTTGGTCTGGGCTCTACCAGGACACTTTTCTGCCTGCAGCCACTGAGAAAGCTGGCATTTAAGCCTCACAAGGGAACCAAAGAGATGTGGAGACCCAAGGGCTGGCGGGAGATATCTCTGGGAAGGAAAGCCTGTTCCCATCCTTATCTTGGAAACTCAGAATCTGGCCCATTGTAAAACATCCAGATACGACAGTCACCATTATATGGACACAGGGAAAACCATTCTGTGCCAGCATTGCCCAGCTTGGGGCCATAACTGGGACCAGGAGCCAAATCATTCAGTCAAAACAGGATCGGGCAGGGTGTGTAATATCTGTTTATATCTGTTTTTTCTTCTCATTTGGTATTTTTCTGACATATTTCTCTGTCACTAATCATCACAGTCTTGTAAAGCCAGGAGGTAAATTAATAAGGTGGAATATATTTTATGGCATGTTGAAATGTAGAACATGCTGCCCATGTTAGCTACACAATTTTTTTTCGTAGCAATCACAATTAACTAAATGAAGGGTGGGTGTTCCAGATTAATCCCCTCCCACAAGCAGTGATAAGCTTTCCAGTAGGAGGGGTAAGGTAGCAAGGCAAAGTATGTTGGGTTTATAACCCTGATGGCCACACTCCTCTCACATGACCTTGGGCACCTCATTTAATCTCTTTGTGCATCCTTCCCCACACATTTCCTTTCTCCTCCTCTATCTAGCTATAAAAGGCCTTGGATTGGAGGCTGTCCCTTACTGTGTGTTTGCATGCCCAGCATGGCAGAGTCCTGAGCTCAGCTGGGCTGTTTAGGTACCAATGCAATAACCCATGATAACAAGAACAAATGCAGAGACCTTAGTGGATGTTTGCTCCCTAGGAATGCCTGCTCTGTTGAGCTCTGTCCCATATAAAAGCAAAGTCCTTTCCCAGGTAATGTCTTGCTATAAAACAAATAAGGATGTGAGTGGAGAAGAAAGACTTTCAGAGCTTTCTCTCCTGTGCTCTGAGCCAGCAGTTTCCAAATTATGGGGGCTGAGAGCATCTCCAGCAACAGTCTAGACCCCACCTAGTCCTCTGAAGTAAATGGGCGGGCGTCCTTGTGCTGTGGCTCCAGGACCTTGATGTCTGCTTGGAGAAGCACTGGTTGAACCCATTGCCTCCATTGCTGGGGCAGTGGTGTGGAGAGCTGTTGGAACTGTAACTTTTTTTTATATACTGAGCTGCAATAAGAGCCCTGCAGCAAGATTGAATCCTTTGAGCTGGGTGTTGGGCACAGGCTGGGAGTGTGTCTGCATGGGTGTGGATTTACAGCACTCAAGATACACTTTGCTAACTGGGCACAACCAGCATTGCCACACTGCTGGAGACGGCGGCAGGAAGGAGAACTTGCTGTGCCCTGGGAGTGTCCTCAGTGCAAAGTAAAGATGGAGTAATACTGCCTACTGACTCACACCCACATGTATGCTCCATAAGGTCTCCATGCATGCACACCTTTCCCTGGAGATTCTTTTTTTTTGTCATCAGGATAGCAAGGAAGAGAGACAAGGCAGTCAAGGCAGAGCTTGTCCTTGCTGCTCTGAAAAAGTAAGCCCTGGCAGGGCTCCAGCTAGGTTGGCTTTGCACCCGTACACCCGGCTGGCTACAGGAGCATGCCTGGTGCCAGGCTGTCCTCCATGCACTGCTGGGAGGATGTGAAGCTGTGCCGGTAGTTGTGGTGCAAGCTTTTGGGATGGTTGGAGGGCCACCTTGGGGCTGCTTTCGAAAGGTGCTGTGGATGCACCTGAAGCTGGAAGTCAACCAGAGAGATGAGTCCTGGACTGACACCTGCCCAGTCCCTAGCCATAATGCCAAGGACATCTGTTTTCCCATCCCTTTCTCCTCTGTTGGTCCTCTGAGACCTTCCATCCCCAAGTTTTCAGAGTGATCACTGGGTTTGAGTTTGTTTCTTAAGCTTTTGACTTCAGTGGGCTGCTTTGGGTTTAGGTATAGAGACGATTACCCTTGGTTAGTGCTGTGTCCTCTGGCAGGCTCTATCACTACGGCTGCCTTCTCATTTGGTTCTGTGTGTGTAGGTAATCAAAAAGCAGAGGAAGAGTGCAGGGTCATGATTTGATACTCAAAATCAGGGACTTGAAGGCGAGTCTCCCCAGAGGGTCACCCTTCCTTGTTAACAGGCAGTAACTTTGCCCTCTAGTACAAAGCCTTTCTAAAACTGCAGATAAGCTGCCTTTTTTAGGAAGGAAAAAGAATGAGCAGAATGGAAACTCAGGTCTAATCTTATCTGCAGCATTGTTGAGAGCAAGCAGATGGAGGAACCTCAGAGGAGCAAAGTCTGGGTACACTAAAGGGTTATGTTTTTGTTTGGACAGTTTCCTGTTATTCCTGTTACTGTTCTTATAATCATGCAGAAAAGCTATTTGTAAACCCTTGTATGGTGGTGTCTAGTAGATAAAACTTGGGACTGCCAAGGTTAGACAGAAGAATCTCAGATGCTTGAAGTTCAAAAAACCCAACATATCAGGGTTGTCACAGGCACAGATTTTGCCTGGATCAGATACATGGGGTACAAGCAGTACCTTCCTTTGTCTTTATTTTAAACAACTGGAAATTTAGATTGGATGCTGTCTTGATAGCTGTATTACCCACAGGGCTTTTTTGGGGGTAGGCTGCCATTCCAATATGGTTTCTATGCAGGTAGCACCTAATCCATTTTTTCCTTATTATCCATAATCCAGTGTTCAGTATTTAGGCCCAAGGGAACAGGTTTTTTCCAAAAGTCCTTGAAGCATCTTAAGTGGTCAGTTTTCCAACAAATATGTTAGGCCCTGTGCGTACTCTCTTGTTGGCTCCCACAGAAACATAGTAATGCTGGACATGAAGGGTTGCACAAAAGCACCTTTAAGAATCCATTTTTCACCATAGCCTGCTGCATTCTGTGTTTGAGCTGCATAATGGGCCCTTAAAAACACTGCTGCTATCTGTTCTCTCTCTGTTATACCCATGGTCAGGGTGGATGCTTCTTTGGCCCATGAGGCTTTTACACATGGGACAGCTTTCTCCCTGGGGCTGAGACAACAGGGTTCAAATGGCAGGATTAACAGTTTTGGTGCAAAGAAAAGGTTTGTGCTAGGTGGACACTTCAATCGGAGCCAATTCACTCCTGAGCATCACTATGGTGCGAGGAAGGGGAGCCAAAGGAGGCAGAGGGGCTTGTGTTCAAAGAGCAGCAGCCTGTCCATAACACTGTCTTGTTTAGCTGTGGTCAAATATCAGGTCTAATCTACCTGAAAAAGAGAGAAAAAAGGTATGTGCTGCTTTCAGCGAAATCAATTTTTGAAAGTCTTTTCTTAAACCAGCTGAAATCCCTAGTGTGACCTCACTTAAGCCACACTCAATCTCTTTAAAAACTCTCCGAACTTGGGGATTTGTAGGGATGGTTGAAAACTTTCTAGTGAAACATCCTTTTGAGTGTTTGGTGGAGAAAGAGAATATTCGAAGCCAGAAGGAAAAGACTGAATGAGTTGTTTAGATTTAGGGGTGCTGCCGTGGGGCCCTGGAGAAGCTGGTGCTTTGCTACCTCCTGCACAGTTTCTCTGCTGGAGGCTCAGGGAGATGACGTTTCCCGTGACAGCCATGAGTGAGCTTCACACACTGCACCAAGGATGATGACTCACTGGGTGTGCGTCATTGAGTCACAAACTGTGTAGTCAAGAAAGAAGTTTAGGAGTTTTGGCTGAGGTATTTCAATTTCTGGCCAAAAGCTTTACATAAAAACTACTATTTTGGTTTTTTTTTTCTGCATTTTGGTTAAAAGAATTAGTTTGGGGAGCAATTTACAGAGGTGAGCTAAATTCAGTTGCATAACTAAATGTTGCAAGTGATGATTGTATTATTATTTAAGGTAATGTAATTGATATTTTGATCTAATGATTAATTATCCTTACTATTAAAAATGCACACAATTTGTTCCAGTTCCTCTGACTTCTAACCTAATTATAGGATATTTTTGCATGGTTTAAACATAGTACAAAAGCTTTATGTATAGCCTACTACCAGTGTTCAGCAGAAAGCTTTTTCCTTCATTTTTGAGTTCCTGTGAAATTTAGGAACACCCTTAAAATGCCATGCAATGAACATACCATGCCATTTTTGTGGAAGAATGAATGATTGTCTCTATTGAATTAATGCCCTGAACTTGCTTGCAGAAGAATGGAAAGGACGTGATATTGCTCTGTGCTTGCTGAAGTCAAAAAGTGAAAACTTTTAAATTGTTCCTGATAAGTGCCTGAAGTCAACAGAAACTCTCAGCAGCCTGTATACACACAGCAGGCATTTGACTGCACCAACACCTTCCTTCTGGAGCTGGTTAGGCAGTTTCTTTAGGAATCATTGCTTCATGGTCAGACATGTATTTGTCCCTGGAAAAATATTTGCTGATGTGAATGTGTTATGCAAGGCAGCCGTCAGCTGTGAAAACAAAACCGTCTGTCTGTTGGTCTCATTAGTTTTTATCAAAATCACTCAACCCATAAAACAAGTCATTTCAAATGCAGAGCTGCCTGTTTTTTCGATTTAATTTTGAATCAGGCTACCGCATGCGTTGCTGGGACAGTTCTCATTACAAGCAGTGTGCTGACAAATATTGACCTTATTCTCCATAGTGTATGTTAAATGCAAAGACAGAAGTGTTGAGAGCCTTAGATCCAAATTTAGCAGCACTGTAATGGCAGGAGAAGTAGGAACTAGTTGCAGAAATAGTTTGCAAGGCTTTGGTTGTGATGTGTGGAAGGAATGTAAATAGAGATCACTCTATTTACATCAGTGCTCCAAGCGTTGATGGGTAGACAGAAAGATTGCGTAAAGACCTTATATTAAAAGATATTTTGAAACAACCTGTAAAATTACATGTGCATTATATCACTGGTTGTCAGCTGGTGATACACACCAGCAATGCGGGCAGACTGCTGTGCAGCAGTTCTCAAGTTAAAACAACGTGCTGAGCAAGTCAGTGGAGGGGGAGAGAAGAGAACGGATGAGGAATCAGCAGCTGGGACCTGCAGTAATTCACGCACAGGGAGATGAAAGAGCAATGCGGTCAGGGCTAAGAAGGCACAGCACAGTGGGGCTCATGCTAAACCCACCCTTGAATCATTATGTTAAAGCATCCCTCA
Source organism: Buteo buteo (assembly GCF_964188355.1). Classification (NCBI taxonomy): domain Eukaryota; kingdom Metazoa; phylum Chordata; class Aves; order Accipitriformes; family Accipitridae; genus Buteo; species Buteo buteo. Next base: position 5,858,882 of record NC_134172.1, on the reverse strand, counting down.
GGGATGATGGTGATGGATAACCTTTGGTGTTCCCAGCCCAGGGAGTTGACAGTGCTCCAGCTCCTGCTGATTACAAAGGTCCTGATCCCAGCTGTGTTTGGCCATTAGCATCAGCCACCTATGGTGAAACTGAAATCAACTAAACTGCTTTTTCTGGGGTGAAACCAAAGAGAGAAGCAGCTCGCAGTGCCAGTTTGCCCTACATGCTCAGTGTGTTGTGAAATTCATGTAGTCTCGCTGCAGCCATCCTGGCTGGCAGGGCAGTCCTGGGGTCAGGTAGCAGCTTTCATCTGTTCTTGACAAGATGCTAAGCCAGCCTGGCTGAGCTGCAGCTGGTGAAGGTCTGATCTCTCTGCAGAGGTGCAGTATTGTGCAAATATGGTGCAAGTCATTAACAGCTGAGTACATTTCTCATCTGCATTTCCTGACAGTAAACAGAAGTGACTTATTGAGACAATTAGAGCGGGATGGAGTAATTCAGCGTGACTGAATGCCACATTGCAGAGATCACTTGTTAATGACAGGGAGGTAGGATAAGGAAAGGAAAGGATCTGAGGAGTATTTCCCCCAGAGTGAAAAAACTGCCCCCCTCCCCTCATGAGTAACTCAAGGACAGCTGTTCTGGCAGTGCCTCCAAGTGTCTGTACATGGACCCTCCTCTCCCTCTTTATCAGCAAAGGCATGGTCCTTGTCCTTCACATGCTCAGTGGTTTGCAGGAGATGCAGGTTAAATTCCTTGTTCTCTCTCTTTTCTGTAAGACTCTTGACAAAATATCTCCTCTCAAAGGGCTGCCTGTCAAACAGGAGGAAGGCAAAGGATGATTGCTCTCTGCCTTCGTTCCTCCTTTCCCTGTATTCTTTAGGATTACCAAAGTGTTTTACTGTCCATGCTCCCAGCACAGTCTGGACATTTCACCTGAGGAGCAGTGATGCGAGAAGAGATGGAGAGGCCAGTGGCCAGGGCTCATCTCTCAGACAAGTGTTCTAATCATTAAGCACATTGTCAGGCTTGTCCTTCTGGCTCTTAAACACTTGTATTTTTGGCTGCCCAATGGCTCATAGTGCATGCATGTGACTCAGATGCGTGTCTGAAGGCTCTGGGGTTACAGCTTGTAGGGTGATAGGGAGGTTGAATTTATGTCCCTTTCCCTACTGCTTCCTGCAGGAATGGTTATCACATGAACATCCATCCCCGCTCCACATGTGTGTAGGGCTGAAATCCTTGCACTGGGATGTGTTTGGGGGCACCTCGTGGAGGGTGGTCAGGCCAGCCCAGGTCCTGCTGGAGAGAGGTGGGAAGCCTTTTGTGCAGGGGCCACTTGAAGGAAGGAACTAACTTCTGGGGCACAGGGGAGCTTTTGGGTCAGGCAGAGGCACGGGTGAGGCTCTGCACCTGCTCAGCAAGGTTTTGTGGGTCACTGTTTTGGGCTTGGGTACTTGCAGACTCTCTAAGTCTGGTTGCAGGCACAGCAGTGTGAATCACAGCTTTTGTTTTCCTTTGAGGTGTTTCTTTTCCTTCTGCATGAGGAGATGAGCTTGCAAGTGTAACAGCAAGCTCCCTGAAAGCCATGCAGAGAGAAATCCAAGTCAAAAGATACATGTTGGTTGCTTGAAAACATCATGGCTGTCAAAACTGGCCTCCTGCATGCTGCATACCTGACTCATACCTGCCTGCTAATGCCATGGGTGAAACAGGAGAAGGTCCGAGAATTAGCAGGGGAGGAGGACAAAGACAGTATCCAGTGGTGAAAATTGAAAGGAGGATTAAAAACAAAGTTCTCAACATCTCCCTGAGACTAGTTCAGACAGGAGTAATTTCACCGGCTCCAGGGAATGTTGCTGTATGTCCATGTCAGTGGGGAGCCTTCAGCTGTGGCACTGGCCAAGTGGCATCCACAGCAGCCAGGAAGGCTGACCAGGATGTAACCTGTTTGACTTGATGTCTGGAGGCCAGGAAGGACACAAGCTTCCTTGTGTTGTGCTTCATGTTTTGGGCTTTACACAAACCACCTCTTCAGCAGACATAAACACTCAGGAGAACTAGATGCAAACTTTCCAGATTCTCTTCTGCTTGTGGTTACCTCCCCATGGTGGCGTGATGGGGAAGGAACAGGGAGGTTGCAGGGATACGTGATTGATGGGTATTTGCTGTAAGTGTTCCTCTGCTGTGAAATGTCTCTGTCCCCCAGTTATTTCCGTTTTGTCCTTGCAGATAGCTCAGCTGAGCACGCAGTTTGGGACTGCTAATACAGTATGCTCACTGGGAGCAGCTGATAATGTACTCATGCTGGGTTAAGATTTTCCAGAAAAGAGATAACATTTGCAGATGGCTTGGGCTGACTCCTTTAGCTTCAGCTTTTTTATTGATAGATGAAAGCAGTACACACGACCAAGCTATGGAAAGCTTTAAAAAGTGTCCTCCATCACCCTGCTTTTTTAACAGTTCCTGTGTTGATAGTTTCTCTCCTTGTCTCTTGCGTGGCTACGGTAGACACCAATCCTGTTCTTCAGCCTTCTTTGTACCTTTTCTGCATTGAGGAGCTCTGTGCCCTCTATCATCCTCTTCTCAGCATACCCCAAAGAGATCAAGCCAGCCCTTCCAGACACAGGTTTTCAATCTTTTTTTCCTCCCACACAGTTCTCTTTTCCAGTGGATTCACTTTGCCAGGTAATGGGTTCCAAAGAATCCGTTCTAAATTTCCAATATTTAACATCAGATTTTCTAGTCTTGGAAACACTAGGTCGTTGCCAACCCAAAGTTTAGGGATTGATTGCACAAACAGACTAGCTAGCCATTCTGAAGGGGCAATAACTCTTAAGAACCAAGCAGTAGTGAGCACCTGGCAGGTGATGAGGAACAACAGGATGATCCTTCCAGTTGCATTGCCATAACCAGAAGAGACTGGGAGTGGAGAAGAATCAACTACTTATGAACCATTTGCATGGCACACATCTGCATCTGAGATGCTCAGCCTGGACTTCCTTTCTGATCAAGGGTCCACTGTAGCTGTATGATTTATCTTACTCTAAAGTTTTCATCTAAATAGGACAGAACATTTGTGTTCCAAAAGCTTCTTTTTTTTCCCATTGGCTCTAAAAGGAGCCTAACTAAACTTTAGACTTTTTGACTGAACTGAATCTGTCCAGACATGATAGCATCCTTTACACTAAGGGTGTAGTTCTACTTGAGGCACAATCACTATTGTTTGCCCAATGTCCTAGTTAATGGGCAAAATCACTAGCAAGGCTCTCCATTAGCAGCCGAGCTGCAAGGGAATTGCAGCCTTTTTCTTTCAAGGGTGGTTTTAGTACTCAAAACCATAAACTTTCACTCTACAGTAAATTGGCCAGATAACGTAATTCCACAGCAGCCCATCCCAACCCAACCTTTTCCTCCCCTCCGACTGATCAACTGTTGGCCTTTATGAACTGATAATAAAAGACCACACAAAGATAATTGCTTATAATTGTCAGGGAGGAGCTTTGCCAGCCCTAGGAAGGTCCTCATGGTATGCTCTTGTATAGGAACCAAACCAGCAAAGTGCTGTGGAAGACGTTTGACCACCCCAACATGTGGTGAGAATTTAAAACAAATGTCAAGTGTTGGTTTTGGAAAGCCACTGATTTTTGAAGTTCTGGGTGGTTTTGGTTTTGGTTTTGTTTTTTTGTTGTTTTTTTTTTTTCCTCCCCCCTAGCAGCTGAGTATTATCGAGTATTATCATGACTGCTCTGGGAAAAAAGGAAAGTTTTCAAACTCTAATGAGCATCTGATGATTTTTAGATGATCCCAGGGCAGCTGTGCAAAAAACGTGCAGAGTGGATACTGAGTTGTGTTTTTCTGCAGTGTTGACTTTGAATGAACTGGGCACATGGTGAAATTACACCAATTTAAATGAAGGAGTGGAGAAAATGGGTATTTAAAGGCAAGTTTTTCCTATTCAGCTAAAGAATGGGGATATTTTACACTCATGGACTGCTTTTCAACAAAGCTTGTTCAAGATAAGCACAAATAAAATCGATCTAATGCATCTGTGACACAGGAAATAATTTTTACCTGTAATTTACAGTTTGAGGTAGAGGAGAAGTTAAGCTAACTTTTTTATTTCAAATTTCTGTGATTATATCTATTTTTTGGCATGCTTGTTATAGAAGATGGCTGAATATCTCTCAGATGCATTGCCTTTTCTATGTGTGCCCCAAGATGGTATTGGTAGATGTTTGCAAAATGTTAACCGGTCTGTTTCCCACCCAAGAAAATGCAATGAGACTTTCTTGGTTACGGACTCCAACACTGTTTTGCAAACATTTTTGCCATTTATTGTGTGTAGGTGCCATCCCTACTTGAGTGTTAAGTTTCTCAGCAGTCAAACGTGATTAAGCAGTTTCTGTCCTTTCCTCTCAGCCCTTTGTAGATGTATTAACTGGCCCATGAAAGACAAAAAGAGGGTGTGCATGCTGCTGGGAGCTTGCCTAATTTCAGCAGTTTGAGGGCACCTGCATGCTCTCAGGGGCAATATAGGGGTGTCTCCATTACTTACATTTGTTTAATAACATAGTCTCTTGAATGCATCGCTCTTTCTGGATTGCCTTGTGTGTGCATTTTGCAAACTTGGTGTGACTTCAGGGCTCATTTCCACTAGTTGAGGGACAGAGATGAAAATGAGCAAGGATGGTCTTGAAAGCAGTATTCTGCTTTCTTACAGCAAAGAGGATCAAGTCCACCCTTGACAGGGGTGAGAATGGCATACGGGTGACACCAAACTGCTCTGAAGCTTTGGTCTTTGCCTCCCTAATTTGCACTACTGTGACTAAGAAGAATAGATGGGATTTTAAATTTTACCTTTTCACTTTTTTGCAAATAAAAGAATAACTATTCTGGTCCCTGTCCTCTTACTGAAGTCACCTCTCATTTTCCTGTGAGGTGATGTTCACAGGGACGCACAGCTCCACTCTCCCCACTCTCAGATGGGGGCAGAGATCAAGACAGGGATGCTCCAAGGACTGGAACCAAACTCTCAGCAGTGATTTGTATCTCAAACATGATATCACAGTGTGGCATCTAGTGCATATTCTGCTTCTTTGTTAAATAAAGAACATGGGGAAAGAGTTTTTCCTTTTAAAATTTCTCGCTCTTTCTGCTCCTTTTGATTTGAGCTTTCTTTAGTACCAAAGGTTGGGGAAGGGGGGAAAGGGAAGGGAATCCTCCAGAGGTTGCAGGAAAAGGAGAAAGAGTAATTTCTTAATATCCCTCGCCAAGTAGAGATGAGACTGACTGAACCCCTGCTGACAGCAGGCTCTGCTTTCTTTCCACAGTCTCCATTGAAGATATTCGGGATGTGAGGTCAGGCCATAAAACAGAAGGTATGGAAAAATACGCCAAGGATGTCCCGGAGTATCGCTGCTTTTCCATCATTTTCAAAGACCAGCGGAAAAACCTGGACCTCATTGCAAGTTCAGAGGATGATGCCAACCACTGGATCTCTGGCCTTGGGAAAATCATAGCCCACAGCAACTCCATGAACCAGAAACAGAAACTCCAACAGTATCCTTTGCCTTATAAAGTGATTAATTGCAGACAAAGAAGCACTTGTCTTTGTGGGTGGAGATAGTAGACTAACCCCCTTTTTTCCTATTGGCCCTGGGCACTGAGTTTTCTCTCACACTGATTATGCACCCGGGCAAACTCCCTGGTTTCCAATGCTTTTTTCCCCCTGTTTTACAGTGATATAAGCAAGAGTGGATTCAGGCTTCACATAGCTCCTTAAGCAAAGAATTGCCTCTTTCAGGGAGCTCCAGTTAAAACAATCATTATTTTTTGTATTCTTCAGGGGTCTGTTTCACTTGCATTGCAGTATACTCCAGGACAGGCACTTCCTGGCAAAGCATGAAAAGCCCGTACTGTTTGTCATGTTTCTCAGTAATACAAGGCGAGGGAACTGATTCTCCTCTTCTGACTGCCAAATCTACTCTGGGGTAGCTCCACTGACTTTAGTGAAATTACTTCTTATTTGCCTCAGCACGGGATGAAGTTTTGCCCTAAAAGAATTTGCAGTTGCTCTAGTGACACTGCAGACATCGGAAAGGAAAAGTAGCAGAGCAGGAAAGGAGAGTGAATTAGCTGTGAAATGGGGAGTGAGTTAGTTATTGGGTGAAATCCTGGCTCTGCTGAATTCACACGGAATTTTCCCCAGGGCTGCATTTCACTCAATAAGTTGTGTTGTGACCACAGGTCTCACATCCAGGTGAAAAGAGACGGTACCTGTGAGTGCAGGTTTTGATGGATTTTCTGCAGTCCCTGTGTGTCTGAGGCCCTGACTGTGACATATGAACCTGTTGGCTGATTTCACCCTGATTTGACGGAGCCACAGCAGTCATAAAATATGAAGTTCCATTAAGGCTCACAAAGATAGGCATCCAGCTATCAGCGAGGAAACCAGATAGTGCTCTCAGTGAGAGAAGGCTGCGTGAGCTTCATGCCTAGTTCAACATCAAAGCATCTGTGGAGAGGATGCAAAATCCTCAGCTGGGGAAAATCACAAAGCTGGAGTCTGAGCCTGAGCCAGCACCAGGGAGTCTTGCCCTCAGTAAAGGCTTCACTCCACGTGGGTTCCCTGCTGGGTAATAATGTACTGATGATGAAGGAGATGGCACATAAACGCTGAGCTTTCATCAGGCTTTACTCTTCTGTGGATTCTCTGAAGTCTAATAAGCACTTGCACAACCATAGTGCTGTTTGTTTGAAGGAATCAGACTCAGTTAGTTCTGATGTGCATGGGATGCTGTGTTTATCTCCTGCACTATGAGTGTCTTTTTGGATGTTTTTTCAAGCTCTAGGCTGTAAAGTCATTCCTCAGCAGTGTTATCAGTTGTGTGTCCATGGTGGTAGGGAGCAGTCCGTAGACAAGTTGAAATCTTGAAACTTCGGTGCTGTTGGAAATGTTGCACCCTGGCAGTTTTCCTTTTAAATGTGAAGGCTTCCCCCACCCAACAGTGTGTGGGGAAAATCTGGGCTACAGAAAGTTGTCCCTGGAGTGTGTCAAATTGAATATATTGCTGAAAAACTTCCCCATAAGAAGAGACAAGATTGCTAAGGGGGGGAAAAATAACAATGACATTTGCAAGGGAAGAAGGCTGTAAATTTCCAGCATGGAAAAGTGCCTCTCTGTCTTTGGAAAGCAGAATCGAAGCTAAATAGGGTGGGTAGGCAAGCCGTATTTCTGGAAGAGTAATTACCGTGCAGTGCTGGCTTCCAATCTGGGATTGTCTCAGGCCATTTAACGTAACCTGGAATTACAGAACAGCATGATTTCTCATTTGAAATTTGATGAAGTTTAATTAAAGCCCGGGATTTTAAATTTAGTCTGTCTTCACTGGGTTTGCTTGGCAGCGTGGGCTTACTCAGGTCTTCCTTAAACCTCACAAGTGTTCTCCACATCTGTGAGCACAGAAGGGGAAGAGTCAGTAGATGAGAAATGTTGGGTCCCCTGCCTGTCCTCCATGACTGGAGAATTGCCTTGCAGTGTATCTTTTCCAGCCTCCAAAAAGTTGCAAAGCAAGTAAGGAATGTGCAAGATTTTGAAAACAAGTATTGAAAGCAAAAACCTTGCTAGTTTCAGATGGGGTTTGTTCAGTTTATAACATGACAGAGTTGCCTGTGGTAGCAAGGGACTCTATTTAATGTCTTATGTGTCCTTTCCAGTCCTATATTCCCAGAAAGATAAAACTCCCACATGCTTGATGAGTACTTCTGATGTTCTTATACATACAGTACTGTTTTATTAAGCCTCAGATTCAACCCTGCAACAAGCTGGCATAGGTTATTTAGCAAATATTGCAGGTATGTGTGCAGGGAAGACTTTAGACCACAAAATACAGGGGACTTTTCATTTGAGTAGTGTGGCACCATCTGCTTCGATTCTGGGATTTATGTATGAGCTTTTCTTCTGATGGGAAAGCTCTTAACAGAAGTTTTGCAGCATTTCTGTTCTGAGCACATTCATGGGATATCTGCCAGATAGTTTCAGTCATCCCTCTTTGGTTTCTAATAGAAAGCTGGTAGCACTGGAGCTGGCAGATCCTTTAAAAACAAGAGGCAGGAAGCAGGCTCTCTCTGGATGTATACAGGAATGGGAACAGCTTTTTCCTTATCTACCCAGGCCCAAATAGGTGCTTAAGGTGAAAGGAAGACCGACAACCAGGTCTGCAAAATGATGTTTGTATCAGATGAGAAGAATTTCAGCTGAAGTGCTTAGTTCATCCAGCTCCTCTAAGCTCTCTCAAGCCTGAGGGGATCCAGATGCGTGGGGAGTTTGGGTGTTTTGGGGACTGAATGCTGCTGTTTGCTGAAACAACAGGCTGAGGCCCCAGTTGTCTGTAGTCTCCTTTTTCTCTCTTAGCTGCTTGTCCTTGCAGCGAGAGTGCCCACTGTGTGCCTGTGCTCTTGGTGGGCTCTCTGATTTCTCTCCTACATTGCTCAGCCTCCCTGGAAAGGATATAACAGGAAAGCATCCTCCATTCACAGGCAAGACCGGGTCATACTCTTTTACAGATGCATTTGCTGCCCACACATTGCCTTCCAGAGTCGACTTTGGATATGTGCATGACCTCTAGGTGCTCATGATCAGTGGAAATGACTGCAGACTTTTAAAAAAAGGTGTTTTTTTGCAGTGGTTAGAGCAAAAAGAGTAGTTTCTACACACAGTTAGTGTTATCCAACCGTGCTGCTCACCTCTGGCCATGACAGACTGGATTTCCTTTTGCCTTGCTAGAGTTGCATGTTACTCCAGCCTGTTATTTTTAGGGGAGGCTATAAAGGGGAGCTGAGGTGCGGGGGACGGGTATGAGTGGGTGGCAGCACCATTGGCACCATGTTGACATGCTGAGCAGATGCTCTTTGGAGCACAGCTGGTGGAGGGGGTGTTCTCCACCTTGGAGTGGATGGTGTTATGCTCTCAGCAGACCATGCTCTGTGCATGGCAGCTTCATGACTTGAACTTTGTTTTCTGGGAAGAATCAGTCCAAGCCAGACCCTGGTTCAGGGCCCTGCTGTGTCCCTGGGAGCTGGGGAAATGTAGTCTCTCTTTATTTTGGTTTCCGTGTCTAAAGAAGGGGAATATTAATATTGCCAGGCTAAGACGGATGTGGTTTGAGGTCATTGCGTAGCACCTGCCAAGATTTTTAAAGACTGAAAGTTCAACTTTCCATGAGACAAACAATACTTACAAACAGTTTACACGTATCTCCATAGTTTGGAAATATTTGAATGCAGTGGTAGCTGTGGTGAATACTCTGTTTCAGGGTTACATCTACAGTCCCTTAAGGCTGTCAGTTAATGCCCTTTTTGAGGGTTATTTTGAAAGGCCCAGTTAAAACATTACGGTACTATATGCCTCAGCTGGTATTTGCTAATCCTGAGGTTTACTCTGCTTAAAGATTTCTTTAGAATGAGTTTGAAGCAATGCTTCCTATGCAAGATGTGGAAGGTTACAGTCGTGGAGATCAAATTGTTACTTTGATCATTTTTCTATTGAAAAATAGGAGATTTTTCTGGATGACCTTTCTTATTTGACAGTAAAGCAATGCAAAAAGCATGTGTTTTGTTGTTTAAAACTGCAAGGTATCTCAAATGTCTAACATTATTTTCCCAAGAGACTGAGTTCAAATTATCTGGCATCACATTAAAAAGCTCATTTTTTTATAGTAATTACTCCAGATCCGTAGATATACTGAAGTTATTATAAACCAAGCTCTTATGAACCATTATCACAGTACGATACAGTAATAGACCCTGTGCATTTCATGATGGGAAGCCAAGACCCACAAAGTTTGGTTTGATTCTGCTCACAACAAAGTTCTTAAGACATATAAGCAGAAATCCCTAAAAAAATACGGAAGCTGAAGGTGAGCCCAAAAATTAACATTAGTGCTTCTTTTGGAGAATCTCTGTTGAGTGTTCACCTTGATATACTGAATATTGATCAAATCTATAACAATGGGTTTACCAAGCTCCACTTGGGAGCTCTTTTCATCCTTCCTCTCTCCCATTTTAACATTCTGGAGCAGAATGCACTTTCTGTCATAAAAGAGAAATCAGACTGTTTCTGGCTGTGGCCAGAAACTCCTGCAGGGTAAAGAGATCTGATCTGGCCTTGGCCAGATGGTGAAAAGCTTCTCCTGGGCCACGGTCACTTGTATTACAGCACATTTTGCTTCTGCCAAAGCACCGTTTTGCTCTTTCAGAGCAGAAGGTGAGATGATGTAAGCTGTTCAGTGGTAGCATGCTGATTTACAGCAGCTGGAGAGGTGGTTCTTTAGAAGATATTCTCCCCTCCTCCCCCTCCGCCATGGGCAGCAGAAGGGTGGTATTTAGGCTAGGCACTGACCTGGAAAGATTTCCTTACATCATCCTGCAGCTGGATTCATACCTGCCTGCGGAAAGCTGATAAAAACAAAGACAACAAGATGAGCTTGAAAGAGCTCAAGAACTTCCTGAAAGAAGTGAACATTGAAGTTGATGACTATCATGCCAAGAAGATTTTCCAGGTAATGAGAGCAAGCAGATAAAGTATTTGCTGTTGGCTGAGGTCAAGGTTTCCCACAGCTTTCAGCTTTGGTTGGAGTCCTAAGCTTAAAGTGAACTCCTAGCATCTTTTCTCATACCAAGGAAGGACTCTCGGTTTTTGGTGGTCAGCAGATTCCCACTAACAACTGAGTTAGGCCAGCACAATGCTTTTAATGAAGGTATGTTAAGGTCTTTCCTTACCATTGATGCCAAATTTTGCCAGGATTCAGAGAAGATGAGATGCAAACATGGATAATGTGAGAAAAAGGGAAAAGCAAAGTTCAAAGTGCACTTTGAGTCCCAGATGTTTCAGGAGTTCTGTGTGCCACAACCACAGGTCAATGCCTAAGTCTGGCTGAAATTGGTTTGGTTACAATTATGGACCCAGATCCTCACCTTCTCAGAGTAGGAGGGTGCCAAATGACAGGTGTAAACAAAAAGAAAGTGCAAATTAGGAAAAAAAAAACAGATTCATGATAAATACGTAACATTGCACCCAAGCCTGGACCAGTCTGGTTGATTTAATAGCCCAAGGCATATTTAATCTGGTCAGGGACATAAACTTCTAAATTTTCATGATTCAGCTTGCTGGCTGAGCCTATCAGAAGATAAGAAAGGGATGAAAATTTCTCAGTTGTTAAGCTTTCTCTTTCTCTCTAAAGAAGCCTTCCTGCTGAGGTGAGATAAAACATCTGGATAATTTCCAAACTTCCATCCTGTCTGAAGGAGGATTTGAATTCATGGGTGTGCAATTTCAGAAATGCTTTTTCTGATCAGCGGTAAATGTGTGGGTGGTGTTGGGCACCAGGCAGTAGTTCTCCTGCTCCTTCCTGTAAGCAGATAGCAGGGAAGGTTGGCAAGATCTCACTAGGACCTTCCCCCAAAGGAGGAACGAGTTTCCTAATCCTTGCTTTAGGGAGGTCTCTCTGTCTCTGGTACCTCTGCAAGAATTGGGGGAAGGTCATCAGCAGATCTTAAAGAATTTCAGCTTGCAAAGTCTTCCAGATGTACTGCCTGCTCTGGCTAGCATATCCCATGCTTTATTCCCTGCTCAGGAAAACCCTGGAAAAATAACAATAAGGCTAGGATTCCTCTGATTGTGTTAGATGTCTCCAGTGCAGACATCTACATTGGAAGTAGTCACCAACACTTAAACTTCCTTTGCAGTCTGTGTAGGTCAAGCCAGTAATGGAGGCAGGGGTGCGATTCACCTCATCCTAAAGGATACATCTCACATATGTCAGATGAATCACTCCCTACATCTTCAAACATCAAGAATCTGAAAAGACACCCTTTTTTTTTTAAGAGGCGCAGTCTCCTCTTCATTCAAAGAGCCTCTTTTGGTATTGCAGTAGTTACAAGGGATCTCTAGGAGTGGAAACTTGATGAAGTTCAATTCTCTTTTTGCTTAAGGACTCCAAGTAATTACTAAACCTTGATTCAACCCATCTAAATGCAAGCAGTTAGTTGAAGTACCCTCATTAGGCATGTAATTGTTATAAGTTTCCTGTATAGCCACTGGAAAGAGAGGCTTTTCAGAGGTTAATTCAGATCTCTTGTGGGCTGAATTGCCTCCAGGAAGAGTCTGTCTTGGTCCTAAAGCAATTACATTTTCAGTTTACATATTGCCTAAACTTAGATGGACTGAGAGACATTACAGCATATTAAAAGGGTGATCTTTTCTGTCTTAGTGAGTTTTTCTTCATTTAATCACAGGAAGGAAGGGTCATCAAGGATTTAAGAGAGAGCTACAGGGCATGTTCTCACATTATTCTTGCTTTTCATTACATAACTCTGTGTCCTCATCTAGGTTTTAGACACACCTAAGTAAGACATATGCAATGCAACCAGAAACTGCAAATCTTCTCTAATTGCTTACTTCATTTCAACCTGAATATTCACTCTGGTGCATCAGAAAGGTTCTGACTTTTTCTGACAGGCCAAGGTTCATTCAGGACTCACGGTTCATGATCCATACAAGTGAGGTAAAACACAGTATTTTGGGTTGAGATTCTCTTTCTAATTTGGAGCTCTTGTAGGCCAAGCAGAAGGAGCTTGCTTTTATACTGTGCATCTGCTCTGTCCTGGAATATGACTATGATGCCAATGCTATTGTCCTATTTCCATCACAGTCTTCAATGGCCACTAATGAACAAAACTCCCAAGGCACATCACTTATAATGCCAGTTTTCTAGAAGTAATATCATGTCATTTTCCCTGTTATGTCTTAAAGAAAAGAACATCTGTCATTCACAGCATCCCTGCAGTCTCTACCAGTTGGTTTCCCTCTTTATATTCCTTTTAAAATTGCTAAGCATCATGCTCAGCTTAGCTTGTGAGATCTGCTAAAGCCACAGCACAGGATCATAGACAAGGAAGGCAGCAAGGAAAAGACAGTTCCTGGGCTGCTCAAACCTAATTTGAAGGTGTCTGTAGTACTGAGCATTTCACAGGTTGTCCCATCCCTGACATGAGCCCATAGCTTCTACACAGCAGATTCTGAAGTCAGGACAAGTTGAAATTTTTGCTATCAGTTCAGTTTGTGAAATGCTGTGTAACACAATAATTTTGTTTGGTTTTATATGTGCACCATAAACAGACAGTGAAGGACTCCAGTGGAGGATTTTCAGGGGATGAAAGTCCCTCATTATCATCTTGCCTGGGGCGCTGCCAAAGCCACCGTGGCCATCACTGAGATCATTAGCAGAGTTAGGTTGAGATTAGTATGATGACTGGTTAAACTGAGACATGCATTTTGATCATAAATCCCAGGACAATAGCTCTATCTGTCATAAGAAATTGAAGATGGAAAGCAATTTAATTCCTCTGATTTGACAAGTTACTGTCTGTAGGCTAAGCCGTAGTAACTGATAGCAACTTGTCCATAGCAAGGGTGAAATATAATGCACCATAACCTCCTCTGAGTGGCCTGGAGCACACTTTCTGTTCCAAGTTCAGGCCTGAAGAAGAAAAGGTTTTAGGCCAAAGACTAAGTAAGGAAAGCCATATCCTGCAGGGGTTTTGATGTCCATGCCAAAAATGACATTTTTCAGGCTTACCTGAAAGATAAGATGTGAGTGGGCTGTATGAGGTTAGGACACCACTGTTAACGGTCTATTTGCTTGCTTGAGATATTGAGAAAGAGGCAATCATCATAATAACAAGGCATTAACTAGAAGTGGGTTGATGGCTGAAATTTGCAGGGAAAAACACTTGGAAGTGGTATAATGCTCCCTGCTGTAAGTGATTCCTCTGAGATAGGCTCTTGCTTTCCATTGCAGCTTGTTTTGCTCAGCCCACATTTAATGCAGAGGTTTACATCCCAGAGATGACTGAAAAAGAGTTGTTCATGTCCCCATGAAGAATTCTGCTAGGAACAAACCACAAAATTAGTATCAGGATTTGCCACAGAAAAATTGTAATGTCTGATAAAAAATTGAAGCCAGGAATATTTTAAATAAACTGGAAATATTTGATGTTGGAATAGCTGTTGTCCTTCATGGAGACACTAACTTGCATATCTTAAACTCCTAATCTTTCACACTCAAACAAGTCCTTGACTGTGGTGATCTGTCAGAGCTGCTATCTAGTAGAGAGGTTCAAACCACAGAGGAACATGGGGGCATGAAGAATTTGAATTGCAGCTCCTTGAGAAGCTGATATCTGATTTGAAATTGTTACTTGGTAGGTTTTGGATGAGAACGGAAAATTTCCATGGAAAGAGGGATTTTTTCATACCTAAACGTGCACATGTTTAGCAGGATTTTTTTAAAGTTGGTTTTGATGCCGTCTTTCCAACCAGCCCTACTACTAGCCTTGACACTCTCTTGAGGCCTGGGCTCAGACCCATTAAGGTCAAGGGGAAGGCCCTTTTCACTTTACTTACTGGATTTTAGGCCATGGTCTTTATCTGTAGTTTAAGATGCATTGAGTTAATTGTTTCCCTATATTCCTCCACCACTTGAGATCAAGAGTTACATTTCTCTTGAGCCTTGATTTGTACTTAGATTGTCTTGAGCTGTCCTTCTAACTTATGGTTCGCACAGTACACAGTGCAGTGAAACTCAAGGCCATGCCTGGTGCTTTTTGGCACACTGATAATATGAGTAAATAATAATAATTGTAACTGTTATATGACTGTTGGCCTTGTCAATGAGAACCATTGTCATGGACCAAGTGCTTCTCATTCACTGGCCAGTAACCATTTCCAATTATTTTGTGTTCTGCGTTGTGTAGCCCTGGTGCAGATTACGGCTGGCATATGCCAGAAGGAAAGAAGGTTTTCACTCCTTCTCCCCTCTACGTTTACAGCACTGTGACAAGTCCAAAACAGAGGCTCTGGAGGATGATGAGATAGAGGAGTTTTACAAGATACTGACAGAGAGAAAGGAAATAGACAAGATCTTCCAAAAATACTCAGATGCAGAAGGGTTCATGTCCTGCCAGAACCTGGTGAGGTTCCTCTATGAGACACAGCAAGAAGAAGACGCTGTTGTTGCTGCCCCTGCCTTAATTCAGAGATATGAGCCAAATGAAAGAGGTAGGTTGGAAACCCTGGCTGGTTTGGTTCAAAATCTTGCTTGCTTGATGAACTATGAATTGCTTTGCTGCTGCTTTCTTCTGCAGCCATGTGTGTCATTTTCTCTTCACAGCTGCTTCTAAAACACCAGTCTTCTAGAGGAACATTAGCAGCACTAGGAGAGGAGGGTACAGGAGAGCCTGGGAAATAGTTCCCTTCAATTTTGGCTTGGGTATGCTGAGCAGTTGGAGAGGGGTTTATATAGAGTTGGCTAGTGGGTGATGAAATTCCTGAGGGAAAGGTTCTGACGGCTTATTCAAATGCCAAGACCTCACATGGCTGTGCAAGGTTAAGAATGTAGCAATATTTCTGTTCTCCAGAAGCAGGAATGGAGGCAGATGTTTTTGAATGTGGGCACCTGAAAAGCCATCGGGTGATGAGATCTATGTACGAGTAGAGGGCCAAGAAGGTGACAACTGTTTAGGAGAGCAATCACAGAACTCTTTCTGCTCAGAAATCAAGTGAATCTCCAGTCTGGAGCACCTTGAAGGACATGTTCAAGAAACGGACACAGGATCATAGACTTTTTTTACACTATCCTGGTATATCTTCAGGAGAGAAACAGTGCTTTGCAGATGTCAGACTTGGGGATTAGACTGAGATCTAGCTCAGTCCCTCAATACAGAGAGATCTCGATTTCTCCCCAAAGTTGGGTAATTTTGCATTTACTCTTTGCAAATCATGTATTCATTGGATAATCTAGACAGGATTTATCTGGCTATGTTTAGACATCTGACAAGTTCTCTGTATTGGCATGAAGGAAGCTTGAAGTGCTCAAATGGAGATTTTTATACTGTAGATCTCTAGGGACAGGTGAGGTAAGGGCTGTCTTTGACACTTTTAAGGTGTTATCAAGGACAGTAAGTGCCATAAAAAGCCATGCTTGTGAAGGGGTTTTAAAAGCATTTTCAGGCAGATGAAGCTGTCATTGTCTGAACAGCATCAATATCTTTACTTAATTAGCTGAATGCCTAGGGAGCATGTTTTGCCTTTGAGATCCTCTGGAGAGCAGCAGGCATCATGGTGAAGATGATGGCACAACCTGGTGGTGTCCGATTTTCAGTATGGGGTTTCTGTCTATTTATCTGGCAGCCAAGAGGGGTAATGCCATGACCAAAGATGGTTTCCTGATGTACCTGCTGTCTGATGATGGAAATATATTCAACTCCTCCCACCGTAAAGTGTACCAGGACATGACTCAACCTCTCAGTCACTACTTGGTGTCATCCTCACACAATACGTATCTTATGGAAGACCAGCTCACAGGTCCAAGCAGCACAGAAGCCTATATCAGGTAATGTATGTGTGTGTATTTATGTGTGTGAGAGGTTGACCTCTTTCTTATAGAAGACATGGGGTGCATCTATACCACTAGATGCAAGAGGACCAAGAAGCAATCTCCTGCCCCGAGACCAGGTAATGTGGACTGGCCCATGTTCACATCAGGGTGAGCTGTTTCTAAACCAGGTTGGCCATGCC
This sequence comes from Buteo buteo, assembly GCF_964188355.1. Lineage (NCBI taxonomy): Eukaryota > Metazoa > Chordata > Aves > Accipitriformes > Accipitridae > Buteo > Buteo buteo. Next base: position 5,842,263 of record NC_134172.1, on the reverse strand, counting down.
CCACTTTTCATGGCACTTTGACCTGGGTTTCTGCTGGGCCCCATGTGGTGTCCACCTGACTGTAAGATGTGTAATTACCACATTTGGGAGTAGTTTAAAATATCTGCAGTCATGTAGAGGCTGGATTGCAGCCCTCTAGCATGGTGTTTTCAAAGCATGATGCTGAGGGGATACATTGCATTCCCCAGAATATGGCATGAGAGAGTGCAAGGAGCTTATAAGGTGCAAAGATTTCTGGGACAGAGCTGCAGGACTGTGTGGGGACTGGAAGGAGCCAAAATGATGCATACTGTTGTGATGTTTATGATCTGTACTGCCTTTTGGGAGTAGCCCCTGGCATGGACTATTCCTAGAACCATGCTGGGGTTTATTTTGGAGAGACCTAGTTAGAGCAGTCCAAAAAAAGAGGTGGGACATAAGCTAATGAAGCAGTGCGGGTGATCAGGACACTTATGTCTGGTCCCTCTTTAGCAGCTCAGATACTCCCACAGCGTCCCTGGACAGAACATGAGGTATTGACTACTTCTGCCTTTAACGACTGCTGTCTGATGTGTCATGGCCAGATCTTTGCAGTGGCCTTTACTAACTTGCACAACCACCTTACATTACTTCTGCTATGACCTGTACTTTTTTCAAGTGAGATAGTGTTTCCTTATAAGCAAGCCAATGACTGCAATTCTGTCTTTGTTTATTACTTATCTGATCCTCAGTGAACAGTGGCTGTCTAGAGTCACAATCTCAAAAGAGTAGAGAGTGAAATCTGGCACAAGTTGCTTTTCAGTAGCTGTTTGAATGTCTCTTGCAGAATGTTTTGGTAGTAAAAAGAAAAATAATCCCATGATTCTTATTGCAAAGAGTTAAAGGAGTTGTGTTATCTGAAATGTATAGGGAGTTACTGTAAGAGGGACAAGATCACCTCTTAGACAGATAAGTCTGTACAGGGGGAACCTACATTTGGAAGTAAATTAAAATGAGAGTATGGGTATATAGAGGCAGGAGTTTCAAGTGGAAATTCAGTCTGTAGACTCAGTTTGGGAAACTGGCCCTCACTGGTCTCCCCAGCTATGCTGGAGTTCCCACAGCTGTCTGCCTGACAGCTCTGAGGATTCATCTCTCATGTCTTATCAGATCTAGATGAAGAAGTCACATCATCCAGGCTTTGTGACCTAGCTTCTAAGGCTGACTGTCTTACTGTCTTTCTTCCAATGCAGCCACTCTTGATTTTCTCTTCACCATCTTTGGGAAAAGACTTGGGGCACAGTCATGAGTGTCCTTTCTCATCTGGCACTCACTATGTCTTTTTCTCTGGATAATTCTTACCTTGGACTTTCACTGCCTCCTTTCTCAGATCCCACTGTGTTTCTCTTGCTCAACCTTGAGCTCTCTTTGCTGACCCTGAGCTCTCCTGATCCCATCCTTTCTCCATCTGCTTTCCCATTTTTCCAAGCTCCTCTTTTCTCCCTTGCACCCTAAACTTCCCATCAGCCTTCCCAGGCAAATACCTGTGCCTGATCCACCCTCATTTTGAGATGGAGCAGAAGGATTAGAACCCAACCAGGTCCCTTCTTTGTTTCCAGAGCCCTCACCAAAGGCTGCCGCTGTGTGGAACTGGATTGCTGGGATGGCCCTAACTCAGAGCCCATCATTTATCATGGCTACACTCTCACATCCAAGATCCTCTTCAGCGATGTCATTAAGGCCATCAAGAACTATGCTTTCAAAGTAAGGACGAGCGACCCTCTGAGATTTCTCATATTGCACAATCCAATACTGATAGTAGGTCTGTGCCCTCCCAGCAGAGACCATAAACAATGAAGACTTCACCTTAGCATTTCTCATGGGTACAAGATATGTCCTTCTGTCTGGGCATACATGTTCTGCTTTCTGCAGAGATCCATTCCTGGGAGTTGCTGGATGGGCAGAGCACTGTCTGAGGATGAGTTTGAATCTATACCAGCACAGCTGCATCCTGGACCCCACTACATGAAAATAATGCCCAATATCTTGAGCACACCTGGTGGGAAATACAAACAAGCCCATGGTTTGTGTGGCTTTGATGTCTCAGGGTCTGTTCCCAGTTTAGAGGAACTCACGTGCATGTATTTTGGAGGGACTAATGCGAAGGACTGCTATTCTGCTTTAAATGGAATGAGCAGGTCTGGATTCTTGTATGGCAGTGCTGGGCCAGCAGCCTTTAAAAATCCTTGGGTCTGTCCAGGCTCACTGGACTTTCTGCTATTTTCCTTCAATGCACTTGAGAGCTAGTACCAAGTTTCCTTTGGGGCTATAAAGCAGTGAAAATGCCAATGCCTTTGGCACACAAAATGACTGGGGGGGCACAGGGAACCAGATCAGGCCTGTGCATGAATGGAGGAAGGATTCATGCCACCTAAGAACTTAGGCAAACCCAGTGATTTCAAAGCCTCCCTTCCCAGTCCTTCCTGTGAGGTAGGAAAGTGCTCTGACCCACAGTGCAAGTGGAGAATGGAGGCACAGGGAGCCTCAACAAAGTGCCCCAGCAAGTCTGTGGGAGGCATCTTGACCCAGCCTGGTGCCCTGTCCATTGGATCATCATTTCTAGAAGGCATCAGCAGACATCTGAGTAGCTACTGCACAGTTAAATTTGTCCTTTTTTAACAAATGCTCATTTTAGCAGAATACTAGACCCTGTTGTTGATACACTCATTTCCAGAGAAAACAGCACTGAGGTTTATATCAATTGCTATAGACTGGTGAAATTGCAGAATTCACTGACGATGTATGTTGCTTTCTTGTTCTAGACCTCGCCATACCCTGTCATCATCTCCCTGGAGAACCACTGCAGTGTCGACCAGCAGAAGGTCATGGCTCAGCACATGACGACGATCCTGCAGGACATGCTCTTGGTTGCCCCAGTTGATGGAAACAAATCCCAGTTCCCCTCCCCAGAGGTAAGCAAGGCCACTCTAGCACTTTCTGCCTTCTGAGGGTAGGACAAGGGAGAGGTCTATCTTCTTGCTGGGTGCCAAGCCGTGGACAATAGTCTTGAGGACTGGTGGGAACTGCACTTACTGAGGAACAGAAATTGTCTGTGGGCAATGGTGTGTCCTGGTTTCAGCTGGGATAGAGTTAATTGTCTTCCTAGTCGCTGGTACAGTGCTATGTTTTTGAGTTAGGTATGGGAAGAATGTTGATAACGCTGATGTTTTCAGTTGTTGCTAAGTAATGTTTAGACTAAAGTCAAGGATTTTTCAGCTTCTGATGCCCAGCCAGCGAGAAAGCTGGAGGGACACAAGGAGTTGGGAGGGGACACAGCCAGGACAGCTGACCCAAACTGGCCAGAGGGGTATTCCATACCATGGGACGTCACATCTAGTATATAAACTGGGGGGACTGGGGGGTGGGGGGGATTGCCGCTGAGGGACTTACTGGGTGTCGATTGGTGGGTGGTGAGCAATTGCACTGTGCATCATTTGTACATTCCAATCCTTTTATTATTACTGTTGTCATTTTATTAGTGTTATCATTATCATTATTAGTTTCTTCTTTTCTGTTCTATTTAACCGTTCTTATCTCAACCCATGAGTTTTACTTCTTTTCCGGATTTTCTCCCCCATCCCACTGATTGGGGGGGCAGTGAGTGAGTCATGCTTAGTTGCTGGCTGGGGTTAAACCACGACAGGTGGAATGAGGAGTAGGAGTATCTAGAAGTAGCCTGTGCACATCAAGCACAAAATGCCCCATTGCTCCTTGTTTTGTCTAAGGTCTCAGAGGAGACATCACTCCAGGACTGAGGACATTCCTGGTCCATTTACAAAGGCCAGGGAATGTCCTTCATCCCATGAGGAGGTTGCTTTTCTGGCTTGTCCTGGAGGAGTTGAATGCTGAGGGTCTGTCTTGTGTCTGCTCACCACACCCCAAAGCTGAATATGACGTTCTTCAGGCTAATCCTCTGAAGCACTGTTAGGTTGCTGCACATGCAGGAAAGATTAGCACCACAAGGAGTGACTATAAGGTGTCTCTGTGTTTTTAATCCAGCAAGACTGAACACTGCCTGATTTCATGGTAGGTGAGATGTTTTGCTCTCTGTGCTGAGGGATGTAACATACGCTCCCTTCCTCCTTTAATGCCTTGGTGCTCTACTGTGGAATCCAGATTGCTAATTAGGAAGTGATGAGGGCTGGAAGGACAACTGTGATTGTTTGCCCCTCAAAACTCAAGGGGAAAACCGGTACAGGTAGCCTAAAACTGTATCAAGCACGAAGTGTCCTCCCACTGAGAATGGCCTGGTGTGGTGGGGATGGAGAGGTCTATGGAGGACAAAGGGAGGCAGGTGGCTGCACAGAGATGCCCCTTTGATTCCCATGAATCAGGGCAGCCATGAAGCTGGGAGCTGAGCTTGGACCCTGCAGGGGGAAGGAGATATACAGTCCTCAACAGTGGATCACAACTATAAAATCATTAGCTGACAATCAGAAAAAATTGGAAATGGAATCTTGGTATGAAAAAAAAAAAAATTGTTTCTAAAACAGAAGCCAAAATGGAACATTCATCTGTTTCCACCCGTTGGGTTTGTGTTTTTCTTTCTTTTCTCTTAAGTACTTTGCAGAAACAGAGTTCTGTGTGGATAGCTGCAGTTCCCTTTAAACTGCATTTCTTTGCTAAAGAAATCATTTGCCAAAAATTGGATGAGCATGCCTAGCCAGAGCTGGAAGGAGTTTGTGGGTGGGATAAAGCTGGCAGTCAGCAGGGGAGAAAGGAGAGGAAAACGATCCACCCAAAATATCTTCTATATTTGTTCTCCCTCTGCCTTTTTCTCTTTTCCCTTTCTGACTTTCCCCTTTCGTTTGGGAGTGTCATGCCTCGCTTGATACAATGCCTAGCACAGAGGGAAGCTGATCTGGGTTGGACCCTAGACACTAGTGCAATAAATTAGGATGGATAATAATTTTTAATGCTGCTGCTTCAGCAGGACCTTTGCACTGGCACAGACAAGGTGCCTCCATTTAAGAAGTGACTCTCCCTGGGTGAGGATACGCACAGCATGAAGGCAGGTCTCTGCAGGCTGTTACTGAGTTGGAAAAATCGAAGTCTTCAGTGTCACCTCCTGGCTTGCTATTTATCCCCAGTGCAGGATCAGGAAAGCTGCTGATGGCTTTTCAAAACACTGCCTTGTGACCAGGGGAATGATAAGAAGAAAGAAAGGAGAAACACCAGGGAAAGAAATGTGTGATGTGTGTGTAAGGGAATGACCCCAGCTTCCCAAAGATGGTTTCCCCATTCCTGTGCTCATCTAACCTGCTGCTAACATCCTGCACAGATGGACACATGGCCCCAGCTGGAACAAAACAGCCCAGATCTACCTTAGTGGATGGATTTGGGCTGATATGCTCCATTGGAGGGACTGATCCATTTAGTTTAAAGGGAGAAAAATTGCCAATGTAGCAAAACCTATCCTTTTTTGTGTGGTACTTTTCCTCTGCCTTCCTGCCACGTGAACTAGGATAGTACAAAGGGCTGAACTGCTGATTTTTTTGGTGGAAAATTCATTGAAGCTGAAACATTAAAGAAAAGAAAACCAAACCAGAAACCTCTTGGATTATCCAATTCCTTGTGAAGCTGAAATGGGGAAGCCTGGGACAATGTAGTATTTTTTATATTAGAAAAAGGGTAGGATCTGTCACTGGGAAGAGGGCTGAAAGGCTGTAAATAAAAGCAGGCGAAGCATTGCTGCAGATTGTGTTAGCAGGGAAATGTCAGTAATTAAAGGAAGATCGACACAGTTTGAATTCATGCTAATGATTCATACCTCAGCCCTGGGCAGGCATCTGATTTATTAGGCTCCATTCAGGAACAGTGTTGGGCTACACAGAGCATCTAAATATCTCCCTCAAGCTGCTGTCTTTGGGTCCCAATAGTAAATTAAAGGCCTGTAGGATGAAAGGCCAAAAGCCACATAAAAGCTTCAGGCAGTGCCAGGGTTGTAGGGAAGAGCTGATCCAGTCTCTGCTGCTGATTGCTTGTTACAGGCCTTTCTGCCCCATCTCTATCTGCACAGGGGTCTGCCAGGGCTCCTTCCCCCGTCCCTGCATCCCAGCTAGAAATGCTGCAAAACCCCAGCCCTGGAATGAGACTAAAACAGCTGCCAACATTGCATGCAACTATTCAGCCTATTAGGCATATCTGAAACCCCTCCAACTTTTTGTTCCTGGACTTCCTTGTTTACAATGACAGTGGCTTTGGGCTTAACAGACCTGTCTTGGTGGGTGACCCTCAGGAACCGTCTGCCCAGGAGGATTACTTTTGCACCGTATACTTAACGTGAATGTGGCTTCAAGTCCTTCTGCCTTCTGCCTAACTGCACGTCTGTGTGTTTCTCCAATGTTAGCCCAGCTTGTGTCAGTCTTGTCTGCAGTGCATCTTCTTGGCTGAAGTTGTTGAGCTGAGTTTCCCTCAAATCCTTCAAAACCTCCTTTGATAATGTGTTTCTTCCCCTTTTCTGGAGACTTGCTTCGTCCTCTGGTGCCACTCATTGCTAAACCCTGCAACACTTCAGTTTACAACTAGGCTGAAAGCCATATACAGATGGAGATGTGATATCAATTAGTGCAGCTGGTCTGCACATCTCCTCATGAATGTGAACACATTATTCCTCACAGATTCTCAGAAATCTGGGGAGATGGATATCTTCAACCTGAGAGCAGGATGTAAGGTGGCAGTGCTCAGACCCTCTATATCCATGTACATGAGCACTTCACTTAGGGGTCCATTTGAGAAATAATTAATACAATCAGGGGAGTTGGAGGTGTGGTCCACCTCCTCGTAAGTGTTTGTCTAAATAGACAAGAAGAATCACACCCTGGGAGTGTTTAGTTCTCTCTGTTGACTCTAAAGGAGGTGTCGAAGGCACAGAAAGTTTGATGAGGTGGATTGCTTTACAAATCTTCCACTCTCACTGAGATGAAAACTGGAAATCAGACCTTGCCATGGCTTTCAGGTTGCTATTAGGGGCAGAAAAGGTTCAGGTAAGATAAACATGTGTATGCACATCTTTTAAAATCCTCTGCTCTTTGCAGCTTTGCTCCTTCTGATAACATCAGCAGTGCTTTCATTTAAGATGGTTGCCATGTCCCAATTCACAGACTCCTAAAGGAAGAAAAGCCATGTGTCAGAACTATTTCATTTGCAGAGCTGAGCTTGTTCAGCATGCAGTGGGAAAAGTGGGAAAGGTGGGAAAGCAGGGGAGCTCCACTTGTGGAGAACTAAGGCAATGCCATTTACAGGGCACGTGAGGAAGGGAAAGAGTTGCAGGTATTCCAGCAGCCACTCCACTATATGTTCTCAGTAGTCCAGTGTGTCCTTGTAGCCTTTTCTTAACTTGTATTCAGCCTTGGGCTTGCCACAGGCAGTTGGAATAGCTTTATGGTCTACTTGGAGAATATTTATTGAGTATTTCAGCTAATGCTTCTTCCTCAGACAAGGGATCTGCTCAACAGAGCAGAACTGATGAGCTGAGTGTCTTTCGCCTCAGGCTAGAAATACTTAATATCACATGAAGGGGAACCAAGAGAGATGGAACAAGTGCATTTGTGTGTTTTTGTCTGTGTGTACCAGCTTATTTAAAACCTTGTTAAAGAAGATAAGCACTCAAATTTAGGGCTTTGCTTCCTAGCACCAATGTTAAATGAAGGAAGACAATGTTTGGGACTGGCAGCTTCTGCAGGGTGGATTCAGTGCAATGCTACAATAAAATAGCACTTTCTGCAGCAAATGGAGATGAAAATGCTCTTGTTTTGGGGTGACTCTCACCCCTCATTGTGGACCAATAAGCTAATGCGTCTCCTGTGGAGTTGGGTGGCACATGGGCTGCTCTCCCTTGTAGGCACGATGGAAGTTACCTGCATAGGGAGATACTAAACCTCTCCAATGCAACAGGACTCCAGAAGGGAGCCAGCCTGGTAGATTTCAAGGCCAAAAGGGACCACCATAACTGCCCTATGGAGAGTCTTGTACAACACAGTCTGGGCTGACCAGTGTCCTTGTGCCCATGGGGAGCATCTGCAGCATATCCAAGGTTTCCCGGCATAACCACAGTCTAGACAGGATAACAGAGGCACTGAGGACCCACTGCTGGCAGCCTTGCTATGGGGTGTGATGAAGAGACAAGGTGGAGGCCATGTTGCTGTGACTTCACTGCTGATGATATTCAGCCATGTAGGATGGGTTTGTGCCAGAAATAACACCTCCCAGTTGCTGGACAGGCTGTCCTGAACTGGAGAATCTTAAAAAGGGTTAGTAGCCCTACTGGTAATTAAGAATCAAGCAATCTGCCCCAAATCCCTTATCCCTGGTTCTCTACTGTTGAGCTGTGAGATAAGGTGGTAACGTTTCTTATGGGATGTTAGAAAGCAGAGGCAGATAATATATTATATAGCAGGTTGCTATCTGCAGCCTGTGAAGGACAAGAGGGGCTTCTCCAAGCCCCTCCTCACTGTCCCCAGTGCAATCCCTCCAGGCTTGTCCATTTGAAGTGTCAACTGGAGTCTAAAAACTCACACAGAACTGGATTTCACCTGCTGCCAGTGAGTGTTGTGGAAGAACAGTGAAGAGCTGGATGTTGAGGCAGGAGGGTGGGCAGAGACATGTGAGCAGCAGACTGAAGTGAGACTCTGAAGATGAGCCCATTCATGTCCCACCTATGGGTGTGAAGAAGCAGGTCACAGCTCTGCCTGGAAGAAGGCTGAGGGGCTGGGAGGATGAGGGATATGGTCTGAGGATGGGGAGGAGGATACTGCTGTGCTCTGACTGCTCCTTTGGGCCTGTTATTCCCAGTAACTGGTACATTCCTTCAGCTGCCTTGCTTTTGAGTGGCGAGGAAAGTGCCCCAATGTAAACAGATCATTTGTGGTAGCTGAAGAAAAACGCTTCTGGCTGCTGCATCGGGTGCCAGTGTCAAATTTCAGCTCAAACCAAGCTTCATCCACAGCTTAGCCGGGTGGTGAGGAGTTGGGCTGGTCTCTGTAAAGACGTGATGCAATTTGCTTGCACCCACAAAGGGGGAATTGTGTTCTTTGAAAATGCCTGTGTTGCTTTATAAAAGATCCTTGGTTTTCCACAGTCCTGTCATTTGAGAATGGTGGGGTTTGTTGCTTTTGCTGTTGTGGAAGGGGCAAATATAGGGTGTCACTGAGAAAGGGGAACATGCTACGTGGATTGAGGGGTTGTAATGACTAATTCCGAGATTGCATTTTTCTGGAGTAACTAACACCCTCCAAAGGAGTACTGAACACGTCCAGGTGGCAGCAAATCTCCCACTGACCTCACTGGAAGCTGCAGGGCCTAGGGGTGCTCCTAATTTTAAGGCATAACCTGCACACTTAGAGATTGCACCCAGGCAGTCACTCTTCTCAGTACTGCTCCCTGCTGCCAGCATCGCTGCTGCCTTGTTGGCGTTCAAAGTCAGCCCTCTCCAGGCTTCAGCCTTCCTCCCTCGGTCAAGAGATACGTAAGAGAGACATCAGTGGTATGGTGGTCTGCGAGCAACCATGTGCTGTTGGTGTGTTCCTTCACCTGAGGGTTTTATGTGGACTTTGAAAGTGGCTGGAGAGAGTTGATTCAGCACAAGAAATGTGCTCCTCGGATTAGCTCAGCTGTCAGCTGTGTTATGTTGGCACATGCTTCTGGTTATGACTAATGTTGTACCATGGTAGCAGTCCCAGGAGAAGCTCTTTTCAGAAGAGGAGGTATCTTTGGGAAGTGTCTGGGAACTCTTCCTTAGGCTGTCATCACCCTAAGGTTTCACCTGCAGGATCCCTTACATATTAAAATCCCATGTCTGCTATGCACGAGGCACCTGTCCAGAACTTAATGGACCTCTCTCCCCGTTAAAATGTCTAGAGGAGCAGAGGGCTGCACTGCTTCAGTCGCTGCATGGATCTCATGCCGTTTCCCAAGTTGTGCATGTGTTTATAACCATACATTGCAGAGACTGGGGTAGATTAAGTAACGGGGCCACACAGAGAGGCAGAAGCAGTGCCGCGAATAGCTCCCATGAGCTCTGACCTCCAGGCTTGGCCTTGTTTGCTGAGCCACATTCAGTTTTGAAAAAAATTGTGTATTTTTATTGCCTCTAACAGCACAACAGTTTAAGTTGTCTAGTTGAGGGGTTGGTCAGCTCTGTATCAGAGGGGAATCAGTGAGCTATCTGCAGTTTTCAGACTCATGGCTTGTGGTCTCAGGGGTGGGCTAGAGGGAGGGCAAGGCCTCAGTGGAAAAAGACTTATTTTTACCTGTATCTGTGGATAATAATCAGTGACTGATGCAACTCTGAAAGGCCCTGGTGCTGGTTGCAGCTGAGGAGCTGTTATATCTTTGCTCCTTCAGGGTGGGCCAGAACCTTTTCTAATCACCAGCTATTTTGTCCACTTTTCCTTGTGCAGCAACTGAAAGGGAAGATCCTTGTGAAAGGCAAGAAGCTGAGCAGGCGGGAGGACCCCACCGGAACAAATGGGAACAACAACCTGGAGGCTGAGGATGTCTCTGATGAAGATGAAGCAGCTGAAATTGAAGATGAATCTGTAAAGACCGAGATACAGCAGAAGGGGAAAGTAAGTAAAAGAAGTAACTGAGGCACAAAAAGGGGCAGACCAGGAGAGGCGGAAAAGCTATAAACAAGACCTTTGCCTGTTGCAGAAGGCTCTGAAGTCCTGCATCAGGAAATCCTGTCCTGTTAGCCTATCCCATGACTCATGCTGGGAAACCACTTTCTAGGTGGGTTTTGTGCCATGCCTAAAAAACAAGAAAAAAGAAAAGCAATTGAAAGACACTTTTAATATGTTCCCAGCTAACACAGTTCTCAGTGTGGTTTCAGCTACTCATCTGGGGATATGTAAGGGTGAATTGTTGAAATTTCTGGAGCTAAGGATCCTAGTGCTTTCTCAGCTTAATGATCTCTGTCCCGAGTACAGAGATCTTGCAGAGCCAGCCAAGCATGAAGGTTGGCTTCTTTCCAAAAATGAGGCTGGAGGACCCTGCAGCTGGGACAGACCATGTAGCATTTATGGAAGCAGTGGAAGGGCACATGTTCAATCTATCTCTGATTTCCAGAAATCTATTTGTCATGGGACCATCATGACTTCCTTTATTACCAGAGACTGGTGCTTTTCTAGTCACTTTTTGTGACATACCTGCACCCTCACTGGCCAGAGGAGGGAGGGAGGGAAAAGCTAGAGATCTATGGGGAAGGGGTGGCCACTTACCAAAGCAATTGGGATAACTGTTTCTGGGAGGAAAAGGCTGGCCTTTACACCAGTGTTTTGCTCCCTTATGTGAGGACATTCATTTTTCCAGACTGCAGGTCATTGTGAAGGTCATATCCCTTACAGACCAGGTTCATAGGTGATATAAATACATTCAGTCCCACTGATGGCAAAGCTGACATTGCCTCTGGATCTGGTCTGATCTATGCTTCCCCTTGCTGATTTGCTCACTCTTTGAGAGTCTTAATTCTTTCTCTGAACTGTAGTCAATAATGTGTATAATTTTGAAATCTGTCATTTTCTTTTCTTGCCTCTAATGGGAACTGGTGGCTCTCACTTCACCCTTGCACCAGTGAATGTGGCTGTGTAGTAGGAGGCATCAAAGCATTATGACAGCTTCCTAGTTCAAGGGAAAAAAGCCCATGGAGGCCAAAACATCCTTCCCTTTTCCTTATTTCTAGGTTTGCATGCTTGGGACCAGGACAGGAAAACTCATTGCTAAGGCTGTGTTGTAAAGTTTAGCAGCTGGAGGCAGCTATTGATGCTGAAATACAAGTGATCATGCAGAGAACAGCAGAAAGGGTATCCCACCAACAAAGAGAGAATCCATTTGGAGAACATCATGTTACAAGGGTGCTGGGACAGCAAAGCATCTGTTGTGTAAAATCCTCTCTTAGCTCACCAATACAGGCTGATTGGGTTAGTTGCTACTCTGTGTGTAGCCCTAATCACTTGTGAGTTGTGATAGCCAAGCTGAAATACTCGTTCACATAATAACATGCAGATAAATGCAGAAGGAGGGATGGCCCAGATGAAATTAAATATTCTTGGTAGTAACACTTGGGAAGTCAGTGATATCATTGGACAGGCCAGGATGGGCCTGAGAGGGCAGTGATGCTCTGAGAGGAGGGATTAGCACTCTCCAACCAGGGCAAGGGACATGGCAAGGGCAGCCTGCCCCTTTTCCACCTTCTCTCTGCAAAGGGGTGCCACTGAGTGTTGATAGTGTGCATGCTTTTCATGTGAAGATGGTGGAGAAGAGAAGCCCCAGGGGTCCTAGACAAAACATGATTATTACTTTTGAGTATGACTGCAGAAACTCCCCACAAACCTCTTGCTCTCCTGCTTTTAGAGTGACACCTTGAAGCTGGCCAAGGAGCTCTCAGACACAGTTGTCTACTGCAAGAGTGTCCATTTCAATGGCTTTGAGGACCCCAGCCATCCTCGGGCTTTCTACGAGATGTCATCATTCACAGAGAGCAAAGCTCTGAAACTAGCCCAGGAGTCTGGTATGTATGTTCTGCCCTGGCAAAAGGCCATCCTCTGTCCCAGCTAGTGGTGACACAGGACAGCTAGTGGTGGTTAAGCACAAGGAAAAGGCATCCTGAAAGATGTGGGTTATGATCTTTTTGGTCATGCCTGTCACTGAGAAACAGTGGGAATAACTTCATCTCATAGAGGCTGTTACCAAGAAGGGCATTTTATACAGGTAGTTCACATTCAGCCAGACTCACTAGGCAGAGAAGCAGTATATACAGCAGCATCAAGACGAGATAAAAGTAGCTCCCATGACTGAAAGAGTCATTTTCTTCTTTTTTTTTTCTGTAGGAACCAGTTTTATTCATCACAACATCAGGCACCTGAGCCGGATCTACCCTGCAGGCTGGAGGACAGATTCTTCCAACTACAACCCCATCGACTTGTGGAACGTCGGCTGCCAGATCGGTGGGTGCAACTGGGAGGTCAGAGAGGGTCAACCTGGCTGAGTCGCCCATGAGCTGTCTATGGAGGGTCTTCAATTGAGGTAGATGTGCGATCTTAAGCCATTTGCAGGCAGAGAGGCTCAGTGGTCACTGGG